>NC_092412.1:33796547-34144047 GCF_040894005.1 Engystomops pustulosus
TTTCTGTAAAGATCAGCCCTACTCTGCCGAGACTGGGGACAGGTGACAGTGTCTTGCTGGGGTGACATAAAGCTGGCAAAAGCCTTGTAAAGCGTACCCTTGCCAGTGCTGGACAAGCTGCCTGCTCGCCTACTCTCCCTCGCTACTTGTCCCGCAGAACTACGCACTCTGCCGCTAGCGCTGTCAGAAGGGAAATACTGTTTCAGCTTGTGCACCAGGGCCTGCTGGTATTCATGCATTCTCACACTCCTTTCCTCTGCAGGGATGAGAGTGGCAAGATTTTGCTTGTACCGTGGGTCCAGGAGAGTGAACACCCAGTAATCGGTGCTGGAATAAATTCTTTGAACGCGAGGGTCACGGGATAGGCAGCCTAGCATGAAATCTGCCATATGCGCCAGAGTACCAACGCGTAAGAATTCACTCCCCTCACTGGCCTGACTGTCCATTTCCTCCTCCTCCAACTCCTCCAACTCCTCTTCTTCTGCCCATACACGCTGAACAGTGAAGGACTCAACAATGGTCCCCTCTTGTGTCTCGCCAACATTCTCCTCCTCTTCCTCCTCATCCTCCTCCACCTCCACCTCCTCCGATATGCGCTGAGAAACAGACCTCAGGGTGCTTTGGCTATCAACAAGGGAATATTCTTCCCCCGTCTCTTGTGACGAGCGCAAAGCTTCCGACTTCATGCTGACCAGAGAGTTTTTCAACAGGCCAAGCAGCGGGATGGTGAGGCTGATGATGGCGGCATCGCCACTGACCATCTGTGTTGACTCCTCAAAGTTACTCAGCACCTGACAGATATCAGACATCCACGTCCACTCCTCATTGTAGACTTGAGGAAGCTGACTGACCTGACTACCAGTTCTGGTGGAAGTTGACATCTGGCAGTCTACAATCGCTCTGCGCTGCTGGTAAACTCTGGATAACATGGTCAGTGTTGAATTCCACCTCGTGGGCACGTCGCACAACAGTCGGTGAGCGGGCAGTTGGAGGCGGCGCTGCGCTGCCCTGAGAGTGGCAGCATCTGGGCTGGACTTCCTGAAATGCGCACAGATGCGGCGCACCTTCGTGAGCAAATCAGACAGATTGGGGTATGTCTTGAGGAAACGCTGCACTATCAGATTTAACACATGGGCCAGGCATGGCACATGTGTCAGTCTGCCGAGTTGCAGAGCCGCCACCAGGTTACGGCCGTTGTCACACACAACCATTCCCGGCTTGAGGTTCAGCGGTGCCAGCCACAGATCAGTCTGCGCCGTGATGCCCTGTAATAGCTCTTGGGCGGTGTGCCTTTTGTCGCCTAGGCTCAGCAGTTTGAGCACCGCCTGCTGTCGCTTAGCGACGGCACTGCTGCTGTGCCTAGAGCTACCGACTGATGGCGCCGTGCCCACGGATGGTAGTTCGGAGGAGGAGGTGGAGGAGGGGTGGGAGGAGGAGGAGGCATAGTAGGCCTGAAACACCTGGACCGAGGTAGGCCCCGCAATCCTCGGCGTCGGCAGTATATGAGCAGCCCCAGGGTCAGTCTCGGTCCCAGCCTCCACCAAGTTAACCCAATGTGCCGTCAGCGATATATAGTGGCCCTGCCCGGCAGCACTCGTCCACGTGTCCGTGGTCAGGTGGACCTTGTCAGAAACGGCGTTGGTCAGGGCACGGATGATGTTGTCTGACACGTGCTGGTGCAGGGCTGGGACGGCACATCGGGAAAAGTAGTGGCGGCTGGGGACCGAATACCGAGGGGCGGCCGCCGCCATGAGGTTGCGAAAGGCCTCGGTCTCTACTAGCCTATAGGGCAGCATCTCCAGGCTAAGCAATCTGGAGATGTGCACATTAAGGGCTTGGGCGTGCGGGTGGGTTGCACTATATTTGCGTTTCCGCTCCAGCGTCTGGGGTATGGAGAGCTGAACGCTGGTGGATGCTGTGGAGGATCGTGGAGGCGACGATGGGGTTTTTGGGCCAGGGTCCTGGGCAGGGGGCTGACTAGCAGCTGACACAGGGGAAGGAGCAGTGGTGTGCACGGCCGGAGGTGAACGGGCTTGTTGCCACTGAGTGGGGTGCTTAGCATTCATATGCCTGCGCATACTGGTGGTAGTTAAGCTAGTAGTGGTGGAACCCCTGCTGAGCCTGGTTTGGCAAATGTTGCACACCACAGTCCGTCGGTCATCCGGTGTTTCCTTAAAGAACCTCCACACTTCTGAAGATCTAGCCCTCGCCGCAAGAGCCCTCACCACGGGAGCTTCACTAGTTGACAGTGGCGCTGATGCACCAGCTCTGGCCCTGCCTCTCCGTCTGGCCCCACCACTGCCTCTTCCAACCTGTTCAGGTCGAGGACTCTCCTCCGTCTCAGAAGCACTGTGTTCACCCGGCCTCTCAACCCAGCTTGGGTCTGTCACCTCATCATCCTCCGATCCCTCAGTCTGCTCCCCCCTCGGACTTCCTGCCCTGACAACAACTTCCCCACTGTCTGACAACCGTGTCTCCTCATCGTCGGACACCTCTTTACACACTTCCACTACGTCAAGAAGGTCATCATCACCCACAGACTGTGACTGGTGGAAAACCTGGGCATCGGAAAATTGCTCAGCAGCAACCGGACAAGTGGTTTGTGACTGTGGGAAGGGTCCAGAAAACAGTTCCTCAGAGTATGCCGGTTCAAATGCCAAATTTTCCTGGGAGGGGGCAGACTGGGGGGGAGGAGGCTGAGGTGCAGGAGCTGGAGGAGTGGGGATTTCGGTGACATGGGTGGACTGCGTGGAAGACTGACTGGTGGTGGACAAATTGCTCGAAGCATTGTCAGCAATCCACGACATCACCTGTTCGCACTGTTCTGGCCTCAACAGTGCTCTACCACGAGTCCCAGTAACTTCAGACATGAACCTAGGGAGTGTAGCTCTGCGGCGTTCCCCTGCTCCCTCATCAGCAGGTGGTGTCTCACCCCGCCCAGGACCACGGCCTCTGACCCCTGCAGTAGTTGGACGCCCACGTCCCCGCCCTCGTCCTCTACCCCTAGCCCTGGGGTTAAACATTTTTAAAATGAGAGTTATAACTTTTTTTTTTTTTTTACTTTTTTTTTTTTTTTTTGTGTGTTTTTTTTGTGTTTTTTGTTTTTTTTTGTGTTTTTTGTTTTTTTTTGAGTTTTTAGAACCAAACAATCCTATCCTATTGCTATGGCTATTTTCTAGCCAAGTATCAAAGGAAGCACACTACTATGCCAGATGAGATGACACTGAGTTATTGCCTAATAGAAATCCAACCCCTACTGAATTTTGCCACTTCAGCCTTTGCTATGGATATGTGCGCCACTAAGCGCAGAACACAGCGGTCGCAAGTCTCACTACAAATTGCTCAGAATTGGCAAGTACATGCACTGCAGAAACTACAGCCACCAGCAGATCAACCAGAAATCAAATATATAGAATGCTACTGTAGGCTTCAAGAAGCTATTTGTATTCTCCTATGGCTATTTTCTAGCCAAGTATCAAAGGAAGCACACTACTATGCCAGATGAGATGACACTGAGTTATTGCCTAATAGAAATCCAACCCCTACTGAATTTTGCCACTTCAGCCTTTGCTATGGATATGTGCGCCACTAAGCGCAGAACACAGCGGTCGCAAGTCTCACTACAAATTGCTCAGAATTAGCAAGTACATGCACTGCAGAAACTACAGCCACCAGCAGATCAACCAGAAATCAAATATATAGAACGCTACTGTAGGCTTCAAGAAGCTATTTGTATTCTCCTATGGCTATTTTCTAGCCAAGTATCAAAGGAAGCACACTACTATGCCAGATGAGATGACACTGAGTTATTGCCTAATAGAAATCCAACCCCTACTGAATTTTCCCACTTCAGCCTTTGCTATGGATATGTGCGCCACTAAGCGCAGAACACAGCGGTCGCAAGTCTCACTACAAATTGCTCAGAATTGGCAAGTACATGCACTGCAGAAACTACAGCCACCAGCAGATCAACCAGAAATCAAATATATAGAATGCTACTGTAGGCTTCAAGAAGCTATTTGTATTCTCCTATGGCTATTTTCTAGCCAAGTATCAAAGGAAGCACACTACTATGCCAGATGAGATGACACTGAGTTATTGCCTAATAGAAATCCAACCCCTACTGAATTTTGCCACTTCAGCCTTTGCTATGGATATGTGCGCCACTAAGCGCAGAACACAGCGGTCGCAAGTCTCACTACAAATTGCTCAGAATTGGCAAGTACATGCACTGCAGAAACTACAGCCACCAGCAGATCAACCAGAAATCAAATATATAGAACGCTACTGTAGGCTTCAAGAAGCTATTTGTATTCTCCTATGGCTATTTTCTAGCCAAGTATCAAAGGAAGCACACTACTATGCCAGATGAGATGACACTGAGTTATTGCCTAATAGAAATCCAACCCCTACTGAATTTTGCCACTTCAGCCTTTGCTATGGATATGTGCGCCACTAAGCGCAGAACACAGCGGTCGCAAGTCTCACTACAAATTGCTCAGAATTGGCAAGTACATGCACTGCAGAAACTACAGCCACCAGCAGATCAACCAGAAATCAAATATATAGAACGCTACTGTAGGCTTCAAGAAGCTATTTGTATTCTCCTATGGCTATTTTCTAGCCAAGTATCAAAGGAAGCACACTACTATGCCAGATGAGATGACACTGAGTTATTGCCTAATAGAAATCCAACCCCTACTGAATTTTCCCACTTCAGCCTTTGCTATGGATATGTGCGCCACTAAGCGCAGAACACAGCGGTCGCAAGTCTCACTACAAATTGCTCAGAATTGGCAAGTACATGCACTGCAGAAACTACAGCCACCAGCAGATCAACCAGAAATCAAATATATAGAACGCTACTGTAGGCTTCAAGAAGCTATTTGTATTCTCCTATGGCTATTTTCTAGCCAAGTATCAAAGGAAGCACACTACTATGCCAGATGAGATGACACTGAGTTATTGCCTAATAGAAATCCAACCCCTACTGAATTTTCCCACTTCGGTCTTTGGTATGGATATGTGTGCCACTAAGAGCTAAACACAACGGTAGCAAGTCCCCCTGCTAATTCCTCACAAAATGGTAAAAGATGCAAATTAAAATAAAAAAAGTAGAACGTTATTGTAGCCCTAAGAAGGGCTGTTGGGTTCTTTGAGAATCACTCCTGCCTAACAGTAAGCTAATAGAACACCCTAACGCTTTCCCTGACCAGCAGCAGCTCTCTCCCTAGCGGCATCCAGAGACAGAATGATCCGAGCAGCGCGGCCAGCGGCTAGTCTATCCCAGGGTCACCTGATCTGGCCAGCCAACCACTGCTATCGACGTGTAAGGGTACCACGTCATGCTGGGTGGAGTGCAGAGTCTCCTGGCTTGTGATTGGCTCTGTTTCTGGCCGCCAAAAAGCAAAACGGCGGGAGCTGCCATTTTCTCGAGCGGGCAAAGTATTCGTCCGAGCAACGAGCAGTTTCGAGTACCCTAATGCTCGACCGAGCATCAAGCTCGGACGAGCATGTTCGCTCATCTCTAATTATAACATACAGTTTCTCTTTGAAGAGGCTGAAATTTTAGTAATAACACAGCAGACTTACATTCCTATTGAGACTCGGTCCTCTCTTAATGTTAACCCCAATTGCATTTTCTGCAGAGGAGTTTTTCCACTAGATGGTTTAGTAAGTGATGACTGGAAATCGGACATTTCCCTAAGTACAAAAAAAGTAATGGACATAAAAATGGTTCACTTAGGGGAATGGTGGCTGCATGTCATTTTTTGGCTCATTCCTGCCTCAGATCCTGCTGTGACTTCCCGCTGTGTTAAAGGCAGAAAGAGCTGTTTTATTCAAAATCTAGTAAGAGCTGTGCCTGTAGCTTCTGCCGAGATCTCACACACTGTAATACTCATGAGAAGTAAAACTTGATGACTTCACAGATGTATAACAGTAATTACCATATCCATTGCAGGCTTGGAAGCGGCAGGGCCCTGGTTTTGGAATATATACTGATTTTAAGCTAAAACTGTGCACATTATACAAAAGTGAGAATGCAATAAGTGTACAGAAAGCCACTGAAAATAACCTAAAGGTTTCCAATTCTCCCCTAAGTGTCCCCATGCTGTTACCCTTGAGGGTACTTCATTACCCAGCTCCTCTTGCCTGACTTAGGACTGACTTCAGATCCCTAAGAGCTGTTTTTTTATACACTGTTGCTGCTTGGGAAGTGTCTCTGCAGTGTCCAATCAGATTGTCCACGGACACAACTAGTATCACCCACCTGACAAACTATTCAAAAATGTCTAGTAGGAATGATAAAAGACTTGTACAACATATAAGAAAAGATGTTCTAGAATTATCTCATAGAGAATAAAATGATTTCCGCTTTTCATGCCCATGGATATACACTCACCGGCCACTTTATTAGGTACACCATGCTAGTAACGGATTGGACCCCCTTTTGCCTTCAGAACTGCCTCAATTCTTCGTGGCATAGATTCAACAAGGTGCTGGAAGCATTCCTCAGAGATTTTGGTCCATATTGACATGATGGCATCAAACAGTTGCCGCAGATTTGTCGGCTGCACATCCATGATGCGAATCTCCCGTTCCACCACATCCCAAAGATGCTCTATTGGATTGAGATCTGGTGACTGTGGAGGCCATTTGAGTACAGTGACCTCATTGTCATGTTCAAGAAACCAGTCTGAGATGATTCCAGCTTTATGACATGGCGCATTATCCTGCTGAAAGTAGCCATCAGATGTTACAGGGTACATTGTGGTCATAAAGGGATGGACATGGTCAGCAACAATACTCAGGTAGGCTGTGGCGTTGCAGCGATGCTCAATTGGTACCAAGGGGCCCAAAGAGTGCCAAGAAAATATTCCCCACACCATGACACCACCACCACCAGCCTGAACCGTTGATACAAGGCAGGATGGATCTATGCTTTCATGTTGTTGACGCCAAATTCTGACCCTACCATCCAAATGTCGAAGCAGAAATCGAGACTCATCAGACCAGGCAACATTTTTCCAATCTTCTACTGTCCAATTTCGATAAGCTTGTGCAAATTGTAGCCTCAGTTTCCTGTTCTTAGCTGAAAGGAGTGGCACCCGGTGTGGTCTTCTGCTGCTATAGCCCATCTGCCTCAAAGATCGACGTACTGTGCGTTCAGAGATGCTCTTCTGCCTACCTTCGTTGTAACGGGTGGTGATTTGAGTCACTGTTGCCTTTCTATCAGCTCCAACCAGTCTGCCCATTCTCCTCTGACCTCTGGCATCAACAAGGCATTTCCGTCCACAGAACTGCCGCTCACTGGATGTTTTTTCTTTTTCGGACCATTCTCTGTAAACCCTAGAGATGGTTGTGCGTGAAAATCCCAGTAGATCAGCAGTTTCTGAAATACTCAGACCAGCCCTTCTGGCACCAACAACCATGCCACGTTCAAAGGCCTCAAATCACCTTTCTTCCCCATACTGATGCTCGGTTTGAACTGCAGGAGATTGTCTTGACCATGTCTACATGCCTAAATGCACTGAGTTGCCGCCATGTGATTGGCTGATTAGAAATTAAGTGTTAACGAGCAGTTGGACAGGTGTACCTAATAAAGTGGCCGATGAGTGTACATGCCCTTCCTGATTTTAGGCCAAATTGTTTCTCAGTAAGAACATCAAAGAAGATTGAACTTCAATCAGAGCAGTTTCACCCTTAGATGCCACGGTAATCATTGAATACGGCATCTAAGGGTTTAAATTGCTCTGATTACATTTGGATTTAGACAGTAGGACTGGGAGGTTCCTTCTCCCATTCAGTTAAATATCTATGACAGTACTTTAAACTTTGGTAAACCCCTTTAACTTTTATTAATCTAATTAAGACAATGTTTGGCCCCTCGCCTCCTTTTTTAGACCATGACAAGAATAAGGCTTCAAGCAGACGGCAGTGTGCTTGCTACGACTGGGCATAGCAGGCGAGCGGCTGGAGAAGGGAGGTGAGCACTCTTCATCCCTCCCTCTCCATAGGAAGCTTGGCTCGGTCTAGGTGCTCACTGAACAGTGACCGGGTGCCAAAGACCTCTATGGGGCCATGATACGGCCACAAATTGTATAGCTGTATCACGGCCCCCATATGGTTTTGTGCATGGGGCCTAAGTGTGAGGGATATATGGTGTTAATATTGAGAGGGGAAATGTTACATAATGTCCTACCGTAGGGGCATAGCATATCTTGATATTATCCTGTCTGAGTCTGGTATTTCAGACAGTGGCCCTGTACATTTCTTAAAATGTATATTTTCCATATAGAAAGATACTTTTTGTCAGAAAATGTTAAAAAAACTCATTAATCTTCCCTGATAAATTCCTTCACATCTCCACCGTAGAAATGTTATCTTTTTACCCACAAAAAACACAACAATGCAAATTTCTCGTTTTGAAGTCCAGCCGCTCCCCCTACACAACCTCCCCCCCCCCCCTTCCTAACTTTGACCTAATATTGGATTAATTTTAAACAAATGTGAAGTGAATTTCATCTGTTCTGGGACATCACGTTTCCCGGACAAGTTTTCCATGTATAAAAGGAGAATTAATAGAGCTTGTAGCCGCACTTCCCCTCGGTGCGGAGCGGACTTTTCCATCGCCAAGGTGAAATTTAAATTGATTGGAAATGCAGCAGGAATAAAGAACAGCTAATCCACCGCTTCTAGAGGCTGAGAAACTTGTTACGTTTCATTAAAAAGTTATATTACACACAATTTCTCCGTCTTCATCGCCCCTAGAGTTGTTTATAGGCAGGCGAGGTAATTATCTAATATAGAGCTGCAGTCAGGAGGCGGACTGTGCCTCTCATTAATAGCAATGCCAAAAAAATCCCTATATGTTTGTGAAATTTTTGTTCCATTAATCTCAAACTTGGAGAAATATTTATATTTTAACAATTTTTTTTCCAAATAACTACACGATCTGTCAGATAAGGATAGGAATTTTTAGGACCACCCCTATGACAGTAAAATGCCTAATTTGTGTAATTTCAGAACCTGATATGCTAATTTGTCTCTCTAGTGTCATCTAGATGGTTTTGGGCTGAGGGCCTGGAGGGAAAATTTTAAGTACCTCAGAGCATCACCTATTAAAGGATACAAATAATTTCAATTGATGGAAATGGTAAAAGGTCCTTCTATGACCAAACTATATGCCCCTCTTCAGTAATAGCCCTGACACCAACATCATGTGTTATCAAAGGTGAAAACTGAAGGTGCTGGGCCCCTATACAAAATTGGTCCAGAGCCCCAACTGTAAAGTATTATTTTTAGTATTTGTCCCATCGTATTTTGAAGAGAAATTTTTGTGGGCGCCCAAAATTTCCTGGGCCTGGGTGCAAGTGTGCCGTCTTCATCCCCTCAACAACTTAAGCCCTGGTTTGTAATCTTTTTTGAATGATCACATCCTGATACTAAGCATAGATGTTAGGGGCAGACTGGGAACAGATAGACAGACACAGACTGCAATGCTACAAAACCACCCTAGACAATGACCAACAACTGGGCAACAGTCCTTGCTTAATTCTAAGTGCTAACAGACAAGGACAAGACAAACAAATAAGAAAAATCGCCAGAGCTGAGTCAAAAACTTAAAGGCCAACGAAGTACCAAATAGATAGACAATAGGGATAACCAGAAACACATGCCAAAGGGCCAGAAGATCCCAGATATAAGCTGACAGAATACACGCAAGCCTGTTCAAGTGTGAACTATTACAGGCACAGAGTACAGAACAATGAGCGCATCTTTTTGTTGCATTTTTAGGTATTTGGTTTTACAAGTCAGACCATGTCTACAATATCCAAAGCCATGTGACCCTCTCATAATGTTTTTCCCCATTTCCATACAGGTCATAAAAGTTTATATGGTACAAAAGTGTGGTGCAATTTTTGGGTTTTTTTTCTTATGAGGGCCGTACTCGAGTACGTGCTATAGCTTTTCAAGCCTAGCGTAATTATACGGCAGCGCAGCCGGCTTCCTGATATATCTGGTGTGTCGGAGGGGCGGGGCTTCCTTCATTATAAATGCCCCCCATTGTGTCAGAAGTAAATCCTGCAGTAATGATAAGTTTAAAGGGATTGTCCACTTTTATGAGTTAAAAAGGCTTCTGTTCCTATGATGAAAAGATTTACGATTTCCCAATACACTTTCTACATCAATTGCTCACAGTTTTCTAGATCTCTGCTTGCTGTCATTCATAAGGAAGTTTCATTGTTTACTTCCTGTGAATATGGTCATGTGATGTCAGTTTTCCAGCAATCAGGGCAAAACCCAACCACATTATAGCACACAGGTGCAACATGTTCTCTACAACCACCGGTTGTCACAAAAATGATATACTGCAGACTATTCTTCCAGCTCCTTCTCGCGACTTTCTGGTATTTCATTGCTTGGTTTATCATCGGTCTCATGAATGTTACTGAGGCTCCTCCAGCCGTGCGAGTGTACCGGTGCCAATATAAAATCAACATGACAGCGCATCTCTGCCACCAGTATCAACTTCACTTGATCTATCAAAATCAGCAGCCTTGAAGGTTACACAAATCACACAGAGCCGGCTCCTGCCATCCCTCAGCACCGGCAACAAATTGTATTTCTTAGAGGAGTTAAGATGCTTAAGTGCGAAGAGTCTGCAGCGAGGAGGAAGAAGGGCAATAAATAATGGATCTGCCGGGAAGTGTTCTGAGCAGAGATAGAGCATGGTCGCCCAAATGTGCTATTTCACTGGAGGATTATGACAGCCGCCAACTAACGTCATGATGGAACGTATAATTCCCTGCGGGCTGGAAACTGTATAACGTGCGCCGCTAAGAGGGGGAGACAATGCAGACGAATCTACTATAGAAATATAATCTATTGATAAGACATATGAGAGTTACCCTATTACTGCCCTTTATATGCCCAAGGTTGAGTGACTTGTTGACACCTCCTCCAGGACCCTGACCCATGTCCCTGCCTTTTCCAATCCAATTGGAAACAAAGGGCCTTCAGTTAATTTTTAAAGAGATTGTCGACTTTAAGTTTACTTTAATGTTTGTGTAAACGTGGTGGGCAGGTTATTAGGTAAATTTCCAATAAACATCAATGGACACCTGTCATCAAGAACAGGTATTATAAAAACAACTAACCCGCCAACTTGTGCCAGGGTTCTCAAGTTATTTGCAAGTGCTCCTAGTTCAAACCAAATCTTCCCAGTGCCAGAATCGTGCCTTGACCATTTTACGCCATTTATTGAAATTTTCACTCATTGCCTAGGTTGGTTACAACCACCACTGCCATTTTCTACCCACACCCGGTGTGATCTTGGCTTCAAATACCTTTATGAACTGAAGCAGGGGAAGGAGGCTCGAAGAGCTCAGCAGAGGCGAACAGAAGTGCCCATGTGCAAGATTTGGGGACTGAAGGAGTGGATAGGAATGGTAAAATAGGGCAGTGGCCGGACTGCAGGCACATGCAGAAACCGGAAAGTTCCGTTGATTGGACCACTAAGTGCTAGTTTGCATATTCGTCAGACAAGGTGAGATATTAATTTTTAATCTTTGGTACAAAGAGGTATACTACCGTATATTCCGGCGTATAAGACGACCTGGTGTATAAGACGACCCCCCTACTTTCCTGTTTAAAATATAGAGTTTAAGATATATTCGCCGAATAAGACTACCCCTTTTCCAACGCATACAAAACACCGGTTAAATAATGTCCCCCACCACCAAACAGGGCCCTTTATATTTAAGCTAAATAAAAAACATAATTCTTACCTTATCCCGCTCCTCTTCGTGCTGCCTCTCATCAGGGGATCCGGCGCAGGCGACGGCTGATGACGCGTCTGCAGGTCAGGTGCCGGGTCATAGACCTCAGCAGACCCGGCGCAGGCAGACGCGTCACACAGCCTGCGTCAGCGATGGGGTCGATGGCAGGTAAGTAGTGTGAGGTGAGTGGGACGGAGGCGGATAGGGGGCCCGTTCTAATTTTGAATTATGACAGCTCCGAGCCCTCCTGATCCAGCGCACGGACCAGAAGCAGAACAGTCTGTGCGCTGAACAGGCAGGCCCGCAGCTGTCACAATTCAAAACATCTGCCCGCTGTGCTGCGCCGAGTTATAAGCGCAGCGCAGGGGTCAGGTGCGAGCCTCTGACTGACCGGCAGCGGAGCTTCGGTGGATCGCGGGAAAGGTGAGAAACATTACCGGCGTATAAGACGACCCCAGACTGGACAGAAGATTTTTAAGTCTTCAAAAGTCGTCTTATACGCCGGTATATACGGTATGTAGATGTATTGAAAGGTGCTTTATAATATGGGCCTCTATAAAGATGACAGGTGTCCTTTAAATGCTCTCTACTCCCTGATATGTAAAGTATAAACCCACAATTCAGAAATATCTTTTACCTCATCAGCTTGAGAAGGAGGGTCATGGGATACTAATTGTCCATGAGGAATTGCCATGCCAGGACCCTATGATAGCATCCATGAGTACAATATTAAGGTCCTGGCAGGGCGATTGTTAATGGACAGTTAGAGATCACATGACACTTAATCTGCTGCCATTTTATGGTCAGGAATCTCTGGTTGATGAGGTAAAAGACAGGAGGCTTCATTTTACATATCAAGAAAGTGGAGCAGAACTATTAATAGATGTATATTGGTAGATCACCTAATACCCTGCCCCCAGGATGTTATAGAAAACACTAAATAAAGTGGCCAACCTAATATGGCCATTTTTCATCTTTCCAGACCACCAAAGCAGCTTCTCTATGGTGTTTCAGTAACTCCCATAGAATCAAATAGAAGTTACCGATCACCTCAGGGATGTGGAGACAGGACTTTGGGGAATGATTGAATTGGGAATAACCACTACATCTGTGATAAGTGACCGCATTGGGACGATTCTGATCGGTCGAGAGTTAAATTAAGATCCACCCAATTTCACTTAGGATCTACCCAATCCTTTATTTTAAGGGTTCTCCAAGGTTTTGCTTAAGGAACCTAAAAAGTAAGTCTGTAGCACTGATTATACAGGGTTCTGGCCCACATTTAGACACTGAATATGGTAATATTTCATCACACTTTAACTTTTAGAAATTCTGACATTGACCCCTTACTGTACAATCTGCCGTTAACTCTTCTCAACCCTAGACCCTCAGGTTCACCAAGTTCTTAATACTGTAGAATAAAAAGAACATGTAACCCCCGTATTGTTCTAAATTACTAGGTAGACCAGTTCTTACCATTTGTCCATAAGGAATACCAGGGCCCTGTGTAAAGTTGGACTGCCACCGCTGATGGGTGGTAACCTTGGCGACCAATCCTTTTCTCTTCCTGTGCCACTGATGGCAAAATGGAGCAATATACATTGGCCATTCAGGTGTAATAGATGGGTGGTACAGTCTTCCAAAGTAGCACCTGACCTCTTTTTCAGTAAAATGCTACAATAGGGTATACGGACCGAGATGGTCTTCACAAAGGTTAGCAATTTTTTACACAAATATCCCTTACATCAGGCAAATGTAACATATACAGAGAAGAATCATGGCATGAATACTAAAGATCCTGATACCAACATGTGATTGTGATGCTTAGCCAATGACCCGCGGGTGTTTATGAGCATAAAACTTCCGACAGGACAATGGATTATAACATTCCCAGAGGAAATCAAACAAATTCCTACCAGAGGCAGATTGTATCCCTCTGCTCATGACTAAAAGAATAGCAGTAACCCACAATAGGGCAAGAATATATACCAAATAC
Organism: Engystomops pustulosus; assembly: GCF_040894005.1. NCBI lineage: Eukaryota > Metazoa > Chordata > Amphibia > Anura > Leptodactylidae > Engystomops > Engystomops pustulosus. The sequence continues at coordinate 33,810,327 of NC_092412.1, forward strand.
AAGGCGGATTATGCTCCGGTAAAAAAAAAGTAGAAAATGTACAAAAGAAATTACATGTGCAGTATAAGGCTGCACTCACACGACCGTTGGGGGACATATAAACAGCTACAAACTTGTGGTCTTATATACGTCCCCATAGGCCGGCAATGGACGCATGGAGCGGTACAATGCAGCACATGTGCGGCACCGTACCGCTCCGTACACAGGGAAAAGATAGGACATGTCCCGATCTCTATGGAGAGGGGAAGGGTCAACCCTCCTCCTCACTATGGCGCCAGGCGTATGTCCGCCCGACTCCGGCCCAGTGGACATACGTTTGTGTAAATGCGGCTTAACATTGTACACAGTGCAGACAATACTCTGTGAGCTTAAATGGTGTTTGTCAGGAGTTTCATCCATAGAAAGCCACATCTAGTGTTCGTTCTTGTCCCTGTAGAAATGTGTAATTATACCTTTGAGTGTGTTAGTAGCAACAGGACTGTGAAAAATACTTTTATATTTCAGAAGTGCACTAGTGTAGTGTACAGTAGTGACTCAGAGCAGAGGAGCTGTGCAGCATAACACAGAAGAGATCAGTCTTGCTCCAATCTCGGTATATAAATGTGGCTTTTATAACACACTCAGATATATGGTTACACAGATATCCAGAGAACCTGTATGCAGATTTGTATAGTCAAAACTGCTGACAGATTCACTTCAACAGCATTGTACCCAACTACCAGGGAGATGAGTGCTGCTGCTGCTGTGTTTAGCTCACAGAGCATTGTCTAGACTGAATAACAGTGTAGTGTACTGTACCCACTTCTCAGCTAAGTGCAGGTATCTGTACATATATTTGCAGTAATGAATTACCCATAAAGCAACCCAAACAATTGCTTGTGCTTGCCCCTGTAGAGTTCACAGTGAACCCACAATAATGACCCTAGGACTCCAATTCAGTTTGAAGCAATAGTAGAGCAGAGAGCAATAGACTCCTTGCTCTGCCATTCAGGGAGGCGCTAGCTGCAGACATACCAAATCCACCTGTGTGTATTAGTAACATATACCATATGGCTTTACCATTTAAGTGGTTTAGGAGGTGGTTTCATTAACTCTTTGGATGCAGAATGGAGTAAGTTTTCCAAACTAATCTAAAAATATAGGCCATGGAGGGTTAACTCTTGAGTCCTTGAGGCCATATAGCCGGTTATGTCTCTTTTCCACAATTGTTCATTTGCAGAAGTTGGTTTAATAAGTGCGTAATCCTCATAGTCTCATCTTCTATGTCTTCTCCCTCTAAGCTATACTGCAGATTGTTATATTAATGATGTTACTGGAGATTACAGGCTAATTGGATGTCAAGTGGAAGCAAAAGCTGCGCATACAGAGGAGTTAATAGTCTGCATAGAAATTTTAATTAAGGAACACCAATGCCAAGTGAGAGGGGAGTAGTGATCGGAGGCTGACCTTCTACTCGCTGCAATCGCCAGTGCATCCTGTTACATCAGAAGAGACCATCACATATCTCACAGGTACCAGAGGTATAGAGTCACTATTATCACTGTATACAGTGGGGCAGATTTAATTACCCGGTCCATTCGAGATCCGGCGGCGCGTTCTCTGCGGTGGATTCGGGTCCGGCCGGGATTCACTAAGGCAGTTCCTCCGACGTCCACCAGGTGGCACTGCTGCACTGAAATTCCCCGAGGCCCGCCGAAATGCACTCAAAATCACAGGCCTATTCCTAGTGAAGGTAAGTGCAAGTTCCGCGACACTTTTTTTTTCTTAAATGCGGCGGTTTTTCCAAATCCGTCGGGTTTCCGTTCAGCCACGCCCCCCGATTTCCGTCGCGTGCATGCCAGCGCTGATGCGCCACAATCCGATCGCGTGCGCCAAAATCCCGGGGCAATACAGGGGAAATCGGCGCAAATCGGAAATATTTGGGTAACACGTTGGGAAAACGCGAATAGGGCCCTTAGTAAATGACCCCCAGTATATCACCACAAACGAGGGGGCAAAAGTCTTATATATTTAAGTGTTGGATAAAAAAAAATTCCCCAAGATTTTCCTTAAAACTTCCCAGTGACAAACGCTGAACCTCCGCAGCAAACCCTGATATACCGTACATCTCTCAAGGTGCTGAATGTAGATGGTTGTCATGTGAATAAATGTATCAGAAGATACAGAAGTGGAAGTTGTCTCTTGTACTATAACCTAATTAATAATTTGGACAAATTACATGTAATTTCAGCTTCTCCTTTCTCAACATGAAGCTTCTCTCTGACACAGCAGGACTTCTTGTTGGGGGACAGTCTCCTCTCAGCACTCTCACACTGCTCCTGAGATGCCTATAAATATCACCATCAGAGACCCAACCAGGTTCATAGCTGAGAATATGTTACTTCTGGAATAAATATACTGGTTTGGTTTTAATCCCACATCATGTCATGAGGCTTCCTGAAGGTCATGCTTGATGTCAAGGGAGCTGCCTTACAAGGTAGCTAAAAGAGGCGTGGTTTTCTTTATCCCATCCTGGAAAACTTATTGGGTTTTCACAGTGGGGCGTCAAAGTCTCCACACGGTGGCCTTTATCTCCGTAAGGAAAACTCTTACTTCCTGACTATAAATATCACAAGCATCTTTTATAATTCTGTATGCCTCAGATGTGGATTTTAACTCCTTGGTCTTGAGTTCGACCATTATAAAGAATGTGGGTAATAATTAAAAGGTTATCATTTGTGAGAGTGCTGAGAGGAGACAGTCTCCCGGTATAGAAGTGACTGAGGAGCATTTTCTGTTAGAGAAGCTCCCAGACATCATAAAAGCAGAACAAATGTACAACAAGTGGATACAAAATAATATTTATGAATTGTAAATCACAAGAAATATGTAATAAAAATAAAATAAAGGGTCTGAAAAACAAATGTAAGATGTATTTCCTTTATTAAAAGTGTTTATATGGTGATAAGCTTAGACTGGTCAGTTACAGTCATATAAATGGAGACACATATTTTTACATAAAAGCTTTGGGTCCTACCACTCCATAGAGTAAGACTAAACATGGTTAAAAAGTCAGAGTTCTTCTTACGGAGACTGCCAATAAGGCTACAATGTAGGCGTGTGTAGCCATGGAAGTTCCACTGAGGGATTCTGGGAAATATGCAACATTTTCCAGGATGGGCTAAGGAAAACCACGCCTCTTTTAGCTGACTTGTAAGGCAGTTCCCTTGACATCAAGCATGACCTACAAGAAGCCTTATGAAATGATGCGGGATTATAACCAAACCAGTAAATCTATTCCAGAAGGAGCAGATACCCAACTCTAGACAACACTGTTTCGACCTGGTTAGGTCTCTTCAGTGCAGTGTAAGGAACTGGTTTGGTTGAGTGGGAGACTGGCAATTAAAGAGGTTTGCCACTTTTCAATAAATCTCTTCCTTTGCTCTGCCATTCAGGGAGGCGCTATTGGTTCCCCAGACATACCAAATCCACCTGTGTGTATTAGTAACATATACCATATGGCTTTACCATTTTAGTGGTTTAGGATGTGCTTTCATTAACTCTTAGGATGCAGAATGGAGTAAGTTTTTAAACTAATCTAAAAATATAGGCCATAGACGGTTAATATGTTTCTTTACATAATATGTTCATTAAAGTGAATGACACTAATGTAAAAAGATAGGACAAAATTAATCTTGGTTGAAGAGTGCACAGAGAGTCTGCACACAGCAATGAAGGAAGCATCAGGAAAGATGAATCACTTGGTAAACATTCAGGGATCATTATTAAGGCAGTAAAAGCACATGTGCAATTTATGTAAGAGTGGCCAATCCCTTTAATGTTTTAATCCCACATCATGTCATAAGGCTTCTTGCTTGATGTCAAGGGAGCTGCCTTACAAAGTAACTAAAAGAGGAATGGTTTTCCTTATCCCATCCTGGAAAACTTATTTGCATGATTAAGTCATCCTTCCACAACTTGGATTTTTGGCAATACAACACTACATCCAGATTCCCTTTTTTATTAGAATTCTACAATTTTATGATTTCCAGGAGGTTTATAACCTTACCCAATGTGTAGAGAGTATAATATTCATGATTAAATCATTTTCTTTCACAAAAACTTACATTTCCAGTTACATGACCCCAAACTTTGAAAAACTTTTTTCACTGTATGCAGGAACTATGGACATGGAGAAATCCAATTTGATAGAGCTTTCCTGAGTGGGCGGTGAGGTAACAGGGCGCGTGATGCGCTAGCGGAGGTATAGTCCCATAGATAAACAATGGTGTGTATAGAAATGTATTCGGTGTCTGTATGGAAAAGCTCCTTAATTCAGTTAGACCTGTAATAAGATAGGGGCCGTGTTTAATGGCCATTATGAATGCAGACAGTGAATCAGGAGCAGTTTTCCTCCCTTTCTCTTACAGTCCTAATTTGCTGGTGCGGAGTCTAATAGAAGAAGCAGCTGCTGGAAGGAGAGATAACTCAGAGAATGTTTAAAATTCATGCACCGATCCACAAGAGTTATTATAGCAAATCACACTTCTGTTTATCTTTGTTTGCTTATCAGAGCATCTGCTCCATGCGGATAAGACTTGCAGATTTATTTCGGGCTTACGCATCGTTGCCAGGTTGTGCCAGTTACATCATCCAACAGGAGAATTCTGTAAGATATACTTGTAGAGGTGCAGAAAAGACATTTACACAATGTTTCTCATTAGAGATGTGGGTCCTAAAAGCCGCAATTTGGTGCTGATGTGTAAGAAGTTGTTCTATTCTTCTTCAGTAACACCTGCAATGAGATGTTGATGTTCCTCTTCGGATTCCTAATGAGATATATAGTAGTGGATCCGCACTCACCATGGAAGCAGGTGAACTCCGGCGGACCTCGGCGCAGAAGCGACACATGCAGGAACTCGGACACACGATCTTAGTGAATCGCGCCGGACCAGAATCCTTGTCGGACACCGCTCCGTGGGATTGTGACGGGACCGGGTAAGTAAATATGCCCCAATGGGTCACCGCTGGAGTTCATCGAAAGTACATTGTCCGACGATCATGATCTCTGCTCCAATTCACTAAGATCGTGCACCCGATATCCAGCATTTGTCGCTTCCCTGCTCTGGTCCGACAGAGTTCACCTTCTTTTTCGTGGTGCATGTAAGTGTATTAGCTTGCAACACAATGTTAGAAACGTAATTAGGTAGAAGTTTGGAGATAGGAAATTGTCATTATTTTGGAGATCACTCTTGGATAGATTGATCATGAATTTCTGCTTCCTCGGGTTTTAGGATCCGGGTTGCCGCTTCTTACTATTGTCAGGTACCCTACAAGATAACCCACCTTTATCACTTAGTATGCTCCAATGACAATACAGTAATTGATGTGAAGACATGTGTTGTCCTTGAACCAGGGCCCACTAATTATGGCCAGTGACTCCAATGTTGCCCTTGATAGATGGATAAATCTCTTTACATTTTGGGTAGACTCATGCCAGATTCTCCTGAAAGTCTATTATCTCAGCGTTGGGAGCTTTCCCAGCATATACTAAAGATGGCAACGTGATGGACTTTCTATTAGACATTGCTTTTTGCGTATAGCTGTGTTCCTGTCTTGTATGTCTTGATACCTTTTTCATGTGAGCCAGAATGTAAGGCTCTTGTTTAGTTTATTGGAAAAAATGTTTTCATATGGAAATGAATACAAACAGTGTTGAAACCGAACCAACACTAGAACTAGAGAAATCTGGAAACCAATCCAAAGGTTTAGGTTGGAGTGTAATCCAGGAACGAGGTCAAGTCAACGCTACTAAGAATCGCGCTGCTCACTTTCGTCGAACTCCGGCGCACCTGAGAGGGGAAGCGACACATGCAGGATAACGGGAGCACGATCTTAGTGAATCGCGGCACACAGCATTATCGTGGAACAATGCACTTTCGGTGAACTCTGCGGGACCGGGTAAGTAAATGTGCCCCACTGAGTAAACTATTAATGAATTAAGAACATGCAAACAACCAATGAATTTACATTGGGTGGTTTGCACAGGGAATATGGTGACGGATCAGAAGCTGAGCTCATGTGCAGGTGAACATTGTACAGCCAGTAATAGGAGCCAGTGTTGATTCCAGCTATTAACCCCTTAGACGCCACGGACAGCCATCCAGATGCTATAATATTACCTGTTATGGAGAGAAACACTTCTTTTATAGATTTTACCACAATATGCAAATTGTTCTCAGTGCCTGTAACTCAGTTGAGACAGTGGAGAAGTGTTACCTCTTGGCTTACCTCTCATCTAGCACCAACTATGGGCAATGGTTTCTCTGGACTCGTGTCCAAACAAGCCATTTTGCCTGTATTTTAGGGTGTGTTAAGGCAACAAATCATCTGAAAATGGTTCTGATGGTGGAAAGTCTAGCTATGTCTCTGCCTGGCCTTCTTCAGTGATATCAGGCCTACATAACCACATCCTATTCTTTCTGCTATCCTGGTTGTGTTTTTCACCAAAAAGAGCTTCTTTATTCCCAAAACAAAAAACTTAAAGGAAATTTAAAGTAGATGTACACTTAAACTGAATCATAGATCCAGGCACCGTGGCGTTGGTAATCTTATATTGGTTATCCATGGCCTCCTTCTCAAACAACAAGTAATATTATGCTTATGAGTCCAAATAGCTCCCTCCGTGATACAGCGTCAAACTACACTATAAGGAGCACCCCCCCCCCACTGTGTAAGATTATATCAGGCAGAGGGCTGGCGAGGTGCTGATGGAGCAAGGGGGAGGGGTTGACAGTGTAACAGTCTGTGAAGCTTCACCACAGATGGGCTCAGGTAACATCCCCAGAAGCAGTTGATTTTAGAAGGAAGGAGGTCATACCTATCCTGCTTCGATATTAAGACCTTAATCCACCAAGTCCTTCACCTGCCTGATCATTATATGACCCGGAAATAGTTTTATCTTCAGATTGTGTCCAATCAATGACTACAAGCAGAGATTTGGCAACAAGGAATGTGATAAAATAAGAATGTCATAGGAGATTGACTGCCTTTGCTAGTTCAGATTTCTTAATGCTTCAAAGGGTTAACTTTGGCTTGTGCCATGAGGAATATGTGTTTGATGGTAATAAGTTGGCGCTTCCTATGGGGCTCTGACATATTTCCTTCTGAGATCAGTGCTCAAATCAGTCACTTTTACAAAGCACTCTGAGCTTTATGATAGCGAGAATACCGCAGGGAGTCACCTGAACTAGTCAGTCAACACATATTAACCCGAGGTAACAACTGATGTCTCATAAAATCGCTCCTACGCTTCACCTCTTACTTGATTGTTAACATTCCCGGGTGACTGTACAGGGATAACAGAAAACAGAGGGAAGATCAGTATAAACCTAATACAATGGCTTCCTACAACAACACGATCCCCCTTACAAGCCTCATGACATTCCTCCGATAAATAAAGTCATAGGACCTCGAGATGACTGGGATCCTTTAGGTTTTAGGACCTCCATAAGAGGATAAGGTTAACAATGAAATGTAACCCTGATATTCTAAGAATCTACAAATAAAAGGACCTTGTTAAAGCAAGGGTCATGTCTCCATTAAATAACAGCTTTTCAATTTAGGATAGGCAGAAAAATAGAGCTTTGCACTTTAAGGAGCTACACAATATCAGGTCCTTCAGATGAATGTTTTCCTTTAGCTCTCAAAACCTGTGGTGGATAAAATGAAAAGGAGCCTCCTAGTTTCAAGATATGCAGACAAATGCTGCCCTCTTCTTATAAGAAAGTACATCCCGTAAGGATCTCGTTCTAAAGATAGTTATAGTAAATGACTCTCAGTTATGGTTGGGCTTTATTCTAGATAATTTAGTTATAGACCTAACCCTATACCTTACATCACTACTGACAATAGATGATGTCACAGCTTATCCCCTCCCCCCTCCCTGTACAATGACCTCTATATAGATAACACTGACCCATCATTACATCACTACTACCAATAGATGATGTCACAGCTTATCTCCTCCCCCTGCCTGTACAATGGCCTCTATATAGATAACACTGACCCATCATTACATCACTACTGACAATAGATGATGTCACAGCTTATCTCCTCCCCCTCCCTGTACAATGGCCTCTATATAGATAACACTGACCCATCATTACATCACTACTGACAATAGATGATGTCACAGCTTATCTCCTCCCCCTCCCTGTACAATGACCACTATATACATAACACTGACCCATCATTACATCAGTACTGACAATAGATGATGTCACAGCTTATCTCCTCCCCCTCCCTGTACAATGACCTCTATATAGATAACACTGACCCATCATTACATCACTACTGACAATAGATGATGTCACAGCTTATCTCCTCCCCCTCCCTGTACAATGGCCTCTATATACATAACACTGACCCATCATTACATCAGTACTGACAATAGATGATGTCACAGCTTATCTACTCCTCCTCCCTGTACAATGTCCTCTATATAGATAGCACTGACCCATCATTACAACACTACTGACAATAGATGATGTCACAGCTTATCTCCTCCCCCTTCCTGTACAATGACCTCTATATAGATAACACTGACCCATCATTACATCACTACTGACAATAGATGATGTCACAGCTTATCTCCTCCCCCTCCCTGTACTATGACCTCTATATAGATAACACTGATCCATCACTACATCACTACTGACAATAGATGATGTCACAGCTTATCTCCTCCCCCTTCCTGTATGATGACCTCTATATAGATAACACTGACCCATCATTACATCACTACTGACAATAGATGATGTCATAGCTTATCTCCTCCCCTCCCTCTACAATGTCCTCTATATAGATAGCACTGACCCATCATTACATCACTACTGACAATAGATGATGTCACAGCTTATCTCCTCCCCCTCCCTGCACAATGACCTCTATATAGATAACACTGACCCATCATTACATCACTACTGACAATAGATGATGTCACATCTTATCTCCTCCCCCTCCCTGTGCAATGACTTCTATATATTGATAAAACTGACCCATCTCCAGTGCTTGAGATACGAGGAGCTGAGTTCTGCACATGCAGATGCTTCGCGGATGAGTGTGCGCAGCTCCTAATAGCTACACGCTGAGGATGGATTGGTAGGCAGAACGCAAGAGCCTACTGGGGCGTGGAGTAGCCATGCCGTGTAGGCTCAGCTTTAGCTAGCCTTTTTCGTTAATATGCATATTTAGGCCATTAGAAATTATAAAAGATTTGGTGGAATAAAGGATTAGCCCTAAAAAGGGCTATCCTACTATAGATTACAGGAGCCTGCCACCAGATCTCCCCTAATAGGTTGATCCATGGTGGAAGGTTTCCTTTAAGTCCTTCTATTAGATTATATTAGATATATTTTCCATGTATCCATGTTAAGTCCTGCATAACCTATAGTAAGCAGCATTGTAAGCAACAGTCCATTACATCCGTCCTTGTCTTTATTTTGGATGCCAAATAAGTATAAAATTTAAACAATCTAATCCACACCAAATTTACACCGACATCTGGTATTTACCTCTAATGTGGAGCCAGCAAATTCTATTTCAGACTCACCAGATGTTGGTAATAAATTACAATTTAAATGGATTCATTTACAAAAGAAAGAAAAGATTTAGGGCTCGGTGACTGCAGCGGATCCATGTGCGGCTTGGATTCTAAAGACTATAATAGACAGACAATGAGATCACTGAGGTATTGGGGTCACTGACATATCTGAACCTACTATGTATTGTTATGGTATCGGGACAACTGATCACATGGAATTCCAATGTATAGTCAGGATAAGTCCACCTTCCTTGCATTATGTGCTATTACATAAGTAATAAAACTCAACCCTACAACATCCCTACATACAAGTGCCCCAGCTGCAGAGGATAAACCCCTCCGATGAAGGCAAACCCAGTATACGGTATCTGCATGGGCCTGCAAGAGAAAGACGATAATTTGCTTTTGTCGGGCAGCTACAGAAAGATGGAGCAGAGACACAATGGTAAGTAAAATGATAGTAATTAGAATCAGAGGTCACAACAGGAAATCAGATGAAGTACAAAACAAATTACAGGAGAATAGTAAAATGGTCAGGGAACAAGCAAACCAACACATAAGAAGTGTTGACAACACAGTAGTATTGAATGAGCCACAAGGATAGGGCCTATCAAGGCCACAAGGATAGGGCCTAACAAGGCCATTAGCATAGGTAGGGCCTAACAAGGTCACGAAAATAGGGCCTAATAAGACCACAAGGATAGGTAGGGCCTAACAAGGCCACAAGGATAGGGCCTAACAAGACCACAAGGATAGCTAGGGTCTAACAAAGCCACAAGGATAGGTAGGGCCTAACAAGACCACAAGAATAGGACCTAACATGGCCACAAGGATAGGGCCTAACAAGGCCACAAGGATAGGGCCTAACAAGGCCACAAGGATAGGGCCTAACAAGGCCACAAGGATAGGTCCCCCACAAGACCACAGGGATAGGGCCTTAAAAGGCCACAAGGTTAGGGCCTAACAAGTCCACAAGCATAGGTAGGACCTAACACGGCCACAAGGATAGGGCCTAACAAGGCCACAAGGATAGGTCCGCTACAAGACCACAGGGATAGGGCCTTACAAGGCCACAGGGATAGGGCCTTAAAAGGCCACAAGGTTAGGGCCTAACAAGTCCACAAGCATAGGTTGGCCATAAGAAGGCCACAACGATAGGGCCCACCAAGGTCATAAGGATAGGGCCTAACTTGCTTGTGGGATAAACCTTTTAAAGTGCTGGTTAAAGAGGTTTCTTAACAGTTAGTTAGTTGTTTGTATTGTCTTTGCCTTTGTATTGCACTTAGGCATAGGAAGGAATCATCTTCTAGTTGTCTACCTACTGCCTTTGGTGGACAGCTGTGAAGGGGACAAGAACAAGGTTCCACCTGTCTCTGTCCCACTAACACCCTTATTTTTTTCTATAGTAACCACAAGATGAATAGCAGTTAATTATTAAATATCTTATATAAATTGATCATCAGAAAGTCTGACCGCCTCTTTAAATGCAGAAGTTTGTAGATCAGGAGAATTCAAATATGTATTAATAAAATTCTACAAGATGTCAGCAATTGTGCTTTTGGTACCTTATTACATATGGCAACCATTGCAACCAACCATTGAAAGAGTTTGCCTCGTAACTGGCATCATGATTTCCACTGCTGAGCTACAGCAAGTGCCCAATATGGTCACTGAATAACTGCATGCAAACAAAGATTGGTGGAACAGATGGAAATAGGGGTTATGGATCCACTTGGGAAATTATTCATTATTTATTTTTACTGTTAATAAACAATTTTTTTTCACAATTTTCTTCAAGAGGGACATTGCTTATTATAAAGGATCGTCACCTTCAAGGACATATGTCTAATTTATATGTGAGCCAGAATTTGACGGGTTCCCCCCATGTTGATCCATATCTTGAATTTCTCCATATAATCAGCTGTCTGCTGTAGAAAACTAATCAGAGACGTTCTAGAAGAGTCGTGGTTACAATGTTGTGCTGTCACTAAGCTGCTCGGTAAAATTGCAGATGTGCTCCATTTAATATATAGAATGGCAATTCCCCATGATTTCTTTCTATGAGGCTCCACACAAGCAGCGGGATTCTGCTCACCTGAATTACCCACTTCAGCTGCAATTTTCTAAATATTTCCCCTCTCTGTATGGAAATAGGCAGTTAAGCTGTCAATCGGGGGAATTCAAGTAGAAGGCCAGTAATAGGAGATTCTCTGAGCCAATGTCACATCCTTACATCTGCTTCATCAGGAAGGAGACATGGAAATATATCCAATGAATCACACATTGGGACACATATAGTCATTCTGTCTGATAGACTGTGCTAGGCTACACAGTGCTAGGATGTAGCAGATTTATAATGATGAGAAACCGGCCAACAATCTATGCCCGTGCCAAAGCAATGAGATCCGACTACATACCATACACAGAGGTGGGATACGGATAGCTCTCTCCGGCTCACCCGAGTCGGTTGTTATATTTACAGCTGGTTCCGAGAGCAGGAGGGAAGCCAGGATGTGATCCAGCTCCCTCCCCCTGAGGGTCACACGGCACGGGAGCCTGTAGCCTGGATGCTGTTGGCCTCCTCCAGAGCAGGCGTCTCAATCTAATTGATCTAATTTATTTTTTCTAGCGCCATGCTACACAACTTCTCGCTACCAAAGTAGAGAGTATTAACCGTGTGAAATATTAACAATGCGAAAGCACAATTTGAAAAAAATCAACAAATATCGCCCATAATAATCATACAAACAGTAAAAATAACTCTTCACATTACCAGGTGAAAAAGTGAGCCAGTGTTGAGTGGGAACCCCCTTCGTATGGCCTGCCAAATTAGCTTCCTCAGGCAGTATCAGGCAGCCCCACAGGAGAACGAGAGCGTTAGAGAAGGTAAGTATAAGTATTGTTCTCGTTTTACTATCCGCTGCTCAACCAGATATAACATTTTTTTAATACCCAGAAAATCCCTTTAATCTACACAGAAGCCATATGCACAAAAATGTTATTTTGTCATTGGATGAATCCTTTATATATCATCCTGACAGACTCTTTGACTCTTCGTTCAGACTGCTGACATCTTACCTCCTTCCCTATCGTGTATCTTCATCAGGCTGGAAGGATGCGCCCACCCATGTGGCAGCACAGAGGGACGTGACAGGAGTAATTGAATCAGAGGACGTCTGATTTTCGGCTTCAGTTAAAAGTTGTGTGACATAAAGTGTAACAGAGATGGCCGTGAGAAGTGCCTTACCTGACTTATTTCACATTTATTTACCTTATACAACATTCACAAAGTAATCACATAGGGCCAGATGTATCACAGTTGTGGTGCTCTAGTTTCATTTTTAAGACTAAATGAAGCGCATTGTTACACCAGAATTATCACAAGCTACATCCATCTGTGATGAGTTGAGTTCCTGCCACTTATTAATCACTTTATTTTAGGCGCAGTTTAGGCGCAGTTTAGGCGCAATGGTAGATTCAGGCAGTTACATGTGATCCCTTACAAGCTCCTCTCTGCTTCTCTCCCACACCCCAGTATGAGAATGACCCCCACAGCAGCACCCAGGTATGTGACACCCTGCACCCTGTGATCTCCTCAGCAGTGGCTTCTCCTGGAGGGGATCCTCTGGTGCTGATCTTCTACTGCCCCCCTGTAATTCTGGACAGTATCCTCCTCAGACACTGCTAAATGGGACACTTCTCTGTCCTATGTGCAGCTCCCACTCACTTCTCTTCTATTCTGCTACACGGGACACTTCTCTGTCCTATGTGCAGCTCCCACTCACTTCTCTTCTATCCTGCTACACGGGACACTTCTCTGTCCTATGTGCAGCTCCCACTCACTTCTCTTCTATCCTGCTACACGGGACACTTCTCTGTCCTATGTGCAGCTCCCACTCACTTCTCTTCTATCCTGCTACACGGGACACTTCTCTGTCCTATGTGCAGCTCCCACTCACTTCTCTTCTATCCTGCTACACGGGACACTTCTCTGTCCTATGTGCAGCTCCCACTCACTTCTCTTCTATCCTGCTACAAAAAAACAAGTGATACACCTGGCGCATTATATGTGCAATAGCCCAGATATATCATTGTGTCTGTGCTAGTTTTTTGTCTAAGTTTGCAATAAAAAGTGTCTTTGGATTTTGCACATGTATTTATTAAGTGTTTGTGCCACTGTGTGTCGTGGTTGCATTCTGTCTGACACTTCAGAAAACTGTGCACCTAAAGTGGCGGGTGTTTGCAACACATTAATGTTTAGACTTCAACAGAATTGTGTCACACGGAGTAGACTGTTGGATTATCTGGTGCAAACTGCATAGGAATGAGGCAAATTGCACAAAGGTAGATAGCAGCAGTTTTCATATACAGTATTTTGGCCAATGGGTTAATAATATTAAGACTGATGCTGGTCACAAACAATGGGGGAGATACATCAACTTGTCCTCAACAGAATTTTGAGGTGGTTTCTACCTGAAATGTTTTGTACCACATTTATGGAGAGTTTAAGACCATTTTCGGACAGCTTTGTCCAAAAAATGGTTGTGGCTTCTGTAAAAGTCATTATGGCTTACCCCGGCGCAAGAAAATTCAGCTTGTGAACCAGTAAATTCAGTCTGAGTGCCAGGAAATTCAGACTTTCTGTATCATTCATTAGATGCCGCTCCGTTATTTGCTTGAGAACAATGAGCCTAGAAAAAAAAATATCTATCTCAGTAACTATTGAAGGCTGTAAAAAGTTGGAGTTGGTACAAGGTCTCATTTAGTCATATTATGCTATGATTGTGTAAGCAAGAGGCCTGTGAAATCTGTAAGTTGTTGGTCCAATCTTGCACAATCTTGGATCCAAAGGTCCCGAAGAAGACAATCCAACTCGGTGGTGTCTATGGAGGCAATCACTTGTCACTTATGTTGTCTATCTCGTAAACAATTGAAGACGTTCCAAAAATGTACAATGAAAACAACAAGACATCACACATCATAGATCCCGTTTGATCTTAGATTAACGCCCTCCCGGAAATTGAAATTAGAATTAGAATTAGAAAATGAAGCCGTCATCCAGGGAACCAACTCAAAATACCTGGGAACAAACCCAAAATCGTGTATGGTGACCCCAATGATGGTCAAAACTGATACTGTGAATGGAAAAAATTGCACTTTTGGGCACTATTTAAGAAATGGGAATGCAAATGTTTATCCACACGACTTTCCCTGTACACTCTATGCTGTTCTTCCATTGTTTCTTTCTTCCATGATCTATGCGGATACATTGTTTTATTAATCAGAGAACTTTCACATTATTCCACTTTGTGATTAGGAGATGAGAATAATGAGCTCGGGAATAATTGTGACTGATGGTGATTAGATCTGAATACATTGTTTCTGACTTATCCGACTTGTTGTGAGAATCCATCCTTCTTAAGTCTAGGACTATTTTTGGATTTTACATAAAATAGATAATGCATTATGTAAAATACGCAAGATGACACAGGAGTAATTTATTTCGGCAGATTTGGAACCTGGAGTATTGTAACTAGGGTACAAAATAATTCCCGATCCAGCTCCTCAACAGTATTACAAGCCTGTATTTACAATTTTTATTTAAAAAAATCCAAAGTAGTGAAAATCAACACGTTTCAGGCACTGTCCATGCTCCTTTTCGAAGATAGATAGACACACGTATATGGGCAAATATGGTCTATACCAGTGGTGTGCGAACCTATTGCAAGGGTGCCAGACGCGGCACTCAAAGACCTCTCTGTGGGCACCCAGTCCTTTGCCCCGGCACAGAGTTTACCAGACAAAACTCATGGTATCCTCCTGCGCTCCCAGCCACAACACATTCATCTGTGTAAACAGCCAGGACACTTCAAAGCCATATGTTCCCAGTGCCGCAAGGGTCCGGTGCCATCCCTAAACCCGTCCACTGTTTTGTGTGTTGTTCCGTGACAACTTGCAGCCTGTCACCATAGGCAAGGCCGTGGCCATAGGACTAAGAGGCAATGGGGTTCAGTTGACCCTTGTACAGCCTGAACTGATATCCCCACTGGATTTGGTACCCAGGAAGATGCTCACTGTTTCCGGAATTGGAGAAACTGAGCCGGCACTGCTCATTGCCAAGTTGTATTTGGAATGGGGTGTGGGGAGGAGAGTATCATCTGATATCCCTGTGAGTGTCCTGCTGGGAACTGACTAGGGATGGCTAATGTCTCAGTATGTGACTCCAAAAGGGTTAATGATGGTGCATTATCCATGCCTCACTTCATCATGGGGGGCGTGAGATAGATGCATTTTGTCCATTCATGTACATGTATCTTAAGACTTTCACTATAGTTAAGCAAGATGTGGTGGAGTATTAACATATAGACTTATTATTCATCTTGGCAGTAACATTCTCCACTCAAAACACCACCCACTTCTTACAGGGCAATTACACCTTCTCTCAGCCAAAACACCAGACCTTGGCAAGGGACTTCAAGGGGTCCGTGGGTCTTGTGTTTTACATGTGTGTTCTAAATAATCCCCAGTCTAAACTCATTCTAAATAAAGAACCCAAATCATACTGTCAATTAATGAAAAAAAATGAAGACCCCAGACTATTTCCATTAATATAGAGCTCTGAAAAGTCTTCCTCTAATTAAAGACCCCAAAACAGACTCCCCTTTGTACAGATCCCAAATAACACTCCCCATAATACCGATCCTGGACTAGACTCAACCTCAAAGGGAACATCCCCAGCTCTTACCCAACTAAACTACTAGACCCCTCAGGTAGGGTATGAAATGTCTTTGCTGAAATTCCCTTTAATGTGAAATTATAAAAAATCTCCCCCAAAGTAAAATGAAAAGGAGCTGAATACAACCTGAGTGAGGCTGGAGGGGGATCATCACTTAACACCCCCATATCTATGAGCTCTGTAGTAACCACAAGTATGATTTTGGTATTAGATTGTATTGTGGTGCTGTGAGGTACAGAACCAGGCAGGAAATGTGAGCTGCATATAAAGATCCAGTTCCCGCCTATGTCTTTAGCTGTCTGTATCTCTGATTGTGTAGCTCAGATAACCACAAGCCTGATGTGATCTGAAAGATGAGATTCTTGGCTTAAAATGATAGGATATGGATGGTCTAAAGTTCTAGAGGCCAAAATATGGATGTCTAAAATGATGCTCCTCCTCCTGACCCATAACAGGCAAAAAGTGATTGTTATCGGATCATTCTCACATGACTTTGGAGGAGAATTTTTAGAGGAAAACGGTGAGATTTCACATTAAAGATGGAATTCTAGAAAGGACATTTCATACCCTACCGGAGGGTAGACCACCCTACTCCTACATATAGACCAGAGAGGCATACAATTACCAGATTGTCTATTCTTACCCTTTTATATATTTACTTGTTTTGTCATCCATCTTGAACCACATCTCAATCAATCAGGAGAAAAGGTAAAGATGGAAACATCTGTACATTCAGGCCCAATATAAAGGTAATGTATCAAGGAGATTTGTAACCCTTAACCAACTGGGAAACCTCTGTAGAAAAAAATAAACACACATACTTACTTACCTGCTCTGGCTCTCACCTTATAATGGTTTTTGGGCCTGCATATGACTGGCACTTCTGGGGTGTTAAGGAACCCTCTTTAGTCAATCAGCGTTTTTCTGAGATCAAATGACTGAAAGGAAGTGAAGTCCCCTGGTAAACTGCAGTGACATCCCATGGTCTGAGTAGGCCACTCATTGGCTGAAGTGGGTCCCTTGACCGTCCAGATCTTCTGCTCTCATATGACTTAGTGTTAAAATGTAATGGCTTCTAAAAGGAAGGAAATAAAAGTGGGCTTCATTGGGCAGAGCCGGCAAAACAGGCTCACCCAGCATATGTACGGATCTGCTGAACACGTATCAGTAGCATCTGTGTTAAGACACAGGTGTCATTGATATTCAGAGTGGGGCAGACAAGACCTGTCTATCTGTCCCGCTCTGTACAGCCCACATCCCTCGATAGAGCTGTGACCCAGCAGAAGAGAGGAGAAGAGAGTAGGCAGCAGCATGGAAACAGGTAGGTAAGTATAAATTTAATTAATGTATATAATTGTGATTGGGGATGTTTATTGATTGGGAGGGGGCTGCATACAAATACATTCAATACAATCTATTCTCTATCTATCTCATATCTCTATCTATCTCATATTCTCTATCTATCTATCTATCTATCTATCTATCTATCTATCTATCTATCTATCTATCTATTTATCTCTAATGTATCTCATATCTATCTTTCTATATAGAAAAAAATAGCAGCACTCCAGTCCAAGTACCAGGTGAAATAAGCCGGCAGAGTAGTCTTTTTCATGCTTGAAAGTTTATTTCACCTGATAACTGAATGGTGCATAAAATAGTTTTAATTCGGGGCCTCACTGTTAGTTTTTCCCAGCGCCCCCCTATGTCTAAAACGGGCCCTGCCTTGGGGAAGGGGTTAAGTCGTCACTCACTGGGAGAAGGTAGGTGGATGTGCAGAGGAGGTAACAGATGTGCACTCGGTGAGCGCAGTTATTTGGCTGTTCCGCTCGCGTTGCTTGGCTGTGGGTTTCTAATGATAGGGAAGAAAATCCTGATCTAGCAGTAAAATGTGCTGATACATTTCTAGAGATTCTGTACAAAGCACATTCTCACATCACACAAGTTCTGTACGTTACGTCTCACAACTTCACCTTCTATCACATTTCACAGTAAACATCTATAGAAGAGGAGCGGTCACTTATATACATCTATACTTATACATTTCTAAATGTCTGTAGAAGAGGAGCGGTCACTTATATACATCTATACTTATACATTTCTAAATGTCTGTAGAAGAGGAGCGGTCACTTATATACATCTATACTTATACATTTCTAAATGTCTGTAGAAGAGGAGCGGTCACTTATATACATCTATACTTATACATTTCTAAATGTCTGTAGAAGAGGAGCGGTCACTTATATACATCTATACTTATACATTTCTAAATGTCTGTAGAAGAGGAGCGGTCACTTATATACATCTATGCTTATACAAAGAGGGGCAGTCACTTTACAAATAATTTAATGTTTTCGCCATACATAAAGGGGCAAAAAAACCCGAACGTTTATTTGTTTCCAATGGCAACAAATTGTGAGCAACGAAGAAAGTTTTGTCTACTAAATTATTCTATACTATTCTTTACTTTACTGTAATGTATTTTACTATCCTCTTCTTTACTATAATTTATTATATTACATCACTGTATTCCTAGCGATACAATATTATTCTTTCGGAAGCTATACTGTCTATTCCTTTTCTTTACTATACTATACAGTATTTTACTATATATTACACCATACTATACTATACTACAATATAATATGCTATAGAATAGTAAAGCTTAGTGTAGTATAGACGTGTAATGGATATTATAGCAGAGTAGATTAACTGGATATTACTACAGGCAGTCCCCGGGTTACGTACAAAATAAGTACAAACCCAAGGAACCTAAGTTGAATTTGTATGTAAGTCGGAACTGTATATTTTATAATTGTAGCTCCATAAAAACATTTTTTTATCCCAGTGACAATTGGATTTTCAATTTTTTTTTTCTGTAATGGAAACAAGGATTATCAATAAAGCTTCATTACAGGCACCATAGACCTGATCATTGCAGTCTGGGACTAAATTAAAACATTCCGAGAGCTTAACTAGAGGTCACATCTGTCAGAGGGGTCTGTCTGTAACTAGGGGTCGTCTGTAAGTCGGGTGTCCTTAAATAGGGGACCACCTGTATATCATATATACAGTAGTAGGAATCTATAGTATGGTATACAGTTAGGCCATTTCTCTAATGTTGGTTCTGTACATTACCACAACAAGTTGAATTTCAGACTTTCAGATATCATCCAGTGGGTTATACAGAATGAGTCTTTAAACTAAATAAATAAAATAATTGTAAATAAAATGTTAATTCCTAATACTTGATTGAAAACTCTTTGCTGGCAATGACTGCCTGAAGTGTTGAGCTCATGGACATCACTAGACATTGCTGTAATTCCTCCTGCCAGGTCTTTATTGCAGCTGATGGTTTGTGGCCTTTCTGTCTAAAGTTTAGTCTATAACTAGTAAAAATCTCAGTTGAGATGAGATCAGGGAATGAGTCGGCCATTCTAGAATATTCCACTTCTTTGTTAGAATAAACTCCTGGGTTGCTTTGGCTTTATGTTTTTGGTCATTGTCCATCTGTGCTATGAAACACCAACCAATCAGTTAGTCTATCTTTGGCTGGACATGGATCAGAGTTCTGCTTACAGAGACTTTGCTAATTGAGGCCGCCCTACAGGAGTATGGAGACTTACAGACATTTATGCTCCACTAGGGGATTCTGGGAAATATGCAAATATGTTTTCCAGGATGGGAAAAGGAAAACAATGGTGGTCATTTACTAAGGGCCCGATTCGCGGTTTCCCGACGTGTTACGCAAATATTTCCGATTTGCGCCGATTTCCCCTGAATTGCCCCGGGATTTTGGCGCACGCGATTGGATTGTGGCGCATCGGCACTGGCATGCACGCGACAGAAATCGGGGGGCGTGGCCGAACGAAAACCCGACGGATTCATAAAAACCGCCGCATTTTTAAAAAAAAATGTGTCGCGGAGCTTGCACTTACCTTCACTTGGAATAGGCCAAAGTACTTGAGTGCGTTCCGATGCTCTTCAGCGCAGGAGCGCCACCTGGTGGACATTGGAGGAACTGCCTTAATGAATCCCGGCCGGACCCGAATCCACCGCAGAGAACGCGCCGCTGGATCACGAATGGGCCGGGTAAGTAAATCTGCCCCAATGCCTTAACACCAAGCATGGATTACAAAAAGCCTAATAACATGTGGTGGGATTAAGCCAAACCAGTATATCTATTCCAGAAAATCAGATTCCTAACAGGCTCTGCTCACCCTTCCCCTCTCAATAGGGAATGGTATGGCGTCCAGCCGTATATGGGGAAGGACAAAGCATGCTCTATCTTTTCCCGTGCGCGATATGGTAGGTCACTGCACTGCCGTTGGGCGCCATAGCCATCTATGGGGATGTATTTTTTTATAGCATTGTGCAGGGTTTCCCAACGATTTCTGTTTTGCGCTGAATTGCCCCAGCATTTTGGCACACACGATCGGATTTTGGAGCATCGGCGCCGGCTTGCATGCGTCAGAAATTGGGGGCGGGTCGTCGGACGACGGATTTGGACAACGCGCAGGATTTAACATTTAGAATTGTGTTGCAAAACACGCACTTACATGCACCAGGAAGAAGAAGGTGAACTCCGGCGAAGCTCGGCGCAGAAGCGACGGATGCAGGAACTCGGGCGCACGATCTTAGTGAATCCCGGCAGACCTGAATCCTCGTCGAACAACGCACCGCGGGACTGCGAAAGGACCGGGTATGTAAATGTGCCCCACTGTCTTATTTTTGGGGAAACACGGATACATATATATATATATATATATATATATATATATATATATATATATACACAGTATACTATGATTTTCTATATTATATTACTATATATGTCTTTATGCTATACTAATGGACTACATTCTTATCCTATGCTATAATAAACAAAACCTTTTTCATTTTTTCATTTGAACTTGAATTTTAATATTTCCCGGAGTAAAAATCCCAAATGAGCTTAATTGGGGAATATTGAGTATGATTTAGTTTTAAGTGAAGGTTTTTTTGATGTTTCCGATTTTTTATGATGAGCTTTCACGCAAAATTAATTACAAGTAATTACATCTAAATGCATTAAATGCTGTCGTCAGAAGCTAATAGGTGGTGTCATTTTCTGGTTGGTAGAATGATACTTTGTAACTCTTTCAATTACCATAATTACGTTTTCTGTCAATCGCCAGTTCTGTGGCTTTTCTGCTTTATGACCCACATTTGTATCTCAGCAGATATATTCTTCTAGGGCAGTGGTGGAGAACCTATGGCACGGGTGCCAGAGGCAGCACTCGGAGCCCTCTCTGTGGGCACCCAGGCCATCACCCAAGCACACCAGACAGGACTCAAAGAATCCTCCTGCAGTTCCAAGCAACTTAAAAGATGCTGCTTTCAGTCATATATTTATGTGATACTTCGCTATTTGGGTATGTAGGAAGAGAGAGAATGAGTAGACAGGGACGAATTATCTTTGGAAGACCTACTGCTGGCCCCACAATTCTCTGTGTGCAAAGGGACACTGGAAAGAAGCTAAAATGATGCAAATTTTCCATTTTGTCCTCAGGAGGCCGATATTATCGAACGTTGTTGAAGAACAGGGAGCAATAAGTTACTGCTTTAATTTTTGGTTGGCACCTCGCAATAAATAAGGGGGGTTTTGGGTTGCAGTTTGGGCACTCGGACGCTAAAAGGTTCGCCATCACTGTTCTAGGGGGAGAGGTGCTGGTATGGATTGGGCTACAATCATAAAATGTATATGGGGAATATTTTTAAAAATATTAGACAAAAACAATTTTGTACGTATAATGAGCACAATATTAGAAATACATCACTTTATCGTGTTGGTGTTGAGACGATAAGTCTTGAGCATAATTGTGTACGGCAGAGGCGGCAAACCTTATACAACCCGAGAGCTCAAACTACAGCAAAAACCTAATTACTTGTAACTCATTAAAACAACAACTGCTTTGTCACAGCTTTCAATTGTATCTGCGTCCTGAGGACAACAATACAGTATAAAGATGGAGAAGATATTTGGATTATCATTGTAGCTTCCCTCCAGGATCCCCTAAACAGAAAAAATTTCGGAGCCAAGGCAGGAGCTCCAATGATAATCCAGCTCTGCCTACACCTTCTCTTTCCTCCTGTAGTCCCAGGCAGCCAAGGAGATGTTTGATTTTAAAATAGGGCTTATCACAGCACATCTTGGGGGGCCTGGGACTGTGAGTGGAGGTCTTGAGTCCTGTCTGGTGAACTCTGTACTGGGTTGATGACCCGGTTGCCCACAGAGAAGGCTCTGAGTGGCGGCTCTGGCACACATGCCACTGGGCTATAGTATGGTACAATATCACAACCATATCTTCAAAATGCTCCTCCTTGGGTACTTGCCATGGATTAAAAGAGATGTCCTCGAAAACAGTCACCTGTGTTTATTATTAGAGATGAGCGGACCCAAAGTCTGGTGCATGGAAGAATCCAGTAAATTGAAACCCCTAGCTACTAGCCATGGCTGTGATTGGCCAGGAAGACTCTCCTTATAGGATCTATAGGATTGCAAATGTGTCTGAGGAGAAGCCCCATAGAAGACATCATGCTGTAATCTAGGTGGGAGATGTTGGTGACATGCTAATGTTGACTAGAGAATAAGGAAAGATAATGGGGCAGATTTACTTACCCGGTCCTGTCGCGATCCCACGTTGCGTTGTCCGACGAGGATTCGGGTCTGCCGCGATTCACTAAGATCGTGCGCCTGAGTTCCTGCATCCGTCACTTCTGCACCGAGGTCCGCCAGAGTTCACCTGAATGTACATAAGAAACCCCTCCATGCCCCCAATCAAAAATTACATTGTTACCCCCAAATATATTACTATACTAGTCTGTGAATAAATAATACTGTACCGTTAAAAAGTATGTGTGTAGTATATAGCCTGCCAGCAAGCCCCCTGTTGTATATAGCCAGCCAGCCCCTAGTAGTATATAGCCAGCCCAGCCAGGCTATATCCTACTCGGGGCTGGCTGGCAGGCTATATCCTACTGGGGGCTGGCTGGCAGGCTATATCCTACTGGGGGCTCGCTGGCAGGCTATATACTACTGGGGGCTGGCTGGCAGGCTACATACTACTGGGGGCTGGCTGGCAGGCTACATACTACTGGGGGCTGGCTGGCAGGCTATATACTACTGGGGGCAGACTGGCAGGCTATATACTACTGGGGGCTGGCTGGCAGGCTATATATTACTGGGGGCTGGCAGGCTATATACTACTGGGGGCAGACTGGCAGGCTATATACTACTGGGGGCTGGCTGGCAGGCTATATATTACTGGGGGCTGGCAGGCTATATACTACTGGGGGCTGGCTGGCAGGCTATATACTACTGGGGGCTGATTGGCAGGCTATATACTACTGGGGGCTGGCTGGCAGGCTATATACTACTGGGGTCTGGCTGGCAGGCTCTATATTACTGGGGGCTGGCTGGCTATATACTACTGGGTTGGCTGCCTTATATACTACTGGGGGCTGGCAGGCTATATACTACAGAGAGCTGGCAAAAAAAGTTAAAAAGTATGTGTGTAGTATATAGCCTGCCAGCAAGCCCCCTGTTGTATATAGCCAGCCAGCCCCTAGTAGTATATAGCCAGCCCAGCCAGGCTATATCCTACTGGGGGCTGGCAGGCTATATCCTACTGGGGGCTGGCTGGCAGGCTATATCCTATTGGGGGCTCGCTGGCAGGCTATATACTACTGGGGGCTGGCTGGCAGGCTACATACTACTGGGGGCTGGCTGGCAGGCTATATATTACTGGGGGCTGGCAGGCTATATACTACTGGGGGCTGGCTGGCAGGCTATATACTACTGGGGGCTGGCTGGCAGGCTATATACTACTGGGGGCTGGCTGGCAGGCTATATACTACTGGGGTCTGGCTGGCAGGCTCTATACTACTGGGGGCTGGCTGGCTATATACTACTGGGTTGGCTGCCTATATACTACTGGGGGCTGTCAGGCTATATACTACAGAGAGCTGGCAAGCTATATACTACAGGGGCCTGGCAGGCTATATACAACAGGGGGCTGGCAGGCTATATACTACAGGGGGCTGGAAGGCCCACCATACACATTGCCACCCCCCTATACACATTCTCCCCCCCACCCCCATACACATTTCTTCCCCCCCCCAGCCCCCCATACACATTTCTTAACACCCCCCCCCATACACATTTCTTACCCCCCAACCCCCCATACACATTACTTACCCCCCACCTCCCCATACACATTTCTTACCCCAACCCCCACACACATTTCTCCCCCCCCCCCCCCCTACACACTCTTTTGCCAATAGTTAAAAAAAATTTACTCACCTCATCCTGTTGCTGCTGCCGTGGGAGAGATGCGCGGCCACATGATGACGTCATGACATGACATCTAACAGTGCGACATGCGCCGGAAAGCATCCGGCCGCGTTGCGCTATGGCTGCAGTGATAGTACTCAAGCGGCCATTGCAACCACATCGAGTACTATTACAGCCAATGACAGGGGCCTCCGATGGATACGAACGGAGGCTCCTGCCATTGTGCCAGGTGTCAGGGCCCACTGGGGGATTCACTGCCAACCCGGCGGGCCAGACCAACCCTGTCTACCACTATATGGTCACTGTATGGTGGAATACTGAGACAGCTGGGTTGGGGTCCACTTGAGTGGGTTTTGTCTCCCCTATGCTAAACCCCTAGGTACACCTCTGGACGGGTAAGTAAATGACCCCCAATTTATCAGTTAACTTAAAATCAGCACAACTGGTGGTCATTTTTAATTCTCCACCCTCCATAACTTTTGAATTTTTCCATGTACAAAACAAGGGCTTGTTTTCTTTTGGTAAAAAATTCCAAATGTGGGGAAATTGTTAAAAAGTACATTTTTAATTTTTCACTGTGCGCTCCATATAACACCTTCCCTTTATTCTTTGGGTCAGTACAATCACAGGGATACCAAATGTATAGAGGTTTTATTGTGTTTAAATAGATTTAAAAAAATTAAGACCTTTTGTACAGTGAAATTTCCTCAGTTTGCCATATTCTGATGCCAATTACTTTGCTGTACAGAAATTTCGGATATTTCCTTTCACATCTTTGAGGCAGTTATGGCTTTGGTTCCTGGTATACTGCCAGAGCCAGAAACTGAATGCAAACTCCCCGTGCCCAAGCTCCACCAGAGTTGACACCCAGAAACCAGTCTTGGTCCTTTGGAGTTCCAGTTAGACTTCGGCTCTCCGTGTTCTTTCCCTCTGGTTCCCGGACCCCTGAAAAGAAGGTAACATCTGCATTGAGTGTTTCTTCTTTCTGTCCCCTCGAGTTGGGTCAAAGAGAGTGCTATGCCATGATGTCTATAGGATCTCTTAGCTCTTCTCTCGACAATCTTTTTAATGGGGATGTCCCTTGAAAGTAAAATTTTGATTGCTGGGGCTCTGATTCTGGGAACCTGCAATAATTGGGTGCATAGGATAACTGAAAGTTCCTCAGTGTATCAATCGGTGTTATGGATGTCTGACCGGTCCTCTCTTCCATGAGGATGCACCGGAACCGGATTGCGATGACCAAATAGAAGTAAATGTAGCACTGGTCACACATGGCCCCTGGTGCCACAATCAAAGGGGGGTTTAGGTTCCAAGGTCTCCGGATCAATTGGTGTCCTTTGGATAGGTGATAAGTTACTTTTGTTGGACAACCCCTTTAACTAGTATTGGATGTAGTATATAGGAAGCTACTGATTTGTATCCTAATGTAGCAAATCATTTCTTATTAGCTAATAAAATAAATGTGACATTTTGATGAAATTGATAATTGCAGATTCATTTCATAGAGAAGATCCTTAATTGATTAGAAAAATAACGTCTTTTGCTCCGCACGTACAATTTACTCGGTAATCACACAAAGACGGGAAATGAGGCCACTGATGTAAATGTGAACAAATTGCTTTGGTTGTGAAGATTAGGCACAGCTCGTAATAACT
This sequence comes from Engystomops pustulosus, assembly GCF_040894005.1. Classification (NCBI taxonomy): domain Eukaryota; kingdom Metazoa; phylum Chordata; class Amphibia; order Anura; family Leptodactylidae; genus Engystomops; species Engystomops pustulosus. The sequence goes on from NC_092412.1 coordinate 33,836,636, forward strand.
GTGTGAGTTACTGAGCATCTGTCTGCAAACACACACATGGTAATCACCATTTCCTCAGGCTTTGTAGACAGATTCGGAGACGTCTTAGCCAAACATGGCTTCAAGAAGACGCAAAATGGAGATAAGATAAAGGAACCCAAGCGATTAGAAGATAAGTGGATAAGAGGAGGGAAATCTTTTATCATTTGCTTCCATAATGGTCTGTTTTATCCATCCATCTCTTAAGGATTTCCAGAACACTGGGATCACGTTTATTTGAGACTTTGGATATTTTAAGACTTTACTGAAGGATTCTAAGTAAAAAATGAATAGAATACAAAAATGGTTCCATTGTAATGGTAAAGGCATAGGTACCAGAACAGGCTCACATTCATAATATTGATAATCTATGGTTTTGGCACAAGGGGCATACAGAATAAAATAAATCTTTGGATGTTATGTGAAATTGTTCCAAATTTAGGTCATGCCACATTTCCAACCAAAATACCCCTGTAATGGTGCACAGACAACGGAAGGTACTTGGAAGTACCAGGGAAGAAAGTCTCTGTGGGAAGAGTCGTGAAGGAGGAGTCTGTGGACCAGTGGACCTCAGGAGATGTAGATGGTACTAGCTGACACCCGGGACGGGAGTCTAAATGGCACCTGGTCTTCACCAGAGACCACCAGGTCGTTCCATGGGTGCGACTAGGCTTGCGGTGGCAGCCAGGGAAACCGGGGTAGCAGGACACTGTCCGAGTCTGGGATGATAGCAGGACTACAGCTTGGAAGGATGACCTGGAACTCACGGCAGGCAAGCAGGCAGCTGGCACAAGACCCACGCGGACAGGAATGGACAATTGCACGGAGGAGAGCCGGTGGCTTGGAGGCGTCTGGGAACGCTGGAGACAGGAAACACGGAGGCTTCGGGAAACGCTGGAGTACAGGAGCGCCTGGAAACGCTGTAAGACACACAGGAACATGGAGGCGTCTGGAAATGCTGGAAGACATACACAGGAACACGGAGGCGTCTGTAAACGCTGGAAGAACAGGAGCCTCTAGAAATGCTGGGAGGGCTTTCTCTTCAACAGGAATTGCTGTGGGAAACGAGGTGTGGAAACCTTGGAAGTTCTTTGTAGAATGCTGAAGAGCCTGCAAGGCAGGAAGGGAGGTGCCAGAATATAAAGGTTGGATTAGAGTTGGATTAGCCAACCCAATGAGGGGGGCACTGGCCCTTTAAGGCTAGAAGAGCTGGCGCATGCGGCCTAATGGGGAACCAGGAGCGCTGGAAAGGATGGGCATGGTACAAGTCGCGGGTGTGGCCGTGACAACCCCATTGAGTAAAGCCACATGTACTGGAGCAAGTCATCGGTGGGGGGATTTATCACCACTTTGTCTGGTTTCTTCTATTACTTTTGAGACTTTTTTTTGTCTCAGTTGATACATTTTTGTAGTGGTGAACGTTGATGGGCGGGTGCCCAAATTGAGTGCAAATATTCAAATGCTCCAAAAAAAGAGAAAAAAAACTAAGATAAATGGCCACCAAAATGTACACAACTTGCACAGAAATTGCACCAGATTTTGGTCAATTTTGTGTCAAGGTCCTTTACTCTTTTCAGTCCATACCCCATGAAGACACACCCCTATTGAGTGATGTCCTACCCCCACTTTATGGTCCCCTTGGGTCTATGTGGAGCTCAACAGGCAGTTAAATGCTTTCCTACAGGTCAATAAACAAGACTGGGTGAAAGCAGATTTATTGATATTATGTAGGATTAGGGTGAAATTGAAGAATAAAGTTAGGGAATATACAGGCTCTAATATATCCATACGTCCTCTCAATAGCTGTGTGAGAGCAGCCACAGTATTCTGTATGTCCAAGAGTGGAAAACCCAAAGATGCAAAAATAATCAGCAAATATACTGCAAATCTCTCTTGTAAATCACAATGACCAGATTATAGAACAGAAATATTGCCAAGGGGAATGACAAATTGATCAAACACTTAATTAAGTTCCATTAAAAAAGATGTTAAAAGATTGAGTGAACTCCACAATACACTTGGGCAGCACGGATGTAGAAAAATATATATTAGTAAATGCACAATTAACACTGCACATGGTGGAGGAATATGTATTATAGTAGGCGGAGAGTTCAACACTGAAGTCAAGGTGGGAAGCTCTGAACGCCTCCTCCTCTGTGAATGACATCATGCATAGGACTTCAGGAGATCTGGTTAATTATGTCTTTGGATGCAGGACCATCAATTACAGTGATGGGGGCTTTCTGAGGAAGAGAGAGATTGACTTCAGTGTTAAAATCTCCGCCTCCTTTACTTTATACAACCAGTTTATATCTCACTTAAAAGTAGATTTTCTGGATGATGCCACCACACTTGGACATGAAAGAAACATGATCTGGAAGGTGTTCAGCTGCTTGACATCATACTGCTAGTGGTTTATTAGGTCAATTTCTGCTGACAGGTTCCCTTTAAATGCTGTGACACCTGTGATTGGTTTGGAAAGAGAACACATTACTAATTTATTTTTCTATTGCCGTGCTGTCCATGTGTCCATTATTGTGGATAACACTCTCAGCAATTTATATCCATGTAGATCTTTTTTAAACGCACCTAATTAAGAGTTTGATTTATTTGTCATTCCCCTTGGCAGTTTCTTCTGCTCTTTTATTTGGTCATTGTATGACCAGGAGAATTGTACTAATGTTATTTGCATCAAATATCTGGCTTTGTGGGCTGTTTTTTTTTCAGTTTAGCTTTTCTACTGGTTACATGTGTCTTAGTGGTTTTTCCCAATAATACTTGTAGTGTTTGAGCAGTTAAAAGACATCTACCACCAGGATGAAGGATTGTAAACCAAGCACACTTACATACTGGTGTGTGCCCCCTCTGGCAGGGCCCACTTTAAGCATACTATATTCTTGACTTTAAGATGAAACCGCTTTAAAAATTATGCAAATGAACCCAGAGCACTTCAAGCTTATTTGCATAATTTTAGAAGCAGTGTTTTGTCAAAAGCAGGGCATAGGAAGCTAAAAGAAGAGCTAAAAGAGAGCAGATCCTGCCAGAGGTGGCACACATTAGTATGTAGTCAATGTCCTTGGTTTACAATCCTTCATCCTAGTGGTAGATCCTTTAAATTTACAACTTATAGTTTACTAAACAAAAGTCACAAAAGTCTCACAAAAGTTTCAAACAGCTCTGTTCTATTTTCTACACCCGGAATGAGGGCAGGTGTGGATTTGTGCCAAAATTTGAGACTTTTTTTTCTTTTAAGTTGCATCTTTCACATCTGGAATTGAAAAACTGCAGAAAACTTGACCATAGTGAACTTTAAAGGGAGATTGTCTTAGACGCCAAAAATGTCACAAAAGTGCAAATGCCCCATAAAAAGTTGCAAATGAAGAAGAAAAAGCTTAGCTAAAAGTGTGATACACGTGCCCCATTGTCTTTTTAAATAAAGGGCCAAATTTATCTTTTATTTTCTGCTGCTTTGTGGCTTTTTTTGTTTTTTTCCCACTTTTTCAAATAAAACTAATTTGTTGTCTGTATTAAAATGTTGGTGCACTAGTAACTAAAGCATTGCGCCCCCAAAAATTGCCAAAAATACACATACCCTTCACCAGTCGTAGGCAAAAGCCTGTGGCAAAAAAAACCTTTAAACTAAGAAGTGGCCAAAAAGTTGCAAAACAAAAAAGAAGACACTGGGGCAGATTTACTTACCCGGTCCATTCGCGATCCAGCGGCGCGTTCTCTGCGCTGGATTCGGGTCCGGCCGGGATTCATTAAGGTAGTTCTTCCGCCGTCCACCAGGTGGCACTGCTGCGCTGAAAAGCATCGGAACGCACTGGAGTTCACCGAGCCGGGCTGAGTGAAGGTAAGTGCAAGCTCCGCAACAGATTTTTTATTTTTAAATGCGCCGTTTTTTCCGAATCCGTCGAGTTTTTGTTTGGCCACGCCCCGATTTCCGTCGCGTGCCACAATCCGATCGCATGCGCCAAAATCCCGGGGCAATTCAGGGGAAATCGGCGCAAATTGAAAATATTCGGGTAACACGTCGGGAAAACGTGAATCGGGCCCTTAGTAAATGACCCCCACTGTTGTAGAGACAAACATGACCGAAAATTCAGTAGCACACACCAAAATATTTTGGTGTTATATTTGTACATGACTCTCTACATTCCTACGAAATGAAATGCTTATGGAGTTTCAGTTTGGGTCTGTATATTTGTTTGGGAGCAGGGGCGCATTAAGACTGCCATGGGCCCTGGGCTTTATAAATGTTATAGCCCCTACAAGTCTGGAAATCACCTTCTATATATGGTCCTAGAATCAAGCTTCTTGGAGAATGGAGGATGTGTCCCTTCTGTTGGACCTTTGTTGGACCTTCAAAGGTTGTGAAATGGCTCTTGTGTATATGTGTATTGAGAGCAGGTAGATACCTAAGCAGATTTCATGACTGAAGATATAAATTTTGGTGGCTCCTTTGGGAGGCCATGTGCCCTCTAGAAGGTTTGCATCTTGGAATACTGCCAAAACTGCCTATATAATCCATATCTGTTTATATAGAAATGTACTAATTTCTACTATAAACAACCTAATTTATGTAATACAATATTACCCAGACTCCCTGCTTATCTACAGTACCATATTTGATCCATATATCTTTGAATTCCAGGAGGTCACTAGGAGAAGACACATTGATAATCCACTTATGAGCTGTTAATGAAGGGTATTGATTTTCACTCTCGGCTTACGTCCTTCCTTGGCTCTTATTTTTCCATACAAATACTTATATAACCTATATAACAACGTATATAACATATGGTCTTTAATATTATATAACATGACTTCGACTTCCAACGAGCCAATGAGAAGCAAAGGATTTAATGATATTTATGATTTTAATATCCAAAAGAAATGAACTTTTTAAAATTTGTTGTTCAATCAAAACCCAATAATTCTCGTCGTCCAATGAATAATTTATTAAAATGTCATAATAAGGGAAATCTACCAAAAGGAAGTGAAATTGGGACGAAGGATGGAATAATCAAAGACACATGTTCTAGTCATTCTCCATATTGACTGTGGTCTGTGATATAGAGCGATATTTATCGGCTCCCGAATAACCTCTCAGGATTTGAGGCCTTTGAAGTAATTTTAGCCTCTAGCTCAGATTTCAGAATTCCGTTGGCTCCATTCATCTGCATTATTTCGAGACATTTGTGTTTCACAGTGTTCTTTATTATTGGATGTGATACAAAATATAAAGCTTGAGAGATTTACAAAGGATTTTATATAGATTTTCCAAGGGCACGAACAAATTTAGAGAACACATTTGAAAGGGTTTTTCATCCAAATTATAGGGGGGTCAGATTCCTGTAATAAAGTTAAATAAAGTAGAAAATTTTCGGAATTAATACAGAAAAAGAACATAGCTCAACTTTTAAAGATCCAGAACCGGCAGCCGATTCTCTGTTGGGTGTTGTCGAGCCGGAAGTCCTGATTTTATTTGATCTCAGGTCACTGCTGCAGCCAATCACTGGTCTCTGTGATCACTAGTAGTGGCTTGAGAACAAACAACTTTCGATCTTGCAAAGGTCAAAGGGGGCAGTGGTCAGAAATGGAGGTCAGAACTGGTATGAGGTACCATGGCACATGTAGGAATATAAGGAAACTTTCAACAAAGAGATAGACAGAGATAGATTTGGTGTTATAGATTAGTTGGTAAGCCAAATCATAACTGTGTTTAAATGACCCCCTTGAAATGTGTAGCTTGAAGTTTTTGTAAAACAATTGAAAACCTATGATTCAGCCCCAGTTACTGTGTGCTGCCTAAAATACTGCTCTTGTTTGTGGTAGATGGGTCACCACTAGAGATGAGCGAGCACTAAAATGCTCGAGTGCTCGTTATTCGAGACGAACTTTTCCAGATGCTCGAGTGCTCGTCTCGAATAACGAGCCCCATTGAAGTCAATGGGAGACTCGAGCATTTTTCAAAGGGACCATGGTTCGGGAATAAAATGTGTTAATTAACTGAAAAAGAATGTCTTCTGATAAGTTAGCAGATGTATGCAAACATCTGCAATCTATTCTTCACTGTTCCGCACGTATATTATCTCCCGACAAGTTAGCAGATGTGAAGAACAGTGAAGAATAGAATAAAAAGAGTGACCACAGGAACATTTAAGTGAAAAACACAGTGAAGAATAGATTGCAGATGTTCGGCACATCTGCTTACTTGTCTGGAGATACGCTGTCCCGTGCTGCCGCCGCTCCACGATGTCTCCGTGCTGCCGCCGCTCCACGATGTCTCCGTGCTGCCACCGCTCCACGATGTCTCCGTGCTGCCGCCGCTCCACGATGTCTCCGTGCTGCCGCCGCTCCACGATGTCTCCGTGCTGCCGCCGCTCCACGATCTCTCCTTGCCGCCGCTCCACGATGTCTCCGTGCTGCCACCGCTCCACGATGTCTCCGTGCTGCCGCCGCTCCACGATGTCTCCGTGCTGCCGCCGCTCCACGATGTCTCCGTGCTGCCGCCGCTCCACGATGTCTCTGTGCTGCCACCGCTCCACGATGTCTCCGTGCCGCCGCTCCATGATGTCTCCGTGCTGCCACCGCTCCACCATGTCTCCGTGCCACCGCTCCACGATCTCTCTGTGCTGCCGCCTCTCCACCATGTCTCCGTGCCGCCGCTCCACCATGTCTCCATGCCGCCGCTACACCATGTCTCCGTGCCGCCGCTCCACCATGTCTCTGTGCCGCAGCTCCACCATGTCTCCGTGCTGCCCCATGTCTCCGTGCTGCCCCATGTCTCCGTGCTGCCGCTTCCCCGGTGTCTCTGTGCTGCTCCCCGGTGTCTCTGTGCTGCTGCTCCCCGATGCCTCCTTGCTGGCGCTTCCCCGGTGTCTCCGTGCTGCTCCCCGTGTTCTTCAATGTGTTCTTCACATACTATTTTGTTCGCACTGTTCCGCGCGTATCTCCCGACAAGTAAGCAGATGTGCCGAACATCTGTAATCTATTCTTCACTGTGTTCTTCACTGTCTTTTTCACTTAAATGATCCTGTGTTCACTGTGTTCACTGTTTTTATTCTATTCTTCACTGTTCTTCACTGTGTTTTTTTAATTAAATGCTCGATCTCGAGCAGGGGAAATACTCGTCCGAGCAACGAGCCATTTCGAGTACCTTAATACTCGAACGAGCATCAAGCTCGGACGAGTATACTCGCTCATCTCTAGTCACCACCATATATACCAGGGTCCAGGTGGGTAACCACCATATGTACCAGGGTCCAGGTGGGTCACCACCATATGTACCAGGGTCCAGATGGGTCACCACCATATGTACCAGGGTCCAGGTGGGTCACCACCATATGTACCAGGGTCCAGGTGGGTCACCACCATATGTACCAGGGTCCAGGTGGGTCACCACCATATGTACCAGGGTCCAGGTGGGTCACCACCATACGTACCAGGGTCCAGGTGGGTCACCACCATATGTACCAGGGTCCAGGTGGGTCACCACCATACGTACCAGGGTCCAGGTGGGTCACCACCATATGTACCAGGGTCCAGGTGGGTCACCACAATATGTAGGGTGCTGTATATATTAATTACAGGGGGCTGTGTATATTTATTATAGTGGGTGCATATTGTTATATGGGGGCTACATATAGTTATCATTTATTATGGGTGGAATATATTTATTACGGGGTGGGGGCTGTATATATATTTTTTACTTGTGGAGATCTATGTGTATGTATCATTGGGTACTGTTTATATTTATTACTAGTAACATGAAAAAATTGTGGGGCTGGACCCCCACCAGTTTGCGCCCATGGCCCTCCACTGCCCTAAATCTTTTTCCACATAATTTGGCTCTTATCATCCTCCTTCCTAATAAAACTTCCTCTTACTGAGGCATAGAAGTCTAAAACGAGTAATGGAGGAGGATAACGTAACGGCAGCTAGGTCTCCACCAGAAACCCAATGCTCATTTACTAAGGGTCCGAATCGCGCACTTTCGTCGGGTTTCCCGACACTTTCTGCTTTGCGACGCATTGCCTCTGGCTTTTGGCGCACACGATCGAATTCCACGCAACAGAAATCGGGGGGCGTGGCCGTCGGACAACCCGACGGATTTGGTTAAAACGGAATTTAAAAAAGAATTTGTGTTGCAAGATCAGCACTTACATGCACCGGGAAGAAGGTGAACTCCGACGGACCTCGGCACAGCAGTGACACCTGGTGGATATCGGGCGCACGGACCTTAGTGAATCCCGGCAGACCCGAATCAGCGTCGGAGAACGTGCCGAGTGATCGCGAGTGGACTGGGTAAGTAAATCTGCCCCAATGTCTTTGGAAGAGGAAAGTAAACTAGAGAACCAGACTGCGGAAAACTGTGTTGCGAGGAAAGGGGTAGGAGTGAGTAACAGCAGCTAGGTCTCTACTCACCATCTTTGAGATGAAAGCAAATTAGAGGACCAGGTATATGGAGAGGAAAGCGGGATAAGTGAGTACCAGCAGCTTAGTTTCCATCCACTGATTTTAAAGAGAACCTGTCTTGCAAATTAACCCATCCAAAATTAATACTTCATTAAACCTATGATTAAAAAGCATTGCCCTTATCCCTAAATAGTTGCTCTCCATCACACTAGGGCCGCATTGACACGACCGCATGGAGGGGGGGATGATGTACAGTCGCAAGCTCGCGGCCGTACATATTTTTCCCGTAGAAAGTCATAGCCACACGTGGAGCACTGTACCGCTCTGTACACGGGGAAAAGATAGGACATTTCCTATCTTGCCCCATGTTATGGGCCGTGCACAACGGTTCACTATAGAGAGCCGGGGGGCTCAGTGGCAGCTGATGTATGCCTGCCCTGCCATAGCCGAGCGGGCATATGTCAATGTAAATGCAGCCTAAGTGAATCCTGCATATTAAAATTTACTTTCATTGTCCTGCCTCCTGGTTTCTTATTTACAAACTATGATATTCTGACTATAATAATAATAATAATAATTCTTTATTTATGTAGCGCACACAGATTACGCAGCGCTGCACAAACTTGCCAAATCGGTCCCTTTCCCCATGGGGCTCACAATCTAATCAACCTACCATGAACTCTGTTATATCATTGGGCACTTAAAGTTATGTGACCAAGATGTCATCATCTAAGGTCCTGTTACATCTGCAACATCTACCTCATGTATCTATCTGATCACATCAAATTACAAGTCCATGGAGGCTGTTGTGATTTCATGTGATCAGATATATGCATGGCAAACAGTTTGCTGTTGTTAGGAGGCTAAAGTCCTTTAATGATGTCACCCTGGTCACATGACATGCTGAGAAGAGGCATGGGACATGGGGAGGAGTAGATGGGAGTGGTTGGCAAAGCAGGACAAGCCTTCTCTGATGCATAATAGGGAATATAGCATAAAGTTGATTTGTATGGATGTAAGGTATTTAGCTAAAAGAAGGGTGTCAGTTAATAGGGCTCTATAGGAACCTGTCACTAGCTGTATATGTGAAAAAGTGGTAACAGGTTCTCTTTAAGAGGAAAGCTAACTAGAGAACCGGACAGCAGGGATGTCTATGGAAAGGGAAGGGGGATGAGTGAGTTACAGCAGCTAGGTTCCCACCCACCTGCTCTTAAAAGCAATCTACATATACATGCTGCAGGGGTTTGAGCTGTTAGAAAATGAAAGTTACAGGTCACACAATCACAAGATTGCACTGATATTTGCACAATTTTATCATAGGTGAAGTATGCTATAGAGCAGTGGTGGCGAACCTATGGCACGGGTGCCAGAGGCGGCACTCAGGGCCCTGTCTGTGGACACCGGCCATCGCCCCAGCACCAGATGAGAGTCAAAGAATCTTCCTGCAGTTCCAAGCAATTTAAAAGATTCTGCTTTCAGTCATATTTTGATACTTCCTTCACTACTTGGGACTGTAGGAAGAGGGAGAATGAGGAGACAGGGCCGAATTATTTTTGGAGGACCTCCTGCTGGCCCCACAATTCTCTGTGTACAGAGAAGTGATGAAAATTTTCCATCTTTCTACTGTGTTGCTGTCCTCTGGGGGCCAATATGATTGACAGTTGTTGAACAGGGAGCAATAAGTTACTGCTTTCATTTTTGGTTGGCACCTCGCGATAAATAAGGGGGGGTTTGGTTTGCAGTTTGGGCACTCGGCCGCTAAAAGTTTCGCCGCCATCACTGCTATAGAGCATGAAACCCTGAGAATGGAGGAAAACCCTTGTACTAGTAGCATAGTAAGGAACAATTTTTCGTACCATCCGAGACATATGGAGCTATTCAGTCCGTGTGATTATAGCACAAAATTGTGGTTTCTCTTAAAGCTTCATGTTCTGCCGCTGACCTCTGGAGTTTTATCCATCTGAACACATGGATATATTTACTCTGAACTTCTGTGGTTTCCCAAAACATCTTCTGAGCAAACACTGTCAGTTTTGGTCATTCTGTTTTTTTCCATTAGATTTTTTTTTTTTTGCCTTTTTTTTTTAACTTTATCTGATACACAGAATCCATTTAGTAAATTGCCTTTCTTGCAATGAAATTCTTCTTCCCTGGGTCACATCTGTCACAAATTGCCTCAGTTTGCCGTCTGTTTAGTTCAAAGAAGAAGAAGATGTGCTCTCGGTCTGGTGAATGAAATAAATAAATAGGTAGCTTGACCACATGACATCCATTTTTCGTCTCATTTAAAGATCCTACTTAAAGGGGTTATGATACATGTTCCCGTCACACTATAAAAACCTGAGCCACACCTGTCTTGTACCACAGTTCACTATCTTTAACTTTGATGGAGCCAGGCTGCAATAACCAGATAATAAATAATAATTCTTTATTTATATGGTGCCTACAGATTACGCAGCCCCTGTCCCTGTCCCAATGGGGCTCACAATCTAAACAACCTAACAGTAGATTTTTGTAGTGTGGGAGGAAACTGGAGGACCCAGAGGAAATCCACACAAACACGGGGAGAACCTACAAACTCTTTGCAGATGTTGACCTGGGTGGGACTCGAACCCAGGACCCCAGCGCTGCAAGGCAGAAGTGCTACTCACTCAGCCACTGTTCAGCCCATAATACAATACTTACCTGTAATCTCTCTCTCTTCTGTGGGCCCACACTATGTGTGTGTGTGTGTGTGTGTGTGTGGGGGGGGGGGGTAATCAGGACTCTCACTGTCAATCACTGTGTGGGCAGAGTAATCAGGACCCTCACTGTCAAACACTGAACTTGGGTGGGGCAATCAAGACTCTCACTGTCAATCCTTGTGTGTGGGAAGAGTAATCAGGACTCTCATTGTCAATCACTGAACGTGGGTAGGGTAATCAGGACTCTCACTGTCAATCACTGTGTGTGGGTGGGATTATCAGGACTCTCACTGTCAATCACTGTATGTGGGCGGGGTAATCAAGACTCTCACTGTCAATAACTGTGTGGGTAGAGTAATCAGGACTCTCATTATCAATCAGTGAACATGAGTGGTGTAATCAGGACTCTCACTCTCAATCACTGTATGTGGGCAGGGTAATCAAGACTCTCACTGTCAATAGCTGTGTGGGCAGAGTAATCAGGACTCTCACTCTCAATCACTGAATGTGGGTGGGGTAATTAGGACTCTCAGTGTTAGTCACTGTGTGTGGGTGGGATTATCAGGACTCTCACTGTCAATCACTGTGTGTGGGCAGAGTAATCAGGACTCTCACTGTCAATCACTGTATGTGGGTTGTCGGGGTAATCAGGATAGTTAGGACTTTCCATTTTGCTCCCAGGAGTCCTTTGAAGATATCCTCTGCTTTACTCTGCTTCTCTGGAATGGTGGATAAAGACTTGCTGATATGACTTGGCTCCTGCTCACTCTTTCCCCTCCCCTTCCGAGTTTCTATGTAACTGACACTGCCACGAGCTTCTGCCCATCTCTTCTTAGAAAGACGGAAGTTAAGAGTGAGAATCATTTCATCAGGGAATGATGGAGGATGTGGAAAGTAAAGATGCAGTCTCCTCTTATTGTATATTACAAAGATTATTATATTCTCTTTTATTATTGATTTATAGATAGTTTATAGAAAAGTGCCCTCCCTCTTTTACATATAAATAAGGCGGAGTAATGGGACACGATAGATATATACTATGTATAAGGTTTTTATAGGGTTCCCATTCTGCCTTATATTCACCACCAGCTGTTCGAAAGATATTCCACTTCTCATTGTATTCCTTCGCCTCTATTATGAGATGGTTCTGCTGAATTGGTTTCACTCTACACGATAAATTGTGTTGCAGGAAAAACTGAAAATGTCAGACTATTAGGAATGTTCCAGTGGTTGGCGTGGAAATAATATTTCAGCATATTTTATATGGCTGCCTATCTTTAAGAGCACCTAGCGTCAGGGTGTAAGGGTGTATGAGATAAACACTTAACCTAGGGACATCCCCTTTAAATTAAAGGCAACCCATAAATTTGCTTAAACAATTACTGGATAATAGGAAAATAATTAACAGAAGGAATTTCCAAAAATTAGATGTTTTGTTTGCACATTTTATTAAAACGTCTTTGCTCTCACATTGTTCTAGTTCAATGTTTTTACTGAAAGTGAGAATTAGTATGCAGAAAACAAATTAACATAATGAGGTGAAAATCTCACACAAGGTTATTAGCTGGTGGTGTAAAAAATAATGTTAAAATATTTCCTAAAAAGTTCATCCCATAACTATGGAAATTAAAGGTTATCTACATTATACCCTTATCTCTGCACACATTGTAATTACTGTTAAGAGATAAAACCTACGTTACCGGTTTATTAGGAGGGGTAGGATTGTTACCTCCGACGTGAAAAGAGGGATATATTTATGAATTTATTTATACTTTTTTTTTAGCTCAAGTGTTTGCAGGTTTTAATAATGAAAAATAAGGGAAATCAGTTGAAGCAAATCAGTAATAAAGGTGGAGATTTCTCACTGCTTCTACTCAAATTTTGTAGCGTAAATGCAGTGAAAATCTCTAATTCCACAAGAATTTGCGATTCTTACAGCGACTACACTTGTGCCCACATGTGCAGAGTGGCGCGGCGTCTGGTGGAGTGGGCGGGCGCGAAGGCTGGCGGAGTGGGCGGGCTCCCCATGCCTGCGTAGTTTTTACGCAAAACTATGCCAGATCAGATCTAGTTTTGCCCGGCAGCCTAAGCCCCATGCCAAAGCCTCTTGATGCATCTGGCAGGAGGCCGGTGGAGTGGAAGGGGCATGTCCACTATCACATGATCATGTGATAAATCTACTCCAAAATGTTTTAATAGATTTTTTTTTTTTGGAAAAGTATTGAAACTCAAGTAGAGCCCAAAATTTCCCATCCCCCCTCCCACCAATCCCATGAAGTATTGATTATGGATGTGGATTAGCCTCTTATCTCTGGAGACTCATTAAGAATAAAATACTTGAGAACATCATTTTAATGGGGTTATCCCAAAAGACAATTATCGCTATCTGCAGGATTCGAGGAAAATCTTGGGGGTTTCACCATTAGGGCTCATAAAACAAAGATTCCTCTCTACATGCAAATGAAGTGTCATAGCACATGTGTAGCAGTCCATACACCTCTACAGTGATCTCTACAGCTCCATGAAATCAACGTAGCATTTCACCAGCATCTCATCTCACAAGGATGATTCACGAGGACTTTGGCCCTCTGTTTTCCTTATGTCAGGTCAATACCACACACCAGCTACAGGCTGTATTAAGCTATGAAATTGTTGGCGTGACATCAACAAAAGAGGGCGGCAGTGACGGGAGGCTACATCCAGGTCCAGATATCAATGTAGTGCCCAGGATCAGAGGAGCATTGAGCTTTAATCATTTCTAAATATTTGAATATTTCCCCTGTGTAAACTCAGAACTTTACATGGGTTTACTTGCATTAATCTATAGTTTTTTTTCTTATATACATTTTGTTTATTATTACTGTATCTGTATAGACTAGTAGAAAGGGTTAATGAACATTGAGAGACATTTCTGGTTGTGCATCTCTATCTTAAGAGGAACCATTAATTTTAGACATCTACAGTATAGAATGTTTTCCAGACAGGTAGATAGCTTGACCTTTAGAATGACAGGTGCTGTCTGGAAAGTTGTTTACACATTAAAAACTTGCTGCCATAGGATATTATGGGGACTGAATGTAAGTCTATGGGAAATGCTTTGTCATTGTTTTTGGTACTGAAATGCAACCCCCTCCCCCCCCCCATTTGGGAAGGTATATAAGGAGAACAGTCCAAGTCCTTAGTGTTTTGTAGTTAAGAAACTTCGAAGAGAAGACTGCCAATATACCTGAACAACCAAAAGAAGAAGCTGAGACTAGGATACTCTGCCATAGACCCTGGGCTCCCAAGCTTATACATCTGATCACAATCCGCTACTAAAGTCAGATTTACCTTATTAAAATCATTACATTTTTAGTTTTTACGGCATTTCTTTTTCAATCATCCTTGGAAAGCACCTGGGATGATGAGACTGTCAACAAGTGACATCATTAACCTTCTGCCTTTAACTCTCATCAAGAGAAAATTCTCTGAGGTGGAATTCAATATAATTTGAGGGCCTTGGGATAAATCCCATTTAAGTAAAATGAATGTTACAGATCTACAATTATGATAATGAAGAATATTACTAAATGAGCTGCAAAACAACAGATTTTCAGTAAAGTTTGTTTTATGTGTAATATGGATTACATGAAAGCAGTAAGCACAATGAGTGGCCTTTTAGGAAGCCCCACAGTGGAACGTCTGCTCAGGGGCACCAACCTAATTATTTGTTTTGTCTTAACAACTTGACCAATAATTATGTGCAATTTAAAGGGGTGTTCTGAGAATTACAATGGGGGCCAGGGAATATTGGTTGCGTCCTCTAAGCCTTCTGATTTAACTAAATGGCCGCAGAGGGTCCTGTGACTGTCAACATTTCTGCCCAGAACTTGAGTCTCTGGCCAAACAACGGAAGTTGTGCCACCTGACCAGAAACTAGGGCAAAGTCAGTACACTCTGTCCATGTTGTCTTCCAGTTTTGTGCCGCCAGAGGCAGGGAATAAGGCAGCTAGTCCAGAGATCCTTTGGCCTTGGTCCAACATGTCCACTTAGAGCATAGACATGATGACAAAAAGCATTTGACTCCTACGCAAAGGTGTGATATCCTGTCTATGTTCCAGCATTTGATCTTGCTTCTCAAATTCTGATCTGTAAATCTGTGTTCAGTTTTGTTGACCACCTCAGGTTGACCTGACCCTGATCTATATCTACCTGCCTAGACCTCTGACTTGTACTTTGGATCTGTTTTCTTTGGTCCTTTGGTGACTTTCACAAGTAGCCTCGGACCCACCTGGACTGGATGTTGCCTTCGATTTTGCATTGCCCTACTTTCCGCTTTGCATAAGAGTTTAGGGGTTAAAGGGTGTAAACTGTCAGAGGCACTTGGAAAACGTTACTGGGATTAGCTCAAAGTTGATCAGGAAGGTGACACAGTGGGCCACATTTATTAAAGTTTTTGTGCCAGTTTTCTGTCTGACTTTGCACTACAAAGAACGTGCCAACTGCTTACACATGTATTTATAAAGTGTCTGCACTTGTTATGTGTTGTGGCTGCAATGTGACCGACAAGACAGAAAAAATGTCCACCAAAAGGGCTATGTTAATGCTTAGTCGGACCGGGCCCAACAATTCTGTCTGCGCCAAAATTCAGAAAAAAATTTTGCACTCTGTTGGAGCAGTGCTATGGGCACCAGATTTCTGAAGACCATGAGCCACAAATCTTGATTCTGGCACCCCCTGCACACTACAAAGGAAAACGGCACATAGTATAGTTTGCACTATTTTTGATAAATGTGGGCCAGTCGGTCCACATCCAACAGATTTTTATACATTTTGCTCTTGAAAACCTAATCACATAACGGAGGAATTTATCAAGGCCGGCACAATACTTCTCCCCTACACGCCCACCATCATTGACCAGCAACTGGATATACCAAGGCTACAGCCCAGACAAACTCTACACCAGCTACCGCCTGGAATGGAATATATCAGTATCCTGGCACCGGCTATAGTAAATTTAGTGAGTTGGGACATCCCCCCCCCCCCTTTCGCCTGCCCGCTTCCCTTTCCTCCTTGCCCACTTCTCAAAAAAGTGCTATGTTGCTGGCAAAAGGAGGTAAACTGTCATACAAGACAAGCTAAATCCCCCCACAGTATCTGGAAGTGGGCAACCGTGAGGAGTGATAAGAAGACACATCTGCAGTCCGACGCACAATCTATGTTCATTAAGTCTTTTCGTTTCTTATAGCCACAGACTCTTAATTGCAGCCTTAAAATGCTATGTGAATAGATGACACCGTCTGCATCCAGCGATCGCTTCTATCTAGAAAGGTTTGCCCATATTGTTAACGTTACATTTACCGCTATTTTTTCAGTGATTGCTCCCCATATAAATTCAGAATCCAATTTACCTTGGAAAATTCTGTTTTGCAGATGAATACACAAGGAGAAGATGGCATATTTATTCCTCAAATGCTTCAGCCAAGATTGGACTTATTTTTAGTTGATATCATAAATATCAGATGCAGGGAAAAGCCAATTGTATCGTAATAATGCGGAACTTCTGCTGCTGTGTTGGAGCTGGATACTAATGCAATTCATTATTTGTTGGTATATTAGTCTTGAAAATGGAAAACTTTGAAATGTTAGCTATTACATAATGATAACAAGCAGCGGGGAGGGGAGCCACCTCAGAGATGAAATTTTGCGTAGGGTATTTTCAGTGGTTTAGTTACTGAGAAGCGCGTGAGGCAATGTCATAGCAGTCATATCTACAAACTTTGCTTAAATCAATTCTACAAGTGAATATAAGGAATCTTGTAATATGACTTATGTTAATGCCTCAGGATCGTTTCATCCCTCACCCCGTACGGTCCCTTCATTGTTCACTGACTCTGAATGTTCTGCTAAAGTTTGCATGAGAGGAGCTATTAATTCTATCCAGGGCCAGATTATAGGGTAGGCATCTAGGGCACGAGTGCCGGGGTCACCACCAGTGAGCAGGAGGAGGGGGGCCCCCATCATCTTCCCCATTATCCTGTCTTCCTGGTTTCCGCAGCATTAATCAGCAGTATAAGTTTACTTATAGATTACAGGGAGTCATAATATCCCTGTACTATCTTAGCTCCTGGTCTTGGAGCTGACCGGTATGATGGGCTGAGTCACATGATGGAGGTGGCATGGTTTCATGAGTGGCATGGCTTTGCAGATCTCATCACTGTATGTATTAACTCTGTACTATGACATCACTGTGTGTATTACCCCTGTACTGTGACATCACTGTGTGTATTACCCCTGTACTGTGACATCACTGTGTGTATTATGAGGACCTGCTGCAGCTGATATGTATAGGAAGTTTTTCAGCAGATGCGATGTGTACCCGGAGACAGAAACAGAGATAGTCAAAGACAGACATAGACAGACACAGTCAGAGACAGAGACGGTCAGAGACAGTCAGTGCCAGAGACAGTCGGAGACAGAGATAGTCAGAGACAGTCGGAGATAGTCGGAGACACTCAGAGAAAGAAACGTTCAGAGACAGTCAGAGAGAGAGATAGATACAAATAAAATATTTTTTTGGTAACCTATTCTATGTTGTTATAGCTAAGAGCAGTTATTTACTGCTCCGGGCAACACTGGGCGCTAAAGCTAGTATTGTATTAAAATCCATAAGAATTTCGAAACTTTTTTATTTTTTTTTTTATTTTAAAAAGTTGCCTACTCTACCATATATTAAAATTGCTCCAGGGAAAAGTTTTAGGCGTCAAAAAGTTGCATAAGTTCAGATTAGTCCAGTGATTAATCAAACGACTGGCAGACATTACAGCTGACATCTTGACAAGAAGAGCAAGGTGACTTTTTATCTGTTAATTACATTTAATTTGGTAGATAATAGATGACATCTTTCAGAACATGTGTTTCGGTTACACAAAGGAATATTAATTATCTACATTGCTTCAGAGACTCCGGCACAAAATCCTGAGACTCCTTCCTTCTACCAGGAAAATACAGTAAGATAATAATTGAGGATCCCGTCCAATGTCGTTCTCGTTACAGCGCTCACATTATGTGATGATAAATCCAAAGCTACTATATAACCAAATAAAATTTGGTCTGCAGAGTCATTTCCCTAAAGGGTGCCTAACCTTTAAAAGGAACCTGTCATCAAAAACAGGCTCTATAATCCTTACTGCCTCCCCCTCCCCACCCACTGCTGCCTGGAGAAAACATGACTCTTCTCTTCAGAAGTTGACTCATATCTACTCATTTTCATATCAGAAAAAAAAACAGTAATTAAGGTACACCACCTCAGAGGCAGATAATATTTGGTGATATGAGAAGGACTTTTAACCCTTAACCAGCAGGTATTACTGGTGTGAGGGTAAAATTCTGGTGATAGAACTTTTTTAAGGGTACCTAACCTTTAAACAAAAAAGCATAAATACATTACACAGTCTAACAATATTTCTTTTCAATATTTCTGGATAAAACATGCCTTGTAATTTGCAGTTTCTTACAACTATCCCCTCTGTGGGCTTTGTATGTGAACTTCAGTTCTCTTTGAGCTGCAGAGTAGAGATCTAGCTGCTGTGACTCCGTTCCTGTTGACTCCTCCCTATCCCTTTCTCCATAGACTTCTATTTAATTTGAAACCTCAGCAAGCAGTTAAAAAGTTACATGTCTGGAAGGAAGAATAGCAGTCTTAGAGGGCCCCAAGTATGCATCGATAGTCAAGTCTGGTGCGGTGGTGAGGGGACCCGCCTAGAAGAGGGCCTCTGTCTTAATCATATATGAAAAACATTCATAGACCCAAGTTTGTGTTATTTTATTTGTCAAAGTAGCAGAGACCTGATGGGATGTTAGAATAGGAGGAAACCGTATCTAGGGATGGGGGAGACTGCATGTGCCTCATCGTAGGGAACTTGTGGACCTCCATTCTTGTTAGCGCTGGAGATCCCAGTGGTGGAACCTCCTGAAGTCAGACACTTAAAGGGGTATTCCGGGAATATGAACATCTGACACAAAAAACCATAATGATATAAATAAATGAATACAACAATACTCAATGTAATTAGTTGCAAAATGGAGCTTAAATAGTTTCATTTTATGATTTACAAAATTTATGGCCACTCTAAAGTAGGTGGAGTTATCAATAAGATGGCCGCCACTGGAAACTAATTCCATAATCCTTTAGTTCTCAGTAACTCCTCCTGCCTCTTATGCTCTGCTCCCAGTGATGATGTAACAGACTTTCTTTCTCTGTTACCATAGTAATGATGTGTAACTGCCATCACCACAACACTTACCATACTGGATGCACTTCAACCAACCGACTACAGCCAAACATAGTGGTGATCACATGACCTGCCCAGGCAGGAGGACATGTGATGTGGACATGTGACCAGCGGCCATCTTCTGTCCTGTGTATGCTCTGCAACGGACCGCACGGAGGAAATTAACAGACTGATTAAAGGGCCAGTAGCATTTTATTTCTTCATTACAGTCTATGTCACCAGCATTTTCTGCTAAGGGGAGCAAAATTTTAAATAACAACTAATTACACATTAGCTTATATTTTGAGTATCCATTTGTATATGAATTATGCTTATTCCTGGAATACCCCTTTAACATCTACATACGTGAACAAAATGTAATTAAATGAAAGAAACACCCACAATGGTCAAAGAAAGAACGTAAATCTGACAAAAGTATAAATTTATTTCATTTCTATCATAATGAACAAATGAAATGCAGACTTTGCTTAGGACATTCTCGTGTCAACATGGAGTTTATCAAATTCCAGTTTTGCTTTTTTATGATTGGTTGTCAGCAATTGTGTCCTCCTTGGTCGTCTCCCATTAAGTCCTCTTTGGCTCAAACAGTGACGGATGGTGCAATCTGACACTAATGTTCCTTGAAGTTGAAGTTCACCTTTAATCTCTTTAGAAGTTTTTCTGGGCCATTTTGTTACTATTAGTATTTGTCTTCTTGATTTATCATCAATTTTCCTCTTGCAGTCACATCCATAGATGTTAAATTTCAGAATAATATGTGCAACTGTGGTCAGAGGAACATCAAGCTGCTTGGAGATGGACTTATAACCTTTACCTATAACATGTTTGTATATAATTTCCTCTTTCCTTCTCTTCCTCTGGTCCATGTCACCAAACCACCCAGTGATTAGCTGTAGCCCTAAACACAGACGACGGACTGTAGACACATTTTTTTCAAGGGAACCATCATTTCTGTGCAGGCCTGTTTCATTTTTTAATGAGTTTTATTATTTTATTTTTTTTAAATCTGTGGAAGTATGGTTGCAAAGCAATGTCTGCCTTTCATTTCTTCATTTTTAATAAAAAAATATTTATAGTTAATTTATTTTTACTTTTGTCAGATTCAAGTTATTTCTGTGACCATTGTAGGTTTTTCTTTCATTAACCCCTCAATAACTTGGCCACTTTGCACTTTCCTGACACAACCAATTTTTACTTACCATACTGGAAGCCCCGATATGGCACAATTTCCCCAAAAATTTAAAGAAAGTTAAAGAAAGTATAGCCTTAAAGGGAACCTGTCATCAGAGTGCTATTTTTTTTATCAGGAAAAGGTTGCTATAGACAAAGTACTATATATGCCAAATAGTATGTGAAACTTTACCTGTCTCATAGCAAGTGAGTTCCAGAGAGGAAAATTTGAAATGACAACATCCGACTGCTATATAATATACTCACTGCTCTTCTGGCTAATCCCCCCCCTCCACGATCAGGTGTCAGCTCACTGCAGACTATCTGTCCCTTCTTGAAAGGAGAGGATGTGAAAGGATGGAGGATACACAAAGGAAATGATTGTCTGCAGTGACCCAACACATCATCGGGAAGGGGAAGGGGCAGGAGAGCAGTGAATATATTATACAGCCAACAATTTTGTCCACATGTGTATAATGTCAGCATCCTGTGCATCATTTGTGACACGCCCTTTTAAGGGAATATTTGATCACATTAAAGGGAAATCCACTCTGAAAATCAAGCAGGATACGTCAGGGATACTTACTCATGGATCCAGGCACCATGACTGTGGTAATCTTCTTATTTTTGTTATCCAGGGCCTCCTACCTTCTAAAATCAACTTTTAAAATTATGCTAATGAACCAAAAGTGCTTGGGGAGGGAGGGCATTTCCAGAGCCCCTCTATGCTGTAGCTTTCCCCTCTGCTCCCTGTTTAATATCACATAGAGGGAGGGGGAATTGCTACTTCAAAGTGTAACAGCCTGGGAATTTACAGCATGGAGGGGCACTGGAATGCTCCTTAGCATAATTTTAAAAGTTGATTTTAGAAAGAAGGAGGCCATGGATAACAAATATAAGCAGATTACCACAGTCACTGTGCCTGGATATATGGGTAAGTGTCCCTGGTTTATCATGATGGATTTTGATAGTAGGTTTCCTTTAAAGTTGTAGAGAATAGATATTTGGTATTCCACAATATTAACCCTAAAGATGCTATGACATACAGACATGTTCGGACATGTAGCTCCCATCATGGCAGGAATAACTTTATAAAGTGAGAAGATATTTCTATATGCTGGTGCCGGGTGTGAATATATTTAGGCTGCCCCCCCCCCCCCCCTGTAATATAATGTCTGCTGAATGGCGGCATTGAGGCTTCCCTGTGATCTGTGCTCCCTGTGAATACATTTACTTCTGCCTAGATCAAAAGGCTTTGGGAAAAACAATAGAGATTCATGATGTGATGACAAATGGGCCGGTTAATTTTCTGTAGAATCCAACACATTCTGATGATGAATGGGAACGTGAAGCACTTTGTAATGTGGGTTTTAAAGGATAATATATGAGGCCTATGAAATGCAGAACAGAGTTATATAAACGTACAGTATGATAAATAGCCGCACACTTTCAATATACCGCGATTCAGGGGGAGGTTTATCGCCAGCCATTTCACAGCTGAGAAGTAGAGACTCATATTTTAGGAAAAGGTTGCAGACATGACATTTCCTATTGCTCACCAGAGCGTGCTGTGCCGAACCAGTGAGGCCCAATGCAGGCTGGAAACAAGTTCTGGAGAAGCCCCTGGGCTATGACTTAATTTGAAGACCCTCAGGAATAGAAATAGGGAATAGCTAAAAAATAATGGAGCCATAAAGTGCAGAAATGACACTGTCATACAGTACACAAGAAACAAAATTGTAAGGGTGAAAAATAAATATATTTCTATCCACTACATTGGTAACAGTGCACAAAGCTGTACAATGGCTAAATAATACGCCCTATAGGTGGAATACTGCGGACCATTTATGTGTAACAAAGACTTGGTCAACTCAAGTGCGTACAGTGCGTATTAGAATACAATGGCAACTTATTTTAGCTTGGAAAGGGGAAAATGTTAAGTGGGGGCGCATAGGGGAGTGCAGTTACAATTTAAGCGTTTTATGAATTAATCGCCTGGACAAATTTTTTGGAGCCATGGGGCTAGAATTATCTTGTATTATCTTATTAGCTTGTACGACTGAATCCTTGAAATATTCTCAGCAAAAATGGAGTGCAGTTAAAACTAACTTTTATTAATAAACACTTTAAAAAACGTAGAACGCTCACACTCATATATTGAGCCACATCAGAATTATGTGCAGGATTTTCAAATAGCATATATTTTATACTATGGGATTCATAATACACTCATATTGCATATAATGGGGCAAATTCACTTACCTGGTCCTGTCGCAATCCCTGATTCGGCGAAGATGAAGTCCGGCGCGATTCACGTAGCTCGTGCGCCCGATAGCCTGCATGTGTCGATTCCCCCGACGAGGTCCGCCAGAGTTCACCATCTTCTTCCCGGTGCATGTGAATGCATGTCTTGCGACACAATTCGAAATGGTAAATCCCGTGCGTAGTACAAATCCGTCGGGTTGTCCGACGGCCCGCCCCCCAAGTTGTGTCGCATGCAAGCTGGCGCAGATGCGCCAAAATCCGATCGCACGCGCCAAAATTCCCTGTTAAATGCGGCACAAAATGGAAATTGTCAGGAAACCCAACGAAAATGGGCTCCATGACCCTTAGTAAATGAGCCCCAGTGTGTGATTTCACCATACATACCAGAATCACCATAGTGAATAGACAACATAAGGTGGATCTTACCCATGTACTTTGTAATGGTGAATTTTCACTCCCGCTGCGCGGCCACTGCTCCAAAGCCAGAGCTACTGGGCATGCACAGAACGCCGGCTTCTCGGACGAGGGCGCGCAGCTATGAGGAGCTGCATGCCGAAGATGTCAGGGTAGAAGGAACAAAGAGGCTACTGGGGCGTGAAGTAGCCCCGACATGTCCGGCTACTCCATGCCCCAATAGCTGCTTTAGATAATTGACATATTAGGGCAATAAAGATTTTAAAAAGATAGCGAGGATGTGAGGTTTAGCTCTAAAAAGGGCTATCCTCACGTCCTATTAATGCACCTACCACCCGTTCTACCTTTATAGGTAGATTTGTGGTGGTAGGTTCCCTTTGACTAAATAAATAAGTTAATGAAGCTAAAGTCATGTTAACTAGTAAAAGTTATTGGTATTTTATTTCTAGACAGAAGTCATGTTGTTATTTCCATTTATGGAATGGATGGAAATTAGAGATGAGCGAGCACTAAAATGCTCGGGTACTCGTTATTCGAGACAAACTTTTCCCGATGCTCGAGTGCTCGTTTCGAGTAACGAGCCCCTTTGAAGTCAATGGGAGACTCGAGCATTTTTCAAGGGGACCAAGGCTCTGCACAGGGAAGCTTGGCCAAACACCTGGGAACCTCAGAAAAGGATGGAAACACCACGGAAATGGACAGGAAACAGCAGGGGCAGCATGCATGGATGCCTCTGAGGCTGCTTAATCGCACCATTATGCCAAAAGTATGGGCAACAGCATGACCATGACAGAGTGACAGAATGAGGCTAGATAGCATCTAAAACATGCAATAATTGACCCTGACACTATAGGGGACGGCATGCAGAGGCAGCGGCAGCAGCGGCAGGCTAGAGAGTGGCATGGCGACATACCCTAAATGGACTCAGGCTTCAAACCAATGGGTGGCAGAGAGGAACCAAAGGAGGTGAGCAAGAAGCGCTCAAATAATATCGGTACATGATAAAAGTTTGCCAGTATATTTTGTGGATTACACAGCAGGGTGGCGACAAAGTTAACATGAAAGCCATGAAAACAATCCAAAATTCTGCCTGACACAGCTCGTTTTATAAGGGGACCATCTATGGAGGCAGTGAACTAGTAGTAGATTAAAGGTGCTGCAGTTAAAACTATGTTAGTTGGATCTTGGAATGGAGCTGGCGCTCCGCTTCCAGGCGAGCTTTCGCCAATCCAAGCCCCTGTCTCTAGGCTACTCCCCAAACAGCACTTCTAAGAACCTTTTGTATAAGATCAAGTGTAGTAGCGTTCTTATAAGTTTGGGATATGGCGGGTGAGGGGAATGTAAACATTTGCGCAAGAAGCGCTGAAATAATATCCGTAAATGAAAAAAGTTTTCCAGTATATTTTGAGGATTACACAGCAGGGTGGCGACAAAGTTAACAAGTTTGATGTGGAATGCCCTGTAATAGCTCTTGGGCGGTGTGCCTTTTATCACCTAGGCTCAGCAGTTTGAGCACCGCCTGCTGTCGCTTAGCGACGGCACTGCTGCTGTGCCTAGAGCTACCGACTGATGGCGCCATGCCCACGGATGGTAATTCGGAGGAGGAGGAGGTGGAGGAGGGGTGGGAGGAGGAGAAGGCATAGTAGGCCTGAAACACCTGGACCGAGGTAGGCCCCGCAATCCTCTGCGTCGGCAGTATATGACCAGCCCCAGGGTCAGACTCGGTCCCAGCCTGCACCAAGTTAAGTGTAGTAGCGTTCTTATAAGTTTGGAATATGGCGGGTGAGGGGAATGTAAACAGATGCGCAAGAAGCGCTGAAATAATATCCGTAAATGGTAAAAGTTTTCCAGTATATTTTGAGGATTACACAGCAGGGTGGCGACAAAGTTAACAAGTTTGTTGTGGAAGCCATGAAAACAACCCAAAATTCTGCCTGACACAGCACGTTTGATAAGGCGGCCATGTATGGAGGCAGTGAACTAGTAGTAGATTAAAGGTGCTGCAGTTAAAACTATGTTAGTTGGTTCTTGGCATGGAGCTGGCGCTCCGCTGCCAGGCGAGCTTTCGCCAATCCAAGCCCCTGTCTCTAGGCTACTCCCCAAACAGCACTTCTAAGAACCTTTTGTATAAGATCAAGTGTAGTAGCGTTCTTATAAGTTTAGGATATGGCGGGTGAGGGGAATGTAAACAGATGCGCAAGAAGCGCTGAAATAATATCCGTAAATGGTAAAAGTTTGCCAGTGTATTTTGTGGATAACACAGCAGGGTGGCGACAAAGTTAACAACTTTGATGTGGAATCCATGAAAACAACCCAAATTTCGGCCTGACACACCTCGTTTGATAAAGGGACGATGTATGGAGGCAGCTATATGGACGACTTTTGGAGGTAGCAATGGAGACAACGTGTGGAGGCTGCTATGGAGACAATTCAATTTGGATAGTGCCTGTATGTGGCAGTCCAAAAAAGTTTTCAAACCAGAGGAGCAGGTAGGTGGCCCTCCATAAAAATGGAATAGATTGAGTGCCTGTATGTGGCAGTCCAAAAAAGTTTTCAAACCAGAGGAGCAGGTAGGTGGCCCTCCATAAAAATGGAATAGATTGAGTGCCTGTATGTGGCAGTCCAAAAAAGTTTTCAAACCAGAGGAGCAGGTAGGTGGCCCTCCATAAAAATGGAATAGATTGAGTGCCTGTATGTGGCAGTCCAAAAAAGTTTTCAAACCAGAGGAGCAGGTAGGTGGCCCTCCAGAAAAATGGAATAGATTGAGTGCCTGTATGTGGCAGTCCAAAAAAGTTTTCAAACCAGAGGAGCAGGTAGGTGGCCCTCCAGAAAAATGGAATAGATTGAGTGCCTGTATGTGGCAGTCCAAAAAAGTTTTCAAACCAGAGGAGCAGGTAGGTGGCCCTCCAGAAAAATGGAATAGATTGAGTGCCTGTATGTGGCACTTCCAAAAATTGTTTAAAACAGAGGACCGGGTCGGTGGCCCTCCATAAAAATTAAATGCATAAAGTACTATAGCTAGAGCCAGTGGGCCCTGTCAAAAAATAGCCAGTTTCCTCTGCTTTACTGTACAAAGAG
This sequence comes from Engystomops pustulosus, assembly GCF_040894005.1. Classification (NCBI taxonomy): domain Eukaryota; kingdom Metazoa; phylum Chordata; class Amphibia; order Anura; family Leptodactylidae; genus Engystomops; species Engystomops pustulosus. The sequence goes on from NC_092412.1 coordinate 33,862,959, forward strand.
GAGGAGAAGGAGGAAAATGAGGAGGAGGAGGAGTGGATAAATTATTCAGGTTGAGCTTCCTTCACCTGGTGGAGATTGGAAATTAGGAGAAATCCAGGCTTTATTCATCTTGATAAGCGTCAGCCTGTCAGCGCTGTCAGTCGACAGGCGTGTACGCTTATCGGTGATGATGCCACCAGCTGCACTGAAAACCCGCTCGGACAAGACGCTAGCGGCACGGCAGGCAAGAACCTCCAAGGCGTACAGCGCCAGTTCGTGCCACATGTCCAGCTTTGAAACCCAGTAGTTGTAGGGAGCTGTGTGATCATTTAGGACGATGGTATGGTCAGCTACGTACTCCCTCACCATCTTTCTGTAAAGATCAGCCCTACTCTGCCGAGACTGGGGACAGGTGACAGTGTCTTGCTGGGGTGACATAAAGCTGGCAAAAGCCTTGTAAAGCGTACCCTTGCCAGTGCTGGACAAGCTGCCTGCTCGCCTACTCTCCCTCGCTACTTGTCCCGCAGAACTACGCACTCTGCCGCTAGCGCTGTCAGAAGGGAAATACTGTTTCAGCTTGTGCACCAGGGCCTGCTGGTATTCATGCATTCTCACACTCCTTTCCTCTCCAGGGATGAGAGTGGAAAGATTTTGCTTGTACCGTGGGTCCAGGAGAGTGAACACCCAGTAATCGGTGCTGGAATAAATTCTTTGAACGCGAGGGTCACGGGATAGGCAGCCTAGCATGAAATCTGCCATATGCGCCAGAGTACCAACGCGTAAGAATTCACTCCCCTCACTGGCCTGACTGTCCATTTCCTCCTCCTCCAACTCCTCCAACTCCTCTTCTTCTGCCCATACACGCTCAACAGTGAAGGACTCAACAATGGTCCCCTCTTGTGTCTCGCCAACATTCTCCTCCTCTTCCTCCTCATCCTCCTCCACCTCCACCTCCTCCGATATGCGCTGAGAAACAGACCTAAGGGTGCTTTGGCTATCAACAAGGGAATCTTCTTCCCCCGTCTCTTGTGACGAGCACAAAGCTTCCGACTTCATGCTGATCAGAGATTTTTTCAACAGGCCAAGCAGCGGGATGGTGAGGCTGATGATGGCGGCATCGCCACTGACCATCTGTGTTGACTCCTCAAAGTTACTCAGCACCTGACAGATATCAGACATCCACGTCCACTCCTCATTGTAGACTTGAGGAAGCTGACTGACCTGACTACCAGTTCTGGTGGAAGTTGACATCTGGCAGTCTACAATCGCTCGGCGCTGCTGGTAAACTCTGGATAACATGGTCAGTGTTGAATTCCACCTCGTGGGCACGTCGCACAACAGTCGGTGAGCGGGCAGTTGGAGGCGGCGCTGCGCTGCCCTGAGAGTGGCAGCATCTGTGCTGGACTTCCTGAAATGCGGCGCACCTTCGTGAGCAAATCAGACAGATTGGAATATGTCTTGAGGAAACGCTGAACTATCAGATTTAACACATGGGCCAGGCATGGCACATGTGTCAGTCTGCCGAGTTGCAGAGCCGCCACCAGGTTACGGCCGTTGTCACACACAACCATGCCTGGCTTCAGGTTCAGCGGTGCCAGCCACAGATCAGTCTGCGCCGTGATGCCCTGTAATAGTTCTTGGGCGGTGTGCCTTTTATCGCCTAGGCTCAGCAGTTTGAGCACCGCCTGCTGTCGCTTAGCGACGGCACTGCTGCTGTGCCTAGAGCTACCGACTGATGGCGCCATGCCCACGGATGGTCGTTCGGAGGAGGAGGTGGAGGAGGGGTGGGAGGAGGAGGAGGCATAGTAGGCCTGAAACACCTGGACCGAGGTAGGCCCCGCAATCCTCGGCGTCGGCAGTATATGACCAGCCGCAGGGTCAGACTCGGTCCCAGCCTCCACCAAGTTAACCCAATGTGCCGTCAGCGATATATAGTGGCCCTGCCCGGCAGCACTCGTCCACGTGTCCGTGGTCAGGTGGACCTTGTCAGAAACGGCGTTGGTCAGGGCACGGATTATGTTGTCTGACACGTGCTGGTGCAGGGCTGGGACGGCACATCGGGAAAAGTAGTGGCGGCTGGGGACCGAATACCGAGGGGCGGCCGCCGCCATGAGGCTGCGAAAGGCCTCGGTCTCTACTAGCCTATAGGGCAGCATCTCCAGGCTTAGCAATCTGGAGATGTGCACATTAAGGGCTTGGGCGTGCGGGTGGGTTGCACTATATTTGCGTTTCCGCTCCAGCGTCTGGGGTATGGAGAGCTGAACGCTGGTGGATGCTGTGGAGGATCGTGGAGGCGACGATGGGGTTTTTGTGGCAGGGTCCTGGGCAGGGGGCTGACTATCAGCTGACACAGGGGAAGGAGCAGTGGTGTGCACGGCCGGAGGTGAACGCGCTTGTTGCCACTGAGTGGGGTGTTTAGCATTCATATGCCTGCGCATACTGGTGGTAGTTAAGCTATTAGTGGTGGAACCCCTGCTGATCCTGGTTTAGCAAATGTGGCACACCACAGTCCGTCGGTCATCCGGTGTTTCCTTAAAGAACCTCCAGACTTCTGAAAATCTAGCCCTCGCCGCAGGAGCCCTCGCCACGGGAGCTTCACTAGTTGACACATTTGGCGCTGATGCACCAGCTCTGGCCCTGCCTCTCCGTCTGGCCCCACCACTGCCTCTTCCAACCTGTTCTGGTCGAGGACTCTCCTCCGTCTCAGAAGCACTGTGTTCACCCGGCCTCTCAACCCAGCTTGGGTCTGTCACCTCATCATCCTCCGATCCCTCAGTCTGCTCCCCCCTCGGACTTCCTGCCCTGACAACAACTTCCCCACTGTCTGACAACCGTGTCTCCTCATCGTCGGACACCTCTTTACACACTTCTTCCAGTACGTCAACAAGGTCATCATCACCCACAGACTGCGACTGGTGGAAAACCTGGGCATCGGAAAATTGCTCATCAGCAACCGGACAAGTGGTTTGTGACTGTGGGAAGGGTCCAGAAAACAGATCCTCAGAGTATGCCGGTTCAAATGGCAAATTTTGCTGGGAGGGGGCAGACTGGGGGGGAGGAGGCTGAGGTGCAGGAGCTGGAGGAGTGCCGATTTCGGTGACATGGGTGGACTGCGTGGAAGACTGACTGGTGGACAAATTGCTCGAAGCATTGTCGGCAATCCACGACATCACCTGTTCGCACTGTTCTGGCCTCAACAGTGCTCTACCACGAGTCCCAGTAACTTCAGACATGAACCTAGGGAGTGTAGCTCTGCGGCGTTCCCCTGCTCCCTCATAAGCAGGTGGTGTCTCACCCCGCCCAGGACCACGGCCTCTGACCCCTGCAGTAGTTGGACGCCCACGTCCCCGCCCTCGTCCTCTACCCCTAGCCCTCGGGTTAAACATTTTGAAAATGAGAGTTATAACTTTAATTTTTTTTTTTACTTTTTTTTGTGTTTTTTTTTTTTTGTGTGTTTTTTAGTTTTTAAAACCAAACGATGCTATCCTATTGCTATGGCTATTTTCTAGCCAAGTATTAAAGCACACTACTATGCCAGATGAGATGACGCTGAGTTATGAAAAAAATAAACGTAAAATAAAAAAGGAAATGGCAGACTGTGCCTAATTGAAATCCAACCCCGGGCCCTAATAAATTTTCCCACTTCGGTCTTAGCGATGGATATGTGCGTCACTAAGCGCAAAACACAGTGGTCGCAAGTCTCACTCGAAATTGCTCACAATTTGCTAGTAGATGCACTGCAGCAACTACAGCCACCAGCAGATCAACCAGAAATCAAATATATATAACGCTACTGTAGGCGTAAGTAAGCCGTTTGGATTCTCCTATGGCTATTTTCTAGCCAAGTATTAAAGCACACTACTATGCCAGATGAGATGACGCTGAGTTATGAAAAAAATAAACGTAAAATAAAAAAGGAAATGGCAGACTGTGCCTAATTGAAATACAACCCCGGGCCCTAATAAATTTTCCCACTTCGGTCTTTGCGATGGATATGTGCGTCACTAAGCGCAAAACACAGTGGTCGCAAGTCTCACTCCAAATTGCTCACAATTTGCTAGTAGATGCACTGCAGCAACTACAGCCACCAGCAGATCAACCAGAAATCAAATATATATAACGCTACTGTAGGCGTAAGTAAGCCGTTTGGATTCTCCTATGGCTATTTTCTAGCCAAGTATTAAAGCACACTACTATGCCAGATGAGATGACGCTGAGTTATGAAAAAAATAAACGTAAAATAAAAAAGGAAATGGCAGACTGTGGCTATTTGAAATCCAACCCCGGGCCCTAATAAATTTTCCCACTTCGGTCTTTGCGATGGATATGTGCGTCACTAAGCGCAAAACACAGTGGTCGCAAGTCTCACTCCAAATTGCTCACAATTTGCTAGTAGATGCACTGCAGCAACTACAGCCACCAGCAGATCAACCAGAAATCAAATATATATAACGCTACTGTAGGCGTAAGTAAGCCGTTTGGATTCTCCTATGGCTATTTTCTAGCCAAGTATTAAAGCACACTACTATGCCAGATGAGATGACACTGAGTTATTAAAAAAATAAACGTAAAATAAAAAGAAACTGGCAGACTGTGCCTAATTGAAATCAAACCCCTAATAAATTTTCCCACTTTGGTGTTTGAGGTGGATATGTGCATCACTAAGAGCTAAACACAACGGTAGCAAGTCCCCCTGCAAATTCCTCACAATATGGTACTAGCTGCACTACTAGTGCCAGCAAGCCCAGCCACAAGCAAATAAAAAAAAAAGTATAACGTTATTGTAGCCCTAAGAAGGGCTGTTGGGTTGTTGTAGAATCACTCCTGCCTAACAGTAAGCTAATAGAACACCCTAACGCTTTCCCTGACCAGCAACAGCTCTCTCCCTAGCGGCATCCAGACAAAGAATGATCCGAGCAGCGCGGGCAGCGGCTAGTTTATCCCAGGGTCACCTGATCTGGCCAGCCAACCACTGCTTTCGACGTGTAAGGGTACCACGTCATGCTGGGTGGAGTGCAGAGTCTCCTGGCTTGTGATTGGCTCTGTTTCTGGCCGCCAAAAAGCAAAACGGCGGGAGCTGCCATTTTCTTGAGCGGGCGAAATACTCGTCCGAGCAACGAGCAGTTACGAGTACGCTAATGCTCGATCGAGCATCAAGCTCGGACGAGTATGTTCGCTCATCTCTAATGGAAATGTAATCTCAGGCAATTGGCAACTTCTTATAGGACTTTTTAGCTTCTTAACATGGTTGGATCACAGGTTGGTCCAGATGACCTATGTCTTTAACCATCCCTATCCCTATGTTACACCTCCACACACTTCATAAATTAGCTACTTTGTGTAGTGTGATGGTGAAAAACCAAGGACAATTTGTGTTTCTCAATCTGTGGTGGACACATTGTGCCCTATTAGTTAGAACCTCGCAGGATCATTGATGTTTTTGGTTTGAGTTGAGGTACGTAGCCTAGTAACCATAAGAAATACTGGAGTAAAATGATTTAAGGCAGAACAATTGTCTCTTTAGATGAAGTGTGATCATATCGGTAACACATTATTCCATATCCATGTCCTGTGACAGGCCAGACAGCCAGCTGTAGTAGGACTTACACCTCAGGTCATGGGTTCAGGTTCACACAAGACTCGGAAAGGTTGGATTGCATAGTAAGGGAGAAATTCCAGCACAGTGTGAAACCATAAAACCAGGATTTATTGACATAGATTCAAAACCCATATGAAAACCATGGACACATTTCAGGCTCCCAAAACCGTTGTTGCTATGAGGCAGGGGTTTGAAAGTCCGAAACACGTAAAATCCTGCTTGGATTTCACATTATCATGTATCCATCATATACAGGAGATCATTTCTAGGACCCCTGTAGAAAGTCTCCAACAGATCTTGGATATCACTTAACAACCTGATACTTACTACAAGGGCCAAATATTAACCTGGTTCCCAGTAGGATCCAAAAATATTATATGGCACAACATACTGATGAACATCTACTCCTACTCGCATCCTATTAGTGCATCATGTGTTAATAGTTAATAGTCTATTGATGACTCTCATGCTAATAGATCAGGTGGGCTGCTTAGCTCTTCCTTAATATGCCAAGTATGAAGAATATAGGACTCGTGGGGCCCTAATTTGGGACAGAGACCTTAGTGGCCCCTTTTATTCAAGGTCAAGTTGTGAACACAACCCCTATAATATTACACTTGCACAGTATTATAAGCAAATATAGACTTTAAATAGGTAAAATTTGAGCACTCTATGATGATACAGTATATGCAGTGAAATCTCTCCAGAAACCAACCCTCCGAGAGAACCCCTCCCTAATTTTCTTTCAGTGACCGATTTTTATTATACTCTAGATACTCCTTTAAAATACCATTTGCCAAATTTAGCAGCTCAAAAAAAATTCTTTGTGCTCAGGCATTTTATGGCACTGCTACTTAGTCATTATATAGTATATTATTTTCTTGTGGTTTTGGGTTTCAGTGTATAGCATTACTATTTAGGCAACTGTATGGCAGTATTATTTGAGTGCTATATTTCGGAGAAGCCATCTCCTGAACTTTGTAAGATCTACTCATTAAAAAAGATATAATCTGCAATGCTTACGTAGTTTGCCTAAGTGTGTGTAGGTAGTTATGAGAGCACCAGATAAATTTCTGGTTCAGCCGAGAAAGTTTGGGTCGGCCGCGTCCGAACTTGCAAACTGTATTCAGGTCTGAGCTTAGGTACCAAACCCGACCCCAGACCCCAACCTCCATTGGTAACACCGAGATCAGTGCTGGAAAACAGTTGCACACCCAAACTTATAGGGGTATTCCTACAAAGACATGATTTTTAAATATACTCAGGATAACCAAATAACACATTCCCTAATTCACTGTTATTATCAAAAATACAGTATTTCCCAGATATAATTCCAACCGGTCTCTAACTGTCCTGGTATATACAATTTCAGTTACCCCAGGATCCATTTGTAAATCTTCTGATTATGGTCGGGGAGGGCAGATTCTTCTCATGAATATCTTCTCTTGTCTGCATGATGCAGTGGGCTGTCTGCCCCTCTCTCCTCCATTAGAAGACAAGCTCACACACAGACACTTCCTCCCAACAAGCAGCATCACGCAAAGACCTACTCTACAAACTACAGATAAGATAAGATCTGTGTAGCAGGGGAAGGAGGTTTAGCAGAGCTGATTATGTGTGTTATAGGTGAGATGTAGCGGAGCTAGAGTGTTCTCTTATTTCTGATCCGTCTCATCTCTCTTTTTCTATCTCTGAGATACCAGTGAATGTTCAGAAGCTAAATAAAAGTATAGATAAAGCCTGTGCCCTGATAATTTAAGCACATTGTAAGCACACAAAACTGAGTAAAATTGTAAAGTAAGGGGTTAAAAATTATCTTTATTCTGTAAACATAACTAGGGGATTGACCCCTTAAGGACGCATCATTTTTCGCTCTCCACCTTCAAGAATCTATAGCTTTTTCATTTTTCTGTGTACAGACCTGTGCGAGGGCTTATTTTTTTGCATAACATAATTTACTTCTCAGCAATGTTATTTATTATTTTATGCCATGTACTGGGAAGCTGGAAAAAAATTCCAAATGTAGTGAAATTGGCTTAAAAAACAGATTTGCGTCACCTTCTTGTGGGCTCAGTTTGTTTGGTTCTTTGGTTCGATACGATCATAGTGATACCAAATTTATACGGGCTTTATTGTGTTACAATACATTTTTCAAAAATTAAAAGAATTTGTACGCAAAAAAATGTTTCACCATTTTCTGAAGCTAAGAACTTTTTCATACTTCGGTGTACGGAGCTATGTGAGGTGTCATTTTTTTGCGAGATGAGCTGACGTTTTCATTGCTACTATTTTAAAGACTGTGATAACTTTTTATTGCATTTTTTATAGCATTACTAAACCCATCAATAAAAAGAATGAGAGTGACATATGAATAGCATTATAAAATAATTTTAAACTTTATTGGATTCAAGTAATAATATCAATTGGGGCTGGGTTTCTTCTTTTTGGTCTGTGGTTTGTATGCTTTCACTTACCTTTCCTGTCACCTTTGTTTATAGGCACTCAATGTTGGGCATAGTTGTAATAGGCCAGTGTATTTTATACTTAGATCGGATGCCTGAATTTGTCCAACTCGCCCTATGACTGATCCAGGTCATACCTACTAAGCACTTTAAGTTTTGTGCAGGGAAGTTTACATATAGCTTTACTATGGTTACACCCAGGCCTTTGTAATTACCTCTTTGTCTGTTTGTTACCCCTCTATCTGTTTGCCATATTTTTAAATAATTGATATTATTACTTGAATCCAATAAAGTTTAAAATTATTTTATAATTTTATAATGCTATTCATATGTCACTCTCATTCTTTTTATTGATGGGTTTAGTAATTTAATTTAGGGGTGGTAGTGCATGGCCCTATATTCCCACCCCTTCTACCTTTTGGTGTGTTATTTTTTATATCATGTAAAATGCTGTAAAAGTAGCGTTTCAGACATTTGGGCGCTATTTTCTGTTATGGGGTTCACAGACTGGAATAACTGTTTTATATTTCGATAGATCGGGCATTTTGAGACGGGGCAAACACCTGTTTGTGATTTTTACTGTTTATTACGTTTTATGCCAGTTCTAGGGAAAAGGGGGTGATTTGAATTTTTATGTTTTTTTAAATTTATTATTATTTTTTTAAACTAATTTTTAGTCCCTCTTGGGTACTTTAACTGGCTCATTGTGACGAAACTGCAGATGCCATGCAGCCTCAGGTCTGATGAAGACCCGAGGCTGTCATGACAACTGATCGGCATACCTCGAGGACGTCTTGGGGAGCGACAATCATAACAAAGATGACGACGCCCATGCACCTCTGTCTTTTAAATGCCGCTGGCAGCATCAAAATGGTAAATACTCGTGATCTGTGCTATCGTGGGTATAAGCAGTGGGTGTTTGCTTCAACATGCAGCAAACCCCACCTCTGTATGAAGAGGGCTCACCCTACATGTACGCTGCAGGGTTTGAAGGGGTTAAAATTTGAGAACTTTCTTTCACGGTCAAAGCCCTTTAAGGGTCCGGGTCCCTTCAACAGTAATAATAAGACTTCAGCACTGTTGATTTTCTATAGAACTGAATTTTAGGTAACTATGTGTGTTTGTGGATGTTAATTTGAATGTTTCTAAAATGAAAAAAAAAACTTTTCCAAGTTACTTTACATTTATTCTATATACCGTATATACTCGAGTATAAGCCGACCCGAATATAAGCAGAGACCCCTAATTTTACCACCAAAAACTGGGAAAACCTATTGACTCGAGTATAAGCCGAGGGTGGGAAATGCATTGGTCACAGACCTCCCCCCAGTATATAGCCAGCCAGCCCCCTATAATATACAGCCTGCCCCCTGTAGTATACAGCTTGCCCCCAGTAGTATACAGCCAGCCCCCAGTAGAATACAGCTTTCCCCCAGTAGTATACAGCCTGCCCCCATTATTCTCTCCCGAACGGCAGGCGCATAATATGACGCACCGCTGCTGGGAGAGAACAATGGCGGCGCCCAGCACGATCTTACAGAAGACAGAAGGAGCCGGGAAGCCAGAAGACGAGCCACGAGGACATCGGGGGAGCAGCGTTGCACATCGGGGCCACCGGAGGGTGAGTATATAAGTTTATTATTTTTTTAAGTCCATTGACTTAAGTATTGACTCGTGTATAAGCCGAGGGGACGTTTTTCAGCGCATTTTTTGTGCTGAATAACTCGGCTTATACACCAGTATATACGGTATATAAAAAAATGAAAGAATTGAAATAAAAATCACACGAAAATACTCATTACATACAGTAAAAATTTAACTGAAAAAAAGATTTTTGCACATTTTGCTGTAAATGTGGGTGATGTGATAGAACAAATAGTCGGATGACCATTAGAAGAACAATTGTATGATAAATTACCAGGAAAAATTGATGTTCCTTCTGAGATAATAGCAATTTTTCACTTTCTAGACATTGATGAATCTTACAAGTAGTAAAAGAAAGTGTATTTTTCCTATGAGGCGGTGATCACAGCTAACAGTCTGCTACTCCGTGTCCCTGGAGGAAAAATATTATATATGGGATAACACAATGAAATGAATGGTTTGATAAGATATTAAAAATCTAAAAAATAACAATATTTGGAAATATCGGTAATGACTGCATCAAGTAGAAGTAACACAAAATAATGCCAGAAAATCGAATCAAATTCTAAAAGTTTATAAATACACATGTATAATGTGGCATATGATACCATTATAGTAGAATTTATTGGACCCCAAAAAAGGTAAGATCGTTTGCCTCATCTAAGTAAGGCATCATATGCTGTATCAGAGATTTATATAGTAGAGTGCCCCCAAACTCTAGGTCCCTTACACCCATGTGCTGTGCCCCTAGAACACTGCCTTTACAATATCATTAAAGGGATCCTGAGTAGGACCCCAAATGTGCAATGTTCAGGTCTGTGCCAACGTTGTAAGATCGGGTCCCTGAACTCAGACTTCAGTCAGCAGTTTGGTGTTTGGGTTCACCCCAACTACGGTTGTTAACCCTTTAAATGCTGCGTCAGTGTATGCATAGGGATGTCACATGGAGGGACAATCCTAGGGAAATGCCACCTTCATTTAGAGGAAATCTACCATCAAAATCCATCATGATAAACCAGGGACACTTACTCATAGATCCAGGCACCGTGACTGTGGTAATCTCCTTATATTTGTTCATACCCTCCTTCCTTTTAAAATCAACTTTTGTATTTGTGCTAATGAAGGTTATGGAGGGGGTTCCCTGTAGTTTCACTGGCTGTTACAATAAGCAAAGCAGGTCTCCCCAGCCCCTGCACTTCCTGCTCCTTCTTGATTCCACAGGCAGGGGGAGGGCAAGACCTTCTCTACATTCTAACAGCCTGTGAATCTGCAGAACTAAGGGGCTATAGTAACACCACCAGAGCTGTTCAAGTTCATAAGCATAATTTTAAAAGTTGATTTTAGAAGGAGGCCATGGATAACAAAAACACAGACATATAGGTATCGCCGCGTCCCAAAATGCCCGATCTATCAAAATATAAAAACGGTTATAACCGGCGGTGACCTCTGAGGCGGGAGATGGCGCCCAAATGTCCGAAATGCGACTTTTACACCTTTTTACATCACATAAAAAATTAAATAAAAAATGATCAATATGTCGCACAGACCTCAAAATGGTAGCAATGAAAACGTCGGCTCATTTCACAAAAAAAGACACCTCACACAGCTCCGTGCGCCAAAGTATGAAAAAGTTATTAGCGTCAGAAGATGGCAAAATATTTTTTTTCTTTTTTGTACACATTCGTTTAATTTTTGAAAACCACTATAAAACATATATAAATTTGGTATCACTGCGATCGCACCAAACCAAAGAATAAAGCTAAGGTGTTATTTTGAGTGCACAGTCAAAGTAAAAAAAACTGAGCCCACAAGAACGTGCGTTTTTTTAAAAATTTTTCCACATTTGGAATTTTTTTTCAGCTTCGCAGTACATGGCATGTTAAAATAAATAACAATACAGGAAAGTAAAATTTGTTACGCACAAAATAAGCCCTCACACAGGTCTGTACACGTAAAAATGAAAAAGTTATGGATTTTTGAAGGTAGAGAGCGAGAAATGAGCCGAAAAACCCTGCGTCCTTAAGGGGTTAAGGGTTATGACTGCAGCATAAGTTGGGTGTTACCGTGGGTGTTACCCATGATGATTTGTCAGGTATGGGCGAACCCAGACCTGAATAAGTCCGTTCATCATCAATATCAGAATGGGGCCTTGTACCCTACCGATCAGCTTTTTGTAGCAGTGAGTGCCGCTTTTTATTTCCAGGTCTATAATGTCACGTCCATTGGTCACGTTCCTTTTTATAGTGCACTCCACTCAAAGTTAATGGTGTTTGAGGTGCAATACCAAGCACAGCCACTATAAAATATACAGCATTGCGCTTGGAAGATTATGAAGAAGTCACATTGCTTGTCTGAACAATGCAGTCTCTTCTATGGAACCAATTACCAATTGATGGGTAGTTGATCGGCGGAAGTGTTTGGACTCCTACCAGCGCTGTGTATGGACTCAATACACAATGGGCAAAGCCTACTGCATCCAGCTCTGACAATAGTGTGATGGGGCACCAGCTGATCGGCAGGGATTTGGGGTTTTGTTTCCCCTGATTAACAAGTAAAGGAGTTTAGAAAATCCCTTTAAATATCATCTTGTCACCTATGTCATAAACTAGCATTATAGCCCTGAGACAAACGCCTGTGCTTCAATTTCTATAATAAACAATGGGGCACATTTACTGGAGTTCACCAAAAGTGCATTGTCCGACGATAATGCCATGTGCCGCGATTCACTAAGATCGTGCGCCCGATATCCTGCATGTGTCGCTTCCCCACTCAGGTCCGACAGAGTTCACCATCTTCTTCCCAGTGTATGTAAATGCTTGGGCTTGCGACACCGTTTAAAAGTTAAATACAGCGCTCGGTCCGAATCAGTCGACTTCTCCTAAATTCTGTTGCATGGAAGCCGTCGCAGCTGTGCCAAAAAAGGATTGCGTGCGCCAAAATCTCAGCGCAAACACCTGTTAAATACCCATCCAAGTCGTGTAATCGCCGAAAAAGGTGCACAGTCTTACAAAAGTGAGCAGCGCGACCCTTAGTAAATGAGCCCCAATATCACAATATGATGTGTTAGATCCGTGTATGAACGGTGAATTGTAATCTGATACTGGAGAGCGTCCATAACTTATCACTGATTGAAGTGAAATGCCTCAATATTTCATAGTCTCATCTAATATGATGTAGGTTTATGTACAAAAAAAATGAAATCTGTGAAGAGAAGCCCCGGAGGTTAGCGGAGTTATTACTAGATTCATTGTGATGCTAATACATGCATACTTCTTACACTTACACATTGTACGAAATGGAATTTCAAGCGCTTACAGATTATAATGCCTTTGACACTTCTCACTTAGAACATTATAGTCAATCACTCGTACATTTAGCAATCATCAAACATTAGAGGTCCAATATTTAAATGACCTCCCAGAAGGATTCCAGGATGATAGACCGTTTACAGCCAGGGAGTGACATGTGAGAACAATCGTCCCACCATGTCTCCAAATGAAAGATCTACCGAGGTTTTATCAATGATATTGACACGGCTCCCTGTGGATCTGTAAGATGTTTCTTAATTATAGACTTGATCTCACCAACACAGGAGGGATGCAAATTTTTGATTGTATATTCATGGAATTGTAACGGCACAATGAGGCTGGACCCACTCGTGCGCCTGAGTTCCTGCATCCGTCGCTTCCCCGCCGAGGTCCGCCGGAGTTCACCTTCTTCTTCCCCATGCTTGTAAGTGCGTGTCTTGCGACACAATTCTAAATGTTAAATCTTGCGCGTTGTCCAATTCCGTCGAGGTGTCCAACGGCCACGCCCCCCCATTTCTGTTGCGTGCATGCCGGCGCCGATGCACCAAAATCCGATCGCGTGCGCAAAAATCCCTGGGCAATTCAGATCGAAACGGAAATCGTCGGGAAACCGTAAGAAAATGTGGTGTCAGTTAAGGCTGTGTTCACACCTGTGTTCCGTATGTGCGCATTCCTTTATCAATTATGGAAAAAATTGCACAGCTGTAATGTGGGCTCTGGACTTGGAAAGGACAGTGAACCCTAAACTGAGCCAACGAAAACTGTCACCTGCCTACTTGCTTCTGCATATCCTAAGCGGTACAGGACAACCACAAAGACAATCCTTCCCTAGGTCACAGTCACAAACAAATGGAAAACACAGTAAGTCATAGTCAGAAGTCCTAGTCATCAAGATGATAGACTGAAGCCATCATTACAATAACCTGCTTTAGTTAAGAAAGGAACTCAAATGTACAAGCACTTACTAGTAATATTATGTGTATGTTTATAAAAAATAAAATAAAAACAGGTTAAAAAAAAAAGTCCGGGTCGCAGTAGATATGGTAGATAAGGCACAAAAATGCAGATACAAAGGGATAGTCTCAGAACAATAGCCAAAAAATTGAAAAACCAGAAGTACAGCGGAATATAAAGAGCAGCAAACATAGTAACTACAGAATAGGAAGCAAAACTGGCACTGGACTGAATGGGAACCAATTAATTATAGGAGACGTCTCCAGGCAATTGGCGCAGAAGTCTGTCAATCAAAACATTAACTGTTGTACTGCAGGAGGATAAGGGTGTGGTGCAAGCAACCCCAAATCAGCCAGCAAGCTAAGTGCATGTTCACACAGGCAAATGATAAGGCAAATCAGTGCATCTTCAGCCGTGTGCCACGGACAGAGGATTATGCCAGCACGGACATTACAACAGCAGTCTGTGTTTTTCGTTATTAATAACAAATACATATCAAAAAGGACCATTAAAGTCTATGGGGAATAGAAGGGGAACAAAGACCTTCTGATCACCTCCCAATTTCAGTTTCCATTTTGCTCTCCTTAAAGGAGAGCATAATCGAAAACCCCAATGAAAGTGTTACCTTGACCTTACTGAATTGAATTTTGACCGCTCCCAAGTAATCCTCTTGGTTTTTTACCCTTTAACATGAATTACAGGGATCAGAACTTTTCTGGGATGAGGTAAAACAGCTTTTAAGACACTTATGCCCTTGACTTGTTCTCAGCTTCTTCTATAGACTGCATGAAAACTGGATTTTTCTTCCTCTTTTGCCTATAAGGATCAAAATACATAGTTTAGGCAAAAAACAAATGCACAAAATACAGGGTTGCCATGAAACTCTACTTCATGCAGAGATTGAATTATATCCTGGACAGTGAATGGCGCTTCCAGGGGTCTCTGGGTATTGAGCATTTTGTACTCTGATACCACAATTTGTTTGCCAGTCATGTTACTTTTATAGTGTTACTTTATAGTGTGTTTGCCTCTCGTCCTGTGAAAACACATCCAAAACATTCAAGAACTTCTCTCTGCAAAACAGAAATTCCTTGCTATTTTGAATCTTGAATACTGCATGATGTATCTTTTGAGAATTTTTGCTAGTATTCTTTTAATACTTTCTGAGTACATGATGAGGAGAAAGGTGCATCACACCAAGGGGTGGAGTATAGAACTAGATGAGCCCCAAGACATAAATTTGCTTGCGGAAACCAAAATGCCAAATCCACGTCTGCCACTGTGACTGAAAAACAGTGAAAGGGACATTGTGCTACTCTAGTGTTGTTGTTAGGGGAGTCCTTCATGATCAGTGGAGGTGACAGAGGTTGGACTAACACCAGGATGAGTGGAGGTCCCAGATGTTAGACTCAAACCAGGATCAGTGGAGGTTCCAGAGGTTGGATTCATACCAAGATCAGCGGAGGTCCTGGAATGTCCTACCACCAGGGCCTGCCCTAATGGCTTGGGGGCAGCTGGATTCTACTGGTACCCAAGTGGCTGGTTTTAGCGTGACATAATGTTTGACTTGTCACGGTCTCTTGGTCCAGGAGGAACAGGTCTCACCCATGCCGAGCAGGACCAGTGAAGGAATGCAAGAAAAGAGAGGCTGCAGTAAGGTGAAAGTAGTTCTCGGTGGGGCACTCGCGGTGTGTACGTCTGTTAGCGATCCCCTGATAGATGGTAGAGAGGAGGCCGGCGATGTCAGCAGCAGCCAGGGATCACACATAGAGACACGATGTAGAACATCAACTTACAGTTCCTTTATTTCAACACAGCAACAATAGAAGACTAAGGTAGGGGTCTTATCTGCCAATGTCCAAGATAACTGGTTAGTTGTAGTCTGGTAGTTAAATGCTCATAACCCAGATTCAGGAACTTGGGTCTGGAGAAGGTCAAAACTATTTGGCATTAATAGGGAAGACCATATATGGGTCCAGGGCTGCAGCAGGCCTGATGGGGTTGGATTACCCTCAGATGGAACAGCAGCCGCAGGCTGCTATAGCAAGGATCGCTGAGAACTCTGTGTCTCTCTGGGACTCTGAGAGAACTCTCTCTGTTCTGGAACTTTCCAGACTCCATTATAATCTTCCTTTGTGTGGAGTTTCCAGTCATCCAACCAGGAACCTTCAGGCAGAGCTGGATTGACAATTATAAAACAGAACTTCCTATTGGTTAATATATAAACTCTCCTTTCCCAGGCAGAAATTATATAGCAGTTTATTTATTAATGACCTACTGAGTGGGCCATTACAGTTGCATATGTTAGACTCATGGCAGGATTAGTAGTACATTTTTTTCTGTGTACAACATGTAGGATTTGGAGCAGTAGTGAGGGTTCTGGTAGATGGGACCCAGATCCTTACTTGTATGGAGGGGGCAGCATTTTTATTTTCACCTAAGGCAGTAAAAGGCTAGAATCAGTCCTGCACTGAGTGGCCTCCTCAGAACCAGAAGTTCTGGAGCAATGCAGGAACCAGCATCATAAACTGTACACGAGAAGACCAGCTGCACTTCCCTTTCCTGCTGTGTGGTGGCGCCTTCTCCACTCTTGCAGCTCAATTGTCCTTCTTACCATTTATGGGATGGCAATTCTCCTTTAAGTGAATTCTTCTAGTGGGGACAAGGGAGAAGTTTAAGCGTCTCGTTTCCTTTTGATTACTGATCATTTCAAGTCCCAGAAAACAAATTATTTTGAGAGATGTTAAACCTGAGTTTGTTAAAGAGGAGCTTGTTTTGCGGAGACGCTCACATCAATGTACAATTAATGAGAAGTAGGAAAGCAGTAAGACACCTTCTCACTGGAAGGGTATTGACCAATTTAAAAGCTTTCCTACTTCACAGGAATCTCCAATTAATTGAATGGCTGAAGGTTGTAAACAGCGTTACAGTATATTCTTACATAATTTGGTTATTCAGATTTGTTCAGTGTATTAAATATATGCAAGAAAATACACCAGAATTTTGGGTCAAACTTCAATGAAAATATGGATGTTGCTTTAGATGTTTTAGATGGTTGTTATACTTTTAAACAATCTTGTTTAGTACGTAACAGTTTTGCCTGCTGTTTTTTGGGGGAAGCTGGGATTCTTTGCATCATGCAAGATATCACTATGATGCTTGGAGTCCCATCCTCTGGACTGCGGTTGGTCCAAGATTCATGGGCGGAGCACTGTTTTGTCTGTCTGTCTGCTCTATTCTAGTTTTACAGGAAATTGGTTGCCAGTTTTGACCATACAAAGATGCAGTCAGTGTCAGATATTGGCCCTGGAAATCTGTGTAACCATAGCTTTGTATGTTTTGTTAGTGGCAGTAGGAAAGTTAAGAATTGCACGGATGGGTGTGCGAGGCCACGTGGCAGGCTGCCGCAAGCTGTCGGAGTGGAGCTGTAAACATACAGGGGCATGGCTCCTACGGACACTGGCAATGCCAGAGCAGGTAAGTACATGTTTATTTTTTAAGAAGCCCTCCCCAGCCCAGAACTTAAATTTTTCTTACAGATAGACAACCCCTTTAAGGACACTTGACTTAAAGATGACTACTAGTTATGGATCTGTGGATGCTGATAATGTACTGTTCTTTAGCCCCAAGCTGCAATATAAAAGTATGAATTATTGAAAAAGAATTATCTTCCACACAGATGCCACCCCATCGTGGTAGGTGGCTGTTGTCAGAGTAGGTGCTGGGCGTATCTGCCTGGAACCTGGTTTCTGGGGGCAGCCCTGTGGCTTCTGGGAGAAGCACTGTGACTAGGGGCAGCACTGTGACTACTGGGAGTCAGCCCTGGCTACTGGGCACTGGCTACTGTGCTACCGTGGCTATTGGCTACTGTGGGGCATAACACTATTAAATTTATCATAAGATAGAAGACGATAAAATGAGGAACTTTACTTTTTGGTGTTTTGTCTGGAAGACGCTGACATATCCTCCAGAAAGAAGAAGAAGATGAAAGAGAAATCCTCTAACCAAAGATGTTATGTGTGAGTTTCCGAGTTTACAGTAAGTGCTGGTATTGCACATAACCTACCAATTCTGCTTGTTTATACATGCCTATAATATATATGCAGGGGTGGAATAAGACTGCCATGGACCATGGGCTGTATGAATATTATAGCCCCTACAAGTCTGGAATCACTTCCTACATATGATACTAGAATCAGGAATGGAGGATGTGTTCCTATTGTCTGCCTTCAGTCGGTGGTTTCATGGCCCTTGTGTACATGTGTATTGAGAGCTGGACGTACGGGTCGCTAAAGACATAATTGGAAATGCAAGCTTGACATCAAGCTTCCACCTATCCTTTGCCTGCCTGTATGTCCAGCTCTGTAGCTCACAGAACTATAAGCTTGATAGGATCTAAGTGATGAGCTTTTTATTATAACACCAACATCATGTTTCTAGGTGCTGTATAACAGAAGATAGGGGCTTCTGAAGTGACACTACCTGCAACCACTAAACATGACTCATCTTATGTGAAAATGGGATGAGAAGAGTCATGTTTGCCTGATTTTGGGGGAGTTTTTTTTTATAGGTAATTGGGTGATATTTCATATAAAAGAAGAAATTCTACCTTAGGGGAATATTAGTTTAGTGTGTTAAAGGACATCTACCACTGTGATGCAAGTTTGTATGCAAATGAGCCTGAGGGGCTCCAGGCTCCATGAACACCTATGCATTTGCATACAGTCCTTCATTCTGGTGGTAGATGGTGGTAGTCCTTTAAAACCTGATGACAGGTTGGTTTAAGGACAAACCTAATAAACCTATCTTATACATAACCTGGGGACAGCCTGTAATTTAAAGGGGTTGGCCCCTTCATCTCATGTTTTATTAATGTATGCGTAATTGTTGGGGGGGCAGTATATGAGGTAATTTACCAATATACATTTATTAATAGTTCTGCTCCACTTTCTTGATATGTAAAGTGAAGTCTCTTGTATTTTTACCTCAGACATTCCTGCCCATAAAATGGCCACAGATGGAGGGTCATGTGATCTCTAACTGGTGATTGTTCATGACGCTCCATCTGCAGCCATTTTATGGGCAGGAATGTCTGAGGTAAAAAAACAGGAGGCTTCACTTTACATATCAAGAAAGTGGAGCAGAACTTTTATAGATGTATATTGATAAATTACCTCATATTCTGCCCCCCACACACTTACCCTACATTACGTAATACATGAGGTAAAGTCGCCAACCCCTTTAAGTATGTCATGATAACGTACATGTGCCTGTTAAATAAAGCATATTACATCTATGTGATTTTTATTGCACTACCAATTTCTTTCTTAAAGTTTCCTACGCGGTGAGGCCTCGTGTACGTCCTTGAATTGATTGATATTGTCCTGTACTTCCCTATCACATCTTATTATTATATATTCCAGAGCGCTGCTCGGCCCTCTCCATATAAATGCTCCGGTACCACCCACCTTGATTGTAGCGCACCCGCCATTGTATAATAATACAGAAGATATTGGCGGTGAATGATTATATTTTAGAAGGACCAGGGGAATAAATGATAGCCTTCAGTTTCAAGGACTACTAGAAATGTTTGATTGTATCTCTATAAAGGTAAAACCTTAGGAGAATTTATGCTGGAAAAATCATTTTCTATTTCAGTTAAACTTAAATTTTAACTTTTTTTAAACTGATGTTTGGCTGTAAATTCCGGCTCCTACGATATTAATCTGTGTATCCATGCACTTCCCTGGAGCAGAGACTTACAGGAAATGCTAATGACATGCCAGGACGATCGGTCAATACTTTCCTTATTGGGTATTCAAGGTCTATACAGACCATTGCTGTGACAGAACCTCATCTCATTGTCTGTGAATAGCGTTCTGGCCGCTGTCATGATCAGAATACTCAGCAGGTCTTCGCTTTTCCAATTATTTCTGCTAAAGGGTGACCATACTTTCTCTTTCTCTCAATAACTCAGATTTAACATAAAGTACAAATGAAGCAGTCCCATAATTTCTATATATCCCCCCCCTCCCCTACTTACTTATTTCTGTATTTGATGCCTCAGACTAAGTTCACATTTGGGATTGGTTTCCGTTATAAATTAAAAAATAAACACAAAAGAACAGTTCTGCTCTCAGACACTTCTGATAAATCTCCCCCACAGTGTGTATGTTTGATCTGATGCTTTTTAACCGCTCCATGATTGCGGTACATAGTCATACAGAAGTGGGGTTTGCTGCATATTGCAGCAAACACCCACCACTAACACCCTTGATCTGTGCTAACCTTTGATTGCCTCTGGTGACAGTCAAAGCCCACCCACACTGTTTTGAATCACCCCCTTTCCCTAGAACTGATATAAAAATTTTTTTAAAAAATCACAAACATGTTAGATATCACCACATCTCAAAGTGCCCGGTCTATCAAAATATAAAAACGATTATTCCTGGCAGTGACTCCATTAAGGAAAATAGCGCCCAAATGTCCAAAATGCCACTTTTATGCCATTTTACATCACATAAAATATTCAAGAAAACATGATCAAAAGGTTGCGCAGTCCTCAAAATGGTAGCAATGAAGACGTCATCTTATCTCACATCTTATCTTACACAGCCCCATACGCCAAAGTAGATGGCTACATTTTTTTCATACATATTTAGAGGCTTCTGTGCCAAGCCAAAGGCTCTTTACCCTTTAAGGATCTTCCGGTGATGCAGGAAGCATGTGATCAGTAAAATGATTCTGATACCATATTAGGTCAATGAAACTGAAGCCAGGGCTCAGAGGGCTTCTGTAACATGCCCATAACCATCCCGGCTCTTTTGCATGATTTTAAAAGTTGATTTTAGAAGTAAGGAGGCGATAGATAACAGATAAAAAAAATACCACAGCCATAGGGCTTGGCTCTATGAGTAAGTGTCCCTGGATTATCATGTTTATTTTGATGGTAACCTTTTTTTTAAAGTGTATCCATCATTTGAGATTATTTTTTATATTGTGTGTAGGGGGATGTGGTGAACTTTTATCTAATATACTTCATTAACATTTTCTACTTAGTTTGTAAAATATCAATACTTCCTGATATAGAGATGCATGAGCTCACATCTAATCTCTCCGTGTTTGGTAAAATAGCTCGGTGGGGGGGGGGGGGGGATTAACCCCTTCACTTTCAGCTTGATGTTTGAATATAATGCTCATAGCATACTACAGCCAGGGAGAGAGCAGAAAGGGTTAACACTCACAGCTGTGTAACAAACAGGAGAGGATAGAGAGATCCATCTTCAATCTGGTAGATAGATTTGCTGTAGCAAGGTAGAAGTAACATTGTAACTAAGGAGCACGTTGCAGTCTGTTTCTTTAGAAAACAAGGAGAATATGTTAATGAAGTATATTAGAAAAATGTTCACAGCATCCCCCCCACATAATATCAAAAATCAGCTGAAATGACTGTTACTCTTTAAGGACCTTGCAGTGATGCAGGAAGCATGTGATCAGTCACATGACTCTGATATCATATTAGGTCCTGCAGTAATACTCATGATGGGGCGGGCACGGAGAGGGAGGCACTTTTTAGCATTTTTTTTTGTTGTTAAAAAGTGCTTCTTATAGTCTGAAAAATACCCAGTAAAATAGAAGACGTTGCCCCCAATGTGTATTCTGGAATATCCTTGTGTCCACTGATTTTTGACCAAAATCAAAGAGTTTTCTTTTGTCTTGCTTTAGACATTTTTTTGCCCAGCTTATCACAGGTTTTCATATCACACATTGTTATTATGATGTTTTATGTTTCCAGGTAATATAGTCATTACCGTCGCTCTGTGAAACACAATACAGTATAAATGAACGTCTGTAATTTCGGAGATCTGTGTTTATGTTTGATTTCATTTCCACAAAGGCATTTGAGGTATAATTTAGAAATGGATGAAATTGTTGGATTTACTATAATTACCCAGACAAGTTCAATTGCCTTTATTTACTGTGTCTAGACCTCCTATTGTTCTTGAGGAAATATTCACCTGTATGCTGTCCTATACAGTAATGTGCAAAACTTTAGGCAGTTATGGGAAAAATGCTGCAAGACAAGAGCACCATACTCTCACCATCATACAGTAGTGGCGTAACAAAAACTCGGGGCCCCATACACCTAAACCCCCATGACTACCTCTACTGAGTACACATATATACATACATACACTACTTATCCATTGCACACAAATATAGACCTGCATACACCATTTATATGCTACAATTAAAAACACACCATATACATGCTACACACATTTATACATAATATATAAATGCTGTGCAATGGTGTAACCTATCTCCCATTTCATGAAGGTGAACTAGAACCACAGTACTGTAGTGTAACTACAGCGGTAGCAGCTATAGCAGCTGCAATGGGGCCCGGAGTGCTAGGGGGCCCCGGCATAAAAACTGAAGGTTGTGCACCATTATATACATATTGGGGCTCATTTACTAAGGGTCCGCGGAGCGCATTTTAGTTGGGTTTCCCGTCGATTTCCTTTTTGCGCCACATCATGCCGGGGATTGTGTCACACGCGATTGGATTTTGTCGCATAGGAGCCGGCTTGCACGCGACAGAAATCGGGGGCGTGGCCGTTGGTCAACCTGACCGATTCGTACAAGGAGCAAGATTTAACATTTAGAATTGTATCGCAAGACACGCACTTACAAGCACCGGGAAGAAGAAGGTGAAGTCCGGCAGACCTCAGTGGGGAAGCGACGGATGCAGAAACTCGGGCGCACGATCTTCATGAATCGCGCCGGACTTCATCCTCGTCGCACCGTCCGAATCGGGGATTGCGACAGGACTAGGTAAGTATATTTGCCCCATTATGTTGTATATTGTACAGCATCATATGTATAATAATAATAGTGCACATCGTCTACATTACACAGAATCAATCGGCATCTGAGATAAATGTCGGGGAAGAGGCAGGGGAAAGAAGAAGACAGGACTAGGGATTTCTTATCTCCAATTCCTAGCGTGTACTTCACCCATGTGATGCAGCTACTGGGACAGATCTGTGTAAGGCTATATTCACACACGTGTGCGTACCGGTAGAGGAGGAGGGGGTGAGCGCTGCTCACTCCGGCCCCTCTCTATAGCAATGTATGATGCACAGCACCGCATTCTGGGGAAAAGTTAGGACACATGACGCCATACAGCGCGGTGCGGCCATTGCTGGCTTGTGGGGGATGAATATCCGACGTATATACGGCCATCCGAATGCAGCCTAAAAGTATATAAATGCGTGAGCATATAAACATGTATATTTTCTAAGAAGGTATAGGGGGCCAATTCAGGCCTCCGTAGACCAGCTTTTTATTTTTAGCTCTAACTGTGCACCAAAAATTGCGTCGAAAAACACATCAGAAAACTAGCTGTGCACGAAAAGTGTCAGATTCCCTTGCTGTGCCCAAATTATGCGCCCCCCCCCCCCAAAAAAAAAATGTGAGTGTCAGAAAAGCGCCAACATTGTGGAGCACAAACTTCATAAATATGATGCAAACCTAGAGTTTTCTGTTGAAAAGTCAATAATGAAAACGCTACCAAAAATGAAACACACACGATAAGGGACTTTGGTTTAAGACAAGAAAAAATCTAAAAATGTAAAAAAAAAATGGCACATTTGAACATCATTCAAGGCCAGAATTGACATAAAGAGTTAATACTTTTGTTTGAAGTATAAGTGGAAAACCCGTAGACAAATGCATTGACTGATTTATACAAAATGTTTCCCGCTCCATTACCCAGAATGCTTAGAATTTGTCAGCCCAAGGCTGTATTCCCTTCGCCCATGTCATACCATTTATAGTTGTGCCCTTTAGGATTTCTTATTCTCGCTGAGTATTTTCATATTAGCAGCTGTTCCCATGTTCTCTCTTATATAACATCCTCCTTTCCTCCCAGGATACATTTTATATTGTGGTCAGTGTTTTTCTAGACTTCACTAATTACCCGGCCTCATTTATCAGCTTCCATTACAAGTCGCTGTTTAGCATAATAATGAGCGCTGCTTTTAGGATTTCGCTCGCTACGAGTCACATATTGACCTCTTCAAATCCCAAAGCTTTATTAAGCGATACCATTGAATATACCAGACCACGCTAAACACGTTCAATTCTACCGAATACACAGCAGAATCCACATGAGAAGATGTGTAGAGAAGACGATGAGCTTCAAGCTCCAAGAAATATTGAAAATATTTTTAAAAGTCAAAAAACTTTCCTTAATAAACATAATGGGGGTCATTTACAAAGGGCCCGATTTGCGTTTTCCAGACGTGTTACCCGAATATTTCCGATTTGCGCCAATTTTTCCTGAATTGCCCCGGGGTTTTGGCGCACACGATCGGATTGTGGTGCATCGGCGCCGGCATGCATGCAACGGAAATCGGGGGGCGTGGCCGAATGAAAACCCGACGGATTCAGAGAAACCGCCGCATTTAAAAAAAAAAAGTGTCGCTCCACACACGCTTACCTTCACCCAGGGTAGGACGGTAAATTCCGATGCAATCCGATGGTCTTCAGCGCAGCAGCGACACCTGGTGGACGTCGGAGCAACTGCATTAGTGAATCGCGGCCGGACCCGAATCCTCCACAGAGAATGCGCCGCTGGATCGCGAATGGACCGGGTAAGTAAATCTGCCCCACAATTTACAGTTTCCGATGATACGGAGAGGTGGAAGGACTATATTTTCTATTAATATTAGTTAAGTCCTGGAAGATATAACAAGGGTCGGGAGGTAAGAGCTCTCTATAAGGAGACTGCCAAATAGGGTCGCCATTGACGCTCCACTGGGGGATTATGGGAAAATATGCAAATAAGATTTCCAGGATGGAAAAAGGAAAAACACCATCTTTTGGTACCTTGTTAGTCAGCCCCCTTAACACCAAGCAGGACTTTCATGACCAGGCCCTTTTTCGTTTACTCCCTATCTTCAAAAATGTATAACCTTTTTATTTTTTCATGTAAAGAGCTGTGTAAGGCCTTTTTATGGGTAACAAATTGCACTTCATAGAGATGGTATTTAATATTCCATGCCGTGTACTGGGAAGCAGAAAAGAAATTCCAAATTCTGTGAAATTGGTGAAAAAATGCATTTGCGCCTCTTTCTTGTGGGCTTGGATTTTACGGCTTTCACTGTGCGCCACAAATGATATGTCTTCTGTATTCTTTGGGTTAGTATGGTCACAGGGACACCAAATCTATACAGGTTTTATAATGTTTTCATACATTTACAAAAATGAAAACCTTCTGTACATAAAAAAAATCTTAATTTTGCCATCTTCTGGCGCTAATAACTTTTTACTACTTCAGTGTACGGAGCTGTAGGAGGACTGCACAGTCTTTTACTTTTAATAAAACTTTTTATATGTTGCAAAACTGTTATTATATTTTCATAGATCAAACATTTTGAGATGCTGTGATACCTAGCATGTTTATGATTTTTACCGTTTACGATTTTTATTTTTACTATTTATGATTTATATCAGTTCTAGGGAAAGGGGGGTTATTAGAATTTTTTATTTTTTTAATTATTTTTTTTACTATTTTTCAGAATAATCTTATTTAGGTTATTTTATTTATCAGTAGTATGGCAGTATGTGCGGATTTTACTGATCATCCGTTACAATGTGCTTCTGGCACATTCTAACGAATGTTCAGCTGCTATAGAGGCTGTCATAGCAACAGATCGGCGCTCCCCAATGACTTCACGGGGAGCGACGATTGAAGCCAAGCTGTATACAATATAAGAGGAGCTCTATATAATATAAGGGGGCTGTATATAATATAAGGGGGCTGTATAAAATATAAGGGGGCTGTATATAATATAAGGGGAGCTGTATATAATATAAGGGGGCTGTATACAATATAAAGGGGGCCATATGTAATTACGGGGCCATATATAATAAGTGGGGCTGCATATTATATAATAATGGCCTGTAATATTATAGAATAATTATAATTACTGAAATTTTCGCATCAGGCAGCAAATAGGCTACAATCAGCCATGATTGTAGGAAACTGGTTTGGCTGAGTGAGAGGCTTCTGACTAGGGTCAGGAAGTAAATGTTCTCCTTACGGAGACTTTACCAGTTAAGGCCGCCTTGTATTCATATGTAGTGTCAATTGGCTTCCCTTTGCGATAAAGGGAACTGTCTTACAAGGTAGCAAAAAAGGCCTGGTTTTCCTTCTCCCATCCCGGAAAACTTATTTGCATATTTTCCAATATATAACAAGTACAGGAGGAGTCTTTTGCTCAGTAGGTCTCAATGTAGAAGAAACTGAACATGGAGGTCAAGAGCTCGAAAAACAAGGTCTTTTCCCCAACCAGACCCAAGGGTTTGAGCGGCTACATATTTTTTTGGGTGGGGGAGGTGACAGAAATCATTAAAAGTTATTCCAGGGATTCTGTAAAATCCCTTGGGGTGAGGAGCAGGGTTTAAGGGAAATTCACCGGTCACTCTTGATAGACCACCATTACTTCAACACTTCCTATTGTCCCATGGTTGTTGAACTCCTGTGGCTGCACCATCATCTGTTCTTTTTGGCCAGAATCAATAACAAATAACGAATGATGTTCCCCACTATTATGGGGCATATAAAAGCAACATCCATAAATAATCTGCCGATAGCAACCGATCCCGATAATTGTTATTCTTTATTCAAAAATATTGGTTACTATGGCAGCCATAGAATGTTGCTGTTTGTTTTGTCGCCTTTCCTAAATCAGCCCAATAAAGTTTTATGGTTCAAAAACACAACTTTGCTCTAAAAGAGGAGAGAGAACATTTCGATTAAAATCTTATTTATAGTATTTGAAACAGCAAATAAGTTTGACTTTGTGTTTAAATGAAATGGCTGTAAAATCGATAGTGTAGACTGATATTACCAGGTTTCTTTTACTCTGCCTGTGGCTCAGTAAGGGGGCCTATTGATCGTGCAGAGTACGTGCCTGTACTTGTGATGTCACATGCAGAGCTCTGTGCCTCTTATGGTAAATGTGACAGATTTAGCATGTTCTGCAGCAGCCGGCTGACGTGCTCGGCACATGTCTCGGGCAATCAATGCGCTCTCAGAACAATGTAAAGAGTTAATAAGCCTCGTTCATCAAAATCTGCTTTGTTTTTTTTTTTGTGCTTAAATTCATAGTTGTGAAGTGGATTTATTACTGTCATAAAAATGTTTATGCATCTGTCATTAATGACACGAGCCGACGCGCAGAAAGGGAATAAACCGCATCCGTCAGAACCGGGGCTGGGTCTATGGTGGGAGAGAGATGACATAAATCATAGTTGGATAATTAATGTCTGGAGATGAGGGCTCTATCTGTCTTGCTTTACTGAACAGAAAGCTCCGCGTCTCTTTAAGGGAACGTCACAGCCCAATGCATAATTTTGCCCCGACTCTAATTATACTGCACCTTTATCTCTGTGATGGGAATTGATGGGGAGAAAACGGGGCTTAAAGGGATACACTGAATTCAGGAAACAAAAGTGCCGGTGGCTAAGTTATACAATGAACAGGCATGATGGAGGAGCGGAAAAGTGAACAATAATTGAAAATTAATTTCTTTTTGCCTTAAAGGATGTGCATGAATATAGTCATAGCCAACTGCACACTATGGTAGGATACCCAGGGGCCGCAACACAATCTGCAAATCAAGAACTCACTCAGCTGCCTACATAATAGTCAAAAAGTAATGAGCTAAAGAGATATTCTAGTTTTAGCAAATATTATTTTCCTCATCATTTTCATACTTGGTTCCCATATCAATATCTCACCAGTTCCAAGATTGCGATTAAATGGGGATTCTTAAAGGGGTTATCCAGCCACTGAGGTGAACATTTTCTTTTATTCCTATCCATAGGATAGGGTTTAACTTGCTGATCTTTGGGGGTCCCTTGTGAACTTCCCTCCTCCCACTGTGTGAGATTACAGCAGGGGCAGGTAAGTGCTGAGGGAGAAAGGAAGAAGGTAAGGCCCCTCAGATCTCTTAGCATAATTTTAAAACTTGATTTTAGAAGGAAGGAGGCCATGGATAACAAATATAAGAAGATCACCACAGTGACACTGCCTGGATCATAAAGTGAATACATGAAAAAATGTGCATGCCGAACAGCCCTAAAAGCCCTCTGCAAGGGTGCACTAAAATCTTGTTAGGGCTGTTCGGCATGCACATTTTTTCATGTATTCACTTTATGTGGGGGACCGTTGTCTGCATTACTTATTGACTTGTGGCCGTGTGTGGGTCTTGGTGATTTGCCTTGATCCACTTGTTTTTCCATGTGTATTTGTACACTTTTTAATTGTTTTTAAAACTTTTGAGGTGTGACATCTTGTTGGTGTGCTTAGAATAAATTGTGTAATAAAAATAGTATATTTTCAGCCTATACACACCGGCTTGCTCTTTGTTTGGATTGCCTCATCACTTCCCGCAACACTGTTGGGTAGGAGCAGACCGGGAGCAGCGTAGGCTTCATGTCCCAACACATTTCCCATTAGTAGCTCGTACTCATGTCATGGCCTGACACTTCATCCACTAAGTGCTAGGATCTTCAGGACACACTAAATCTACAATCCAAAAATAAACCCACATCCGTCTTCGGTCTGTATTGACTACCTCTTTTTTTCAGTTCATAAATCATAATCATTACTAATTTACTTTTGTGTTTGTCTTAAATGCTCGCAATTGCATTTCACTGTCCGCTTTAATGATCATTAAGTCAACACACCAGTCAGTAATGCAGCCCCCTCAAGTTAATTATTATATCTAATAACTTTCATGCTGGAACCGCCTGCTGATTAATTGCTCCCATAAATCTCTCTAAAGAGGTTCCAGCCACCCATTCCCTCAGTGATAAACAAGCATTCTCTCTCCGTCTCCCGAGACACTTCCATTATACAAACATCTAGCCGTGAAACCGTGTCCTTCCCAGTAACAAATCCCTTTAACTGCCGGAAAGGCACCAGTGAAAAGCATCTGGTTTAGGCCCCAATCTCCTTGAAGAGTAAATATCTTCTGCTTTTAACTTTACAATAAATGTTCTCGGGTCATACACATAGAACTTCAAAGTCTGACGCTTCTACCCGTGGCTCTTCTTTGTAAACAGGATTATGTCTGGCACAAAAAAAGGGAAGTTTTACTACTCCAGGTTTTGGTGTTTTAGTTGGGTTTGATTTATTTTATATGTAAAAGATGAATTTCAAAGGGCTATTTATAAAACTATTTTTAAAAATGATGCCTGGTGATTATTGGGCAGAGGGACATTGATTTCCCATGGTCTTAGGTGACCAATTAATGGACGATGTAGGTCCATCAGTGTTGAAGGCTGGAAGTATCAACGCAACTTGGGAACTGGTTCCCAGAGCGGGGTAAGTTAACTTTTTGTCACCTTGGGTTCCACAGGGTTTTTCAGGATTCATGGAAAACCCTCGATTCCTTTAAAAGGAACTTATCATCAGGAGCCCTATTTCTGGCTCCCCCCTGTCTCCACATTGAGAATAGTGTACATATTGCCAAAGAGTTTTTATAATAAAACTGGTTTTTAAAAAAAAAGGTAAGTTAGATGAAAGTTTACCTTTCTGTATGCAGAGCGGTGTCCCCAGTCCCCTGGGAGTTCCCAGTGAGGAGAGGGGCAGGCATGAATGACGTCCTGAGGGGTGAAGCGATGGGGAGAGAGATATGGGGAACATGGAAGTTTTTTTAATTTTAAATCGAGACATTTCCCAAGGGTAGGGGGGGGGGCTCTCCTCACTTGCCATTCCCAAGGGAATAAGGACACAGCTCTGCATACAGAGTTTTACTTTTTTTTACATTTACTTTGCCAATGTGTACACTATTCTCTATGTGGACATGGGGGCGCTTGAAAAAGGGTCTTGTGATGACAGGTTCCCTTTAATAATTCCTTTATTTATATAGCGCACATAGATTACGCAGCGCTACACAGAGCTTGCCAAATAAGTCCCTGTCCCACAATGGAGCTCACAATCTAATCAACCTACCAGTATGTTTTGGAGTGTGGGGGGAACCAGAGGACCCAGAGGAAAGGCCCAGGGGCTACAGATATACACAAATATATAACCTCACCAGGGGCTCACGAAAGATTAAAAATAAATAAAAAAAATTAACAGCAAATATATAAGATCACTTTATTTTACTACTTTTTTAAATACTAAAGGTCCCGTGATCTCCAAACACAATCATACAGACTGTACTTTACCCAGTTAACATGTACATCTTTTTTTACTTGTAAAAAAAAATAATAACTTTTTAAAATATCTGTTTCAAGACTCTTTATATTGTGCTTCAAAATAAAGTAGAAAATATGGGAAGACAAAAAATCTGTAAAGGAAGATGCTGTGAGTTCTTGCTGGGAAAGAGGGAGATAGAGCTGCTTCATTCCACTTGATAAATGAACAGTTTACATGGCGGCAGAGATCACACAGTGAAATATTGTTTCTTGTGTATTGAAAATACATTCATAGGCCAGCACAATTTGTTATCATGGTCATAAGTCCCAAAAACCCTTATGTAGCCCAATGGCTAAAAATATCAAACGTATTTATTCACCATTACAATTTATTCTATATGACCTGTAAATGTAATTTTAAACGGAACCTGTCCCCTCAAAACCCCAAACTAAAACACTAACAGTACCTTGTAGACGACTGTAAGTTAATAAATGCGCATGTACTGTGTGCTGTCCGCTGTAAGTGAGAGTTAGTACTGTGCGAGGTGCTCACTTGCAGCCAGCGCCATGCCTAGTACATACGCACCCGCAGTGTCGCTCTGGAGCCTTTCAGGGAAGACCCTGCTAGAAGCTAGTAAAGTCGTAGGGCTGAGGGCAGTTTGGATGGGCAGATTATAGCCGTTGGAGCTGCCTTGAGGAGGCGGGGGAGCTTGACTAGGATCCAAGAGTTCTCCCCCTCCTCGACTGCATCACAATAAAACTGTATTAAGGGTCGGAGCACAAGCAGAGAGAAGCCACACTGGAACCATGCAAACTCATTTACAGTCATCTACAAGGTGTTTTTAGTGGTTAAGTTTGGGGTTTTTAAGTGACAGTTTCCCTTTAAACTTGCCTCCCGCCCCTCTCCCCAGAGGAGGAGACCAGAAAACTGACATACAAGCTCTAATAAATCTGCCAATGTTAAGCTCTGCACAGGTGACCCTTACATACAGTTGACTGGACATATGTATCCAACACTCCACTCCAGAAGGCCCCTGTTCTGAAACCCGTGATTAGACACCTGCCCGGGGGTGTAACTACAGTGGTATCAGCCGTAGCAGCTGCTCTGGGGCCCGCAGTATCAGGGGCCCCCATCATCCGACCTGACACACTTAAAGAGTGGAGCATGTGCACCATTATATACATAACGTGCTGCACATTGTACAACATAATATGTACATAACACATATTTGATGTATATTTGTGGTATCTATGATGTGTATATGCTGTATGTGTATTTAGTGTATGTATATACTGTATGTGTGTGTGTATATGCTGTACATTTGTATACGGCACTGTATGTGTGTATATGTGATGTGTCTATGGTGTATATGTAAACAGTATATGTATATACTGTATGTGTGTATATATGCTGTACATTTGTATATGACACTGTATGTGTGTGTATATGTGATGTGTATATGCTGCATGTGTATACACCGTATGTATATACAGTGTATGTATATACTATGATGTGTATATGCTGTATGTGTATACAGTGTATGTATATACTGTATGTGTGTGTGTGTATATGCTGTACATTTGTATACGGCACTGTATGTGTGTATATGTGATGTGTCTATGGTGTATATGTAAACAGTGTATGTATATACTGTATGTGTGCATATATGCTTTACATTTGTTTATGGCACTGTATGTGTGTGTATATGTGATGTGTATATGCTGTTGGTGTATGTTGTGTGTATACACTGTAAGTGTGTATATGGCACTGTATGAGTGTGTATACTCTATATATGTGTGTATCAGTGGGTGGAAAGTGAGGCCCCATTCAGAAGCCTGCTATGGAGCCCTGCCTCTCCTAATTACACCCCTAATTACACCCCTAATTACACCCTTGCACCCGCCAATATATCCAAAGTCTTGATCATAGGACCATCCCTTTAAATGTAGTTCAAGTTTGAAATCTATAAAAATATTCAAAATTCTGTTTCTATAAGGATTTGTTTGTATAATTTACAACAGAACTTCCATTATTCCCTTATTTGTTTGAGGGCAGGACCCCGATGTGTAACTTCTTCAGGCTCCTGACACTTTCTGCGGTTAACTTGATTAATGGAGGCAATATTGTCCTACGAAGCCTTCCTGGGGTTTGGAAATGGAAATCCTTGACTCCCACCAACCCCCCAGGCCATAATAGTTACACTATTAGGAACAAAAATAGAGAAAAATACCTATAAAAACTCATAACCAAACGTTCATATAATTAAATTAAGGCCTTCAATTAATGATAAAATAAGTTCCAGGATTTTGGATGGGGGCAGATAATTGCTTGAGGGGAAAGAGAATATGAGTCTATTTGGGCTGTGATGAGTAAGCTGTTAAATTTGTTTAAATTTGTATTTTTTAAGTTCTTTTGTGATTTTGCACATAGAAAAGAATAAATGAGATTCACAACCCACTCAATGTCTTTTTGTAATATGCCACTTAAATGTACAATGAAGCCTGAAAATTGAAAAATACAACCTAAATCTTTCTGCCTTGATATATGACACTTTTGTGAAATAATATTTATTTCACTTTTATGTCAGAAATATAAAGAACTGACAAAGACCCATAGAAACGGAGAACAGTCCAATGGAACATACATGGTCAAATAATCAAGTTGCCGGAACACAAAGGCAGCAAAATAGAACATTCATACAAGGAATGAGATACAGGCAGTCCCCGGGTTACGTACAAGATAGGGTCCATAGGTTTGTTCTTAAGTTGAATTTGTATGTATGTCGAAACTGTATACTTTATAATTGTAGATCCAGACAAAATTTTATTTTGCCCCAGTGACAATTGGAGTTTCAAAATTTTTTTGCTGTAATTGGACCAAGGATTATCAATAAATGTTCATTACAGACACCTTACAGCTGATCATTGCAGCCTGGGACTATAGTATATAGAGCTTCATCAGAGGTCACAGTGGGCAGAGAGGTCTGTCTTTAACTATTGGTTGTCTGTAAGTCGGATGTCCTCAAATAGGGGACCGCCTGTATTCCTTTTTCTTATGATTTTGTACCATCAGTGGGTTCCGTAAAGTTGAACTAGTACAAAACTACTACATCATTGGGGTCAGGATGTGGTCTAGTGCATTGGGAGATGGTCCAGTTACAGGGACAATACTGATTGGTCCGGTTCAGGGACATCTGGTTGAGTTGCCTCATTAAAAAAAAAAATTTAGAAACATCTTCATATTTGTATGAAAACTCCTGCATATTTTGCATTATTTTTGAAGTGTATTTTGCAGTTTTTTTCGAAACGCAGCAATATATCAGAATGGCAATTGGTGCATTTTTGGGGTTTATTACAACACAGCTTTCTCTAGGTTTGTTTTCTTTAACATTTTCAGATACATTTGATCATAACCTGAAAAACGTGCAAGCAAAAAATAAAAAAAAACATCAAAAGCAATTTGACAAAAATATTTATTAATTTATTTTCACGGTTGCAGATAATATTAATTCATTCTGTCAAGTATAAAGACACACGAGAATCATGTCATCAGGTGCAAACTTGCTTTCCCTATTTTCTATCTTTTTAATTATATTCCTAAACCTGCATATTAGATATGATATACTATTACCTACTAATCCTTGTTGCACCTCCATCTCTCACTTGTTATCTAGATTGCTTCTGCATCTTACCCCATATATATACATCATTTTCTCCATTTTCCTTCGCTCTGGCTCGTCTGACTTTGGTTGCTTCATCCTCCGGCACCAAAAACTACTCAATGATTTGGGTTTCCCCTGCAACGGATTTGGGGTGTACCTGCCATGCTCATCCTTCATTGTCTGCAACATAGTTTTCGTGACTAGTATAGACACCTACAGATATCTGTGTATTATACTTATGTATTTAATTATGGTGGTTTTTTAGGTGTTTGTATTCAATGTGTGTGTGCGTGTGTACATGGGCCCATGTATGTGTCTGTCATTACATGTCTTGTTGATGTTATATCTTACTTTTTATGTATATCTATATATACATTGTTTTTGTCACACGCTTTTTATGTTGGACTGAATTTTGTTATTGTAGAAGGATCTTTATCCAGCTTTTATACATTATGGCACATTGATTATTTATTTATTCACTTATTGATTAGTTTATGTATATTCACATTTTGCACTTTAGAGGTATTTTTACTGTTATTCGTCATCTTACAAACATACCTACCTTAGGCACTTTACATATAAGAACCATCCCTCCTGGGCCAGATCTGTGCGGCGCTGTACGCCGCGATGGAGGTCACATGACACCTCATCATGTGACTCGCGGGTACAATACATACTTACCTTAGGCACCTTTTTACATATAAGAAAGATCCCCTCTGTGCTTGATCTGTGCGGCGCTGCACGCCGCGATGTGGGTCACATGACATTTTATCATGTGACTCGCGGACATAGGCGCATGCGCACTACACTGAGGCGGACGCCGAACGCTCATTTTTTCATCATAGCGCTCCAACACCTGCCGCCATTGATTACATCCACACAGGTATTTATACTTTGTCATTCATCACACCAGTCACCCCTGAGGAAGCCACTGTGAGTGGCGATACGCGTGGGGCCTCTTCCAGCCCCCCCTTCCTTTTTGCCTGCCAGCCCAGCGTCATATTGGTAACTATTTTCACATACTGTTTTACCATGTCTTGTACACTGGCTTTATTATTTTTTGCCATATTGTTGTAGTATATATTTTTTGTTACTTTTGACATATTTTTTTGTATTGCTATAGCTGGACAGGTTTAAGGCTTGGGGGCTGTATAGGGAGGTGTTGTCTTGATGGGTATTTATCATATGCCCTACCCTCCCTGTGTTTTTGTATAGAGGATTCTGATCCTTTTTAAATGTTTTTATTCTATTTTTGGTGTGATCTGTGTATGTACTAATAAAGATTGTATTTTGGTATAGCACATGTTTCTTTTTGTTTTATTTCATTAGCTTTTTCATGTGCCCATATGGAGCATTTTTTGCATATATTGTTCCCCCTTTGCGTTTTGATCAGGTGCAAACTTGGGAACGGGGTCCAGGATCGGGGTTTCAGATACAGGTTTGGGTTCAGGGTTACTGGATCAAGGAGGAAACAGGGTTCCGAGTCAGGATACAGGGTTCTAGATCAGGTTAAAGATATAGCGTTCTGGAAAAGGTTAAGGATACAGTGTTCTGGATCAGGTTAAGGATACAGCGTTCTGGATCAGTTTAAGGATACAGGGTTCTAGATCAGGTTAAAGATAAAGCGTTCTGGAAAAGGTTAAGGATACAGTGTTCTGGATCAGGTTAAGGATACAGCGTTCTGGATCAGGTTAAGGATACAGTGTTCTGGATCAGGTTAAGGATACAGCGTTCTGGATCAGGTTGAGGACACAGGGTTTCCGATCAGACTCAGGATACAGAGTTTCAATTCAGGTTCAGCGTACAGGGGTCTGGATCTAGTTCAGTATACAGGACTCTGGATAAGGTTCAGGACACAGGTTTCAGGATCAGGGTCAGGATAAAGGGTGCCGGATCCAGTTCAGATTGCAGGGTTCAGGATTAGGTTCAAGATACAGGGTTCTGAATCCAGTTCAGGATACATGGTTCTCGAAACAGGCTCCAGTTCAGACTGGATTTTGGGTTCAGACTGGGGTATGCAGTGTTCCATAGCTGAAATGGCACAGGTCACAGAAGAACCAGACCATGATAAGGTTCACAGAGTCAGGTCACAGAAGAAACTGGCAACCAACCTAAGTGAACTGGATATTAGCTCTTTATCCAGAGATGATGGGGGAGATTTACTTACCCGGTCCATTCGCGATCCAGCGGCGCGTTCTCTGCGGTGGATTCGGATCTTCTGGTGATTCACTAAGGCAGTTCCTCCGACATCCACCAGGTGTTGCTGCTGCGCTGAAGTCCGCCAAGGCCCACTGGAGTTCACAATCCTATTCTTGGTGAAGGTAAGCGCATGTCCAGCGACACTTTTTTAAATGCAGCGGTTTCTCCGAATCTGTTGGGTTTTCGTTCGGCCACGCCCCTCCATTTCCGTCGCGTGCATGCCAGCGCCGATGCGCCACAATCCGATCCCGTGCGCCAAAAACCCCGGGGCAATTCAGGAAAAATCGGCGAAAATTGGAAATATTTGGGGAACATGTCGGGAAAACGCGAATCGGGCCCTTAGTAAATGACCCCCGATGAGTCCAACATAGAGCTCCAGAATGAACCACCCAACTTTCCAGGGATCAGATACTGCAAGGCAGCCGTCTATCAGCTCCAGCAAGGTGACCCTAGGAGTGGCTCACAAGCTCTGAAATCATACTAATGGTCCATAGATGGCCTGATCTTTGTATCTGGCTAAACATTTTTTTTACCTTTGTGTGTTAATTGCAGCAGGACTGTAAAAAATGCTTTTATATTCTAGGATTTTAGCTGGACTAGCAGTACTGAACGGGTGTATAAGATCTTACTCCTGAGTAACAGCTGTGACAGGCTTCTGATGTGAGGAAACTCCTCCAGTGCTCCAAGTCCAGATACAATCCTGGAATATCAATTCATTTTTTCACAGTCCTGCTGCTACTAACAACACAAACAAAGGTATGATTATACAGATCTCCAGGGACAAAACATAACGCAGTCTACTGCTTTATGTGGTCCATACTTCTGGTAGACTTACTTTATGTATGTGGCTAGGGATGTAATTCTGATTCTTATTCTGCATATACATAATTTATATATTTTTTGCATAGTGGAGACTTGTTGGGTAATAAAGGAATTTACAATGTTGGTTTGTGCATAACGTATCTCCTGGCAGTATATCCTCCCGATTAGGTGGGACTTTTTATGTTTTGTACTTAGGATGTGCTGATTTCGCATAACGACCCATATTTACTATGCACACTGCCGCAATCCTCAGAGGTCATATCCACACATATTGTGAGTTTTCTAAATCTGTAGATTTCGATTATGACCAAGAGATTTATGACACGGCACATTTTATGAGTCTGCTGGAGGAAAACTTTGGTAAGTTCTTGTTTTTATTTTTTTTGCCTTTTGTCACTGGAGTCCACTTGTGAGTGAAGCCCTAATAAATTAGAAGTAGCTTGTTTTGAATTAAATGTATTAAGGGCATGTTCCCGGTCCCTACAGACTATCTATGAGATGGAAGTGATGGAGTGTGTAATCAGAGTAAACTGATATATAGCACAAAAGGTCACCATCCTACAAAAGCAATAAAAGCAGAGTAGAGTTCTTGAACTCCAGCCATAAAAGAAGGTTTTTTTTAAAGTGTTTTTAAATAGAAACTCTTCGGGCCGGGTGCAGTACTTAAATATATTTAATTACGTCTTGGTGTTCCTATTCATGGTTGTATATCTTTAGCCACATGGCAATAAATTACTATAATATATTATACTGTGATCGTCTAATGACATGGATTGGTGTAAATTATGTAGTTTTCCTATAAATAAACATTTCTTTTTGCTTTTATTGTCCAGTTACAAAAAAAAATTATTTCAAGGCCACTTTAGTGGGCTAACAGAATAATAAAAGATGACTAACTGTTTCTGCTATCCTTGCCTTTCTACTTCCTGCTGAACGCCACTTCCTGGGTGTCTCCCAACAACAGGAAGCACTAAAAGAAACTGCTCAGCCAATCACTTTTTGTGATTTTTTGTTCAGTCGAAGCATCAACACTTTTAGCCCAGCCAAAAAAAAATGCTTAACCTTAAACTTATACATTTAAAATCATTCAATAATAACCAGATATTTCACTTATACAGACATACAATCGGGCAGATTTACTTACCCGGTCCATTCGCGATCCAGCGGCGCGTTCTCTGCGCTGTATTTGGGTCCGGCCGGGATACATTAAGGTAGTTCCTCCGCCGTCCTGCGCTGAAAAGCATCGGAACGTGCTGGAGTTAACCGAGCCGGGCTGAGTGAAGGTAAGTGCAAGCTCCGCAACAGATTTTTTTTTCTAAATGCGGCAGTTTTTCCGAATCCGTCGGGTTTTCGTTCGGCCACGCCTCCCGTTTTCCGTCGCGAGCATGCCAGCGCCGATGCGCCACAATCCGATCTCGTGCGCCAAAATCCCGGGGCACTTCAGGGGAAATCGCCGCACATCGGAAATATTCGGGTAACACGTCGGGAAAACGTGAATCGGGCCCTTAGTAAATGACCCCCAATGTATTAGAATGCTTAAATATCCGAAAAACAATGTACAAACAGGGTAAATGTGATTAAATCAAACAAACTAATATGCACAGCTTAAATCTGCCCCCACCTTCCAGTTCCCACCTTTGTTAGGTGTCTTAACATTGTGGTTCCTGTGTTCCCAGCAAAGGTGTGTAGAGTTTTAACTCTTAAGCACACCATGACGTTTTTTTTTCCTGTTGTTTAGGTCCCATACAATCACTTGAGAAAGGAAATTGCCCCTAAAAAATTTTTTTAATTTTCATAAAAATGTGAAAAATTTGCTACTAAACATAAAAGCCTTTACCATCCTGTCACAAAAAAATAAAATCTCAAAATCAACTTGGTATATTAAAGTGTTCCAAAGTTATTACAATTTAAATTGACACATGTCAGATTTGAAAGATGGGGTTGTGTCCATAAGGTCAAAATAGGGTGTGTCCTTATGGGGTTAAGGAAACAGATTTCTGTGTTCCTGGCCCTTTATTCTGCTTCTATCTCTACCCCAGCTTGTCTGTTTGAAATCTGACCCTGACTTATGGCTTGTTTGGACTCTGTTGAATTTCTGTACTGGACTTGGGACTGTCTTTGACTATGCTTTGCCCAGCCCCTGGGTCCTAGGTCAAAGCCATTGGACAGCACAGTAAATACACAACCAATCATGATTCATTTCATCTGCCTTGTATCCTATTTGTTTGACAGGGTTTTAGCATTATCTTTGTCTTGTTTGGGTCAGCGGTCACTAACACCAGGACTGCCCCAAGAACAAGTGTCCAGGTGGTCTTCTGCAGAGAGGGTGAAAGGGTTAAAAACAGGGGTTCACTAATAGCAGGCTCTTAAAATGGCTTAAAGTCAAACCTGTTTGTTAGCATGGAGGCTTCACAATCACTTTCCATTACAGTATGTGGATGTTAATTAACACAACCGAACAATAACGAGATGACTCTGATGACCTTACCTCATTCTACACTGCAAGGCTGAAAATAAACCTCAGTAGTTACTGTATGTAAAAAAAAAACTCAGGCAAAAGTGATTAAGAACATAATTATAATAAAAACCCAATTCAAATGAATGTGTTATTTTTGGATCGTAGATTATGTTCAAGAAATATGAAAATATTTACTGCTGTTACTCATTTTTATGTTCAGCACAGCTCTTCTGGTTTTTATTATTTATCGGTACCTATAAAGCAGAATACTGAATGTGCCGGGATCACTTTTTATTTCTGTGTTGAATTTCCAGTTACATGACATCATGATTAATGAAATGCTCATTAGCAAATTAGAAGACCACATGTGTCTTATGGATTAGGATGAACATGGGAGATTCTTTAATTAATGATGTTCTCCAGTCAGGTCTTCTGCAGCTTCATTGACTAGATTTAGTCAGTAACCTTTACGAGTCGTGACTTACAGGCACGCAACTTTATAACATTTTTAAAAATCTTCGATATTTTACATTTTTGCCATCTATTCAACTTTTATTTTTTACATGTAATTAATAGAATAAGTTTATAATAATTTTTTTATCCATGACATTTAACCATACAATTACATTGTCTATGATAATTGTTCCAGGTTTTTTGGGAACAAGCTCCTTCTAGTCAATGGTGCATTAACCTTATTGTTACATCTGTGCCTGCATCATCCTCTGCCTGTAAGGTGTGAATGAGGATGCACTGATAACTGTCCGTTTCATGTTAGTCTGAACCCTGCTGTATTTCTTTCTTAGTTGCCTTTATTGACTTCCACCACACCCATCTGTCTCCTGCAAACTCTGCTTTGGTTCTATAACAGTTAATCCTCTGTGATTGACAGAATCTCACCCCACTCTCATTGCTGATCTGCCTAATATCAGCAAACTGATCAAATCACCTTCCAGACCGGGGCTTTGGCATCTGATCAAATATTTTATGGACCAGTGCTCTTTGACTGCTATAGTCTTGTACTTGGCTTGCTGTGTTTATTATTTCATCTGTTTTCCAGTATCGTTGACTCTGTTTCTTTGACCATCCGTTTGCCTAGTGATTTTGTACTGCATTGTCCTCCTAGTTCTGACCTGTATTTGGCGCCTATCCCTCTCTGTTAGTATTTTCTTGTCTTTGTCTTCATTTGCACTTTGGAGGAGGAACAGAACATCAAACAGTTGCGTCTTACCACTAAGGTCGGTAGGGTTATTAGGCAGGGACAGCTGGAAAAGAGTTTAGTCTCATGGCCCACTGTCCATTCCCAGAACCTAAATAAAAATTATATTACAAACAACACATGGATGCACAGAAAATAAAATGTTACCATTCACTTAGTTAATGGGAGATAATTTCCATATAATCTTCCAATAGCCTGTTTTTTTTAACAGGTTTTTTTCAAACAAACATCAAATTAATTTATCAATTTTGTCTGCATCAGAATTATGTTGTAATCTGAACCTGAAATGCTGTGCTCCACGTTTATTAAGAGTTTCATACTATTTCAGGCAGTTTTCTGACTTGGCCTGCCCTCGAGAAAAGGAGGTGTGGCCTAGCTCAGGCATCAGAAAATTCAGTCAGTGCAGTAGAGAATTACTAAACCGATAGTTGGTCTAAACTGGACTCTGCAGATTTACTCCAAATAGATTGTCAGCATGAGTTATGTGGAGCAGAATAAGACTGTGTAGTCTAACTCTGGAGTGGTCTATTCATCGACACAAATCTCCAAATGTATGTTTTTCAGCATTTTGTATTTATTGACAAGTCCCAATTGAATGCAATATGTTATCAGGAAATAACTAGAAGTGAGCGGACCCACAGATGATTTTGGGGTTCGGAGTTTATTTTCGGCTGCCTAACCTGGACAAATTACCAGATTTAGGGCAACTAGACATGGCTGTGATTGGCCAAAGGGACAATCTGGCAACCCGTACCCAACCACCAGGTCTGCTCATCCCTAGAAATAACCTTTTGCTAATCTTCTATCTATTGACTTATTTTTTTACATTTTTAATATCATTATGAACATCATACCACATCTAGAAATGTTTTCACACTGACTGCAGAGCCTCATACAGGCTGAGACTTCATGTTCTGTAGAGATCACTTCACGGATAGGATAAAAAGGAAAGTTACACATGTATTTTTATAAAACTGTAGACAGACAACACTTGATGTAGCATTCTCAATAAATAATGATTGTTGCTCATCTTCTCCACTTCCCTGCACGATTGCTGTTCTGCCATATTCTGACATACATGGGCACATTTACTTACCAGTTCCGGAGGAACTGCCCCTAAGATACCGCCCAACTTCATCCAGCAACGGGATAAGTGTCACTGGTGGGTAACCCCTTTAAATTTCTTCCTAATCCTGAAAATCAACTGAGGACTGGGACATTTTTTAATCTATTTAACTGCTGGATAATCTTTTTTCTTTATCACGGTCATTCTCTAATTGGCTAAGTACTTTAGAAAAAGGAATTCATTCTTTTAAAAACGTTATACTTTAACATTTAATAAGCAGACTAATATTTTAATAGTTCAATGTCAGTGTCTAAAATTTAAGACAGAAATTTTATACACACGATGATAAAAAATGATAGACTTGTATAGCAACAACTTCAGCAACAAGCAACAATCAGGTATAACCAAAGAGGAAAATTTCCCCTCTTAAACAGCTTCTCTATTCTTTGAGTTTGCCCTATTTTAGGAGCCTTTCCTTACACCAGGAAGTGAACACAAGCTGTGATTTAGAGTCAAAAGTTCCTCTGCTGCCGTTTTTGAAAGCTGAAGATATCAAAGTTAGAGTCCTTAAGGCCAAGAAATGTAGACGCTCTAATCCGGGGAGAGCGCTCTGTGTGAGCGTACCACCCCGCATCTAGAAGGTTAACGTATCTAAATGTAGCTTGAGAAGCAATGGCACAGGGACAGCCGCAGGAATTCCCATTTGCTTTTTCATGCAGGCCCTTATTTAAAACAGCATGACACCCAGTAATTGGTGCACTTGAAATGTACACTGAGCCACGTGAAAAGTACATTAAAAAAATGTTAGGTTTGCTGCGAATAAATGTCTAGTTAAAGGGCAGAGAAGCGCAAGAGTGGAAGAAAAATGCAATAAAAAAATGGGAATTAAAATAAATAACAAAGAAACACTCCCGCTGATAGTGAAATCTGCTCATGTTTGTTGTGGGTCTAGATACGTCAGATTCAGGACTGGAGTGAGGAAATGCTGCGGAGAGTATTTATTAAACAATATTTTTTTTATGGAAAGGTCACCAGTGCAAAAGGTTCATGGAACAATGGCTGGAAAGACTTCAGAAAAAAAACCAAGATACGTCCAAGAGTCTATATATAAAGAAACCAAACATAGACAGTAAGAATAGAAAAGAGCAGTCAACAGGATTGGGTTTGTCGAAAGGCCATAAAGATGAGGGAGATCATACAGAAGGTCTATGTAGTTACTCTGGGGCTCCTAAAAACTGGTAGGTTAATTACTATCTAAAAAGGTCTTATACTCTACAACCTAAGGCAGTGGTGGCGAACCTATGGCACGGGTGCCAGAGGTGGCACTCTGAGCCCTCTATATGGGCACCCAAGCCATCACCCCAGGGCAGAGTTCGCAAGACAGGACTCAAGGCCTCTTGCAGTCCCAGGCAGCCCAGTCCCTCCTGCAGTCCCAAGCTACAATGATAATCCAAACTTCTTCTCCTTCTTTCTACTGTATTGGTGTCCTCAGGGGCCAATACAATTTAATCCTGTGACAGAGTAGGGAGTAATAAGTTACTGCTTAAATTATTGCATTGGCACTTTGCAAAAAATATGTGGGTTTTGGTTGTAGTTTGGGCACTCGGTGTCTAAAAGGTTTGCCATCACTGACCTAAGGTGTTATTCAAGTGTGAATTTGTTTTGCCACAAAAATAGATCCCGAGGTCCATCTTTGTGATCCGTGTGTCATTAGTATGTCATCTGTATGTCCAGAAAGTATGAAGAGTTTTAGACCCATTTTTGTCACTTTTCCGACTTCTCTGTGACTTCGAGAAAAAGGGCATGGTTGTATGGAAATTAATCCATGCAGCCAAAAAATTAGGAGGGTTTAGGCTGGCGAAAACTAGAACTCGACAGTCTTACCTTGGGTTTATACCACATTGTTTGCTGAAGTGTCCAGACAAAGTGTCCTGACAAAGTGTCCTTACAGACGTATCCCACGGAATGTCTTTACTGTGGGATATATCATCTGGAGGGAGGAGTGTACATTGGCAGAAGCCTGCGATTGGGTGCTGCTGATAAATGGGGTGTTCTACTAGTGATCACTGGGTCCTCCCTCCTGCCAAGTGACGTATGCGCTCGGTGGGGCTGTGGGGAGAGAGTCAAAACGCTTTATGGTAGCGTAACTTAGCAAGCAGCACATGGGCACCACCATTTTGGCTCTGAGCATTGCTCCCCATGATGTCATCAGACGCCATGACAGCTCGAGGGCATTTATTGTTGACTTTGTTGCCATTTTTCTTCCTTGAGGCACCTTATGTGCCATATTCATTAAGTGTTGCTACTGCAATATTGGTCCTTTTCCAACACTCCTTTTTTTTTTGGTTGCATAATTTGGGTGCTGCTTTGCAATCCCAACACTTTTCCTTCACTTCTAGTTTCCGGACTCTGTTTTTGGCACAATATTTGGTGCACAATGCTTCAAAAAAACTGATCTATACTATAGTACTATATTACCTTCATAAATGTCAAGTTAGTTCCTACAATTTTTGGCCAGAATCTAACATCCCCGTGTAAATTACTGCATGATTTGTTCGCCAAAAACATGGATCCTACACCAAAATTAATGAATGTCCCCCATCATGTGCAAAAATTCCATATACAGATGGAGCCTGACTTAAGGACACCCGACTTACAGATGACCGCTAGTTACAGAAGGACACCTCTGCCCCCTGTGACCTCTGGTGAAGCTCTCTGGTTGTTACTTTAGTCCCAGACTGCAATAATCAGCTGTAAGGTGTCTGTAATGAAGCTTTATTGATAATCCTTGTTCCCATGACAGCAAAAAATTATGAATGTCCATTTGTCGCAGGGACAAAAAAATTTTTGTCTGGAGCTGCAATTATAAAATATACCAGTTCTGACTTATATAATAATTCAGCTTAAATGGGTTTTCCCACGGAAGAAAATTCTCACATCTCGATACCCTAGTGATGTTAAGACAATAAAGATCATTTTAACCCCTTACTTTACAATTTTACTCAGTTTTATTGCTGTTTTAGCTCCTATCACTTCCTCGGCTGGTCAGTGTAATATTCCAGATTGTGGGTGGGGCCTCTCTGAGCAGACACACTATTATCCATCTAGTTCTGTGGGTTGACAATGTAGTTAGATTATCAGGGTACAAGGTACTAAGGCACTGACACATAGAAAGAGAGATGAGACAGATCAGAGATGATGAGATGCCTATTGCACACAGAGCTCTGCTACATCTCACAAATCAT
The DNA here is from genome assembly GCF_040894005.1 of Engystomops pustulosus. Taxonomy (NCBI): domain Eukaryota; kingdom Metazoa; phylum Chordata; class Amphibia; order Anura; family Leptodactylidae; genus Engystomops; species Engystomops pustulosus. The sequence goes on from NC_092412.1 coordinate 33,907,797, forward strand.
GAGATCCATTAGATGCCTATTACACAAACATCACTGCTACATCTCACTGACATGTGCCTGCTTCCCCCGGATCACTTATCGCCTTGTATCTTGTAGTTTGCAGCCTCTCCTTCTGCTCTCGGCTCTGTCCTGGCTGAATGTGATCAATGAGTGTCTCTGAGCTCCAGGCAGGGGGCGTGGCTACAGCCACACAGCAGAGACAGACAGAAATCTCTGCTGCATGATTTCACACAAAAATCCAAGATGGCCACCACCCGACCCTAAGTCAGAAGTTACTGGGGGTCATTTACTAAGGGCCTGATTCGCGTTTTCCCAACGTGTTACCCGAATATTTCCGATTTGCGCCGATTTCCCCTGAATTGCCCCGGGATTTTGCACTTACCTTCACTCAGCCCGGCTTGATGAACTCCAGTGCGTTCTGATGCTTTTCAGCGCAGCAGCGCCACCTGGTGGACGGCGGAGGAACTACCTTAATGAATCCCGGCCGGACCCGAATCCAGCGCAGAGAACGCGCCGCTGGATGGTGAATGGACCCGGGTAAGTAAATCTGCCCCACTGTGTCATGTCTAGGGGCAACTGAAATTATGTACAGCAGGACTGATAGAGGCAGGTTGGATATATGTGAAATGCTGTATTTTTGTTAATAACAGTGAAATAGTGTTATTTTGTTATGCTGAGTACATATAAGAAACTTGTCTTTGTGGGTATACCCTTTAAGTACAAACCTATATTGTATGCAAACCAGGGACTACCTGTGCTCAATTGTAGTATGGCAGTATATGGTAGGTTTAACCAGAACCCCTCGTGTTAAAGTAACCTAAAGGGTCTAAAAAATAATCAAATAAAATTTTTTAAAAAGTATAAAAAAAATAATAAAACAAACAAACCATAAAAATTCAAAATCACCACCTTTCCCTAGAGCAGATATAAAAATAAATAAACAATAAAAGTCATAAAAATGATAGATATCGCTGAGTTCCCAAAGTCCCAATCTATCAATTTATAAAAATTCTTGTTTTTTTGTCATTTTATGAAAGTTAAATAAAAAGTGATCCAAAGGTTGTACAGTCCCCAAAATGGTATCAATGTACCGTTTTTATGTCCTGCAAAAAATTAGATACACCATAGCGTGAAAGAGTAATTAGTGTTAGAATAAGGCAAAATTAAGAATTTGTAGAAACCTAATGAAACCTATATAAATTCCCTATGTTTTTGCCAGATCCAAAAGTAGCAGCAAACAGTTGATAGAAGGTGATGGATGGTGTTGGGCCTCCACCAATTTGATATTGATGACCGATCCTAAAGAAAGGTCACTCCCTTTAACCCTTTATTTGCATCTTGGTGACAGATCACCTTCACGTTAATAGCTGCCTATACAATTCTCTTTTATATGATTTCACATAGATAAGCAGTGGGGAGTTTAGTAAAATTTTGCATTATAATATGTAAGATATAATATCTTTGCAGGTCTGGCAGCCTAATGCTTATCCAGACAATGGGAAAGTTTATTATCGCTCCCACCACTGCTCAGGAGCTGAATTATTAATACAGTCTTTTGATGTCTTTGTTCGTGGTTTTGTGATGTCTACATTTGCATAACCTCCCATTGGTAATGTAGAGCCCGTCCTGTCATATTCGATGTGCATGCGCTTTCCTGGAGATCGTGTGGATCTTCGGAATTGTTGTTAGCTATTAATTATATTCTCCTACTTATATTAATTCTAGCTAAAAAAAAAACACCGGTGCATCAAGAATCACAGCTAATAAAGTTTAATAGATTAGGATACTTATTCCAAAATGTCAGAGTAACTTGATCCTTCAATTGAAGCCATTGCAGATGGATCCATTTAAAACAGATCAAACAAAAAGGGGGTCATTTACTAAGGGCCCGGTTCGCGTCGCTGGATCGCGAATGGGTCGGGTAAGTAAATCTGCCCCAAAGTCTTGGAGACTTAAAGGAAATCAACCATCAGAATCCATCATGATAAGCCCGGGACACTTACTCATAGATCCAGGCACCGTGACTGTGGCCCCCAAGGCCTCCTTCCTTCTAAAATCAGTTTTTACAATTATGCTAATGAGCCAGAAGGGCTTGGGGGTGTTACCAGAACCCGCATCATTAAGGGGTTAATATCCCTAGGTTGAATGCCCGGGTGAAGATGCTTATCATCTATCATCTATCTCGCTTTCTATAAAAAATCTACGTTATTTTTTTGCATCTATATATCTATCTATAAATCTATATCATCTTTCATATTTATCTTCGATCATCCGTCTCCCTATCATCTGTCTATCTCCTATAAGATTCTCCTCGAGTCCCATGTTACAGATACTTACCTACTACTGTGTGTAACTACAAAGTGTTATTACTGTGCAAGAATATTGTTTACAGAATGTGACTGGTCATAAATTAATTTTATTTTGGGGCCCTGAGCAAAAATAGAAGTGGGGCCCCAAAATAAAACTATTTTATGAACAATCATGATGTCTTGAAGATATTCCCTCCTGTGACCACTGTCACAATTAATTTGCCACAGTGGCATTGTGACTGTTCACACTCGTGAAACCCAGGGGCTTTCCGGTAAACCACTTTAACCAGAGCCTGAAGAAGAGCAGATGAGGGTCTTCAGCCATACAGGGAATATCCAGCGAGGTTGAATACAGGCAGTCCCCAGCAGTGGCGTAACTAGGAGAAGCAGGGCCCCATAGCAGGCTTCTGTATGGGCCCCCTTTCTCACTTAATAAAAATATATTTACTCACACATACAAGTTACAATCACACATTTATACATATAGAGCATATATACATCACATATATGTTATATATATATGTTATGTGAACAGAGTGTCTTCCACTCTTTAGTATGTCAGGTAGTATGACAGGGCCCCCTGACCCTGCAGGCCCCATAGCGGCTGCTATGGCTGCTACCACTGTAGTTACGCCCCTGATCCCCAGGTTTACTAAAAGATTCTGTAGGTTTGTTCTTAAATTGAATTTGTATGTAAATCGGAACTGTATACTTTAAAATTGTAACCCCAGTCAAAAAATTCTTTGGTCTCAATGACAATTGGATTTTAAAAATGTTGGGTTACTACAAAAAACCTGGGAGCGGAGTGGATAATGCACAGAGAATGCAATCTCCCTCCAGAGCAAGAGAGACTAAAAGAAAACAGACAGGAGCGCTCTCCTAGTGCATTACACAATACAATCGGTATAAAAAGAAAATTTGTCCAATTGGACCCTCACCTATTTGGTGATCAATGTCAGCATATAACGATAAGGTCACACATATCCGGCAGCTCATCTTAAATTACGTCCCGTCCGCCGTGTTCCAGGGTTACCGGGGGAAGGTGTTTCAATAAATAATATTTTTATAAGAAAGGTCTTTTATTCAGATATATATTTTAATTTTTCCACCTGTGCCCTTATCCGTCACATAAGCCTCCAGTAATGCCGAACGGCACATTTTTACTATGCATACACAAAAATACAATACTTATATATAGAAGGAGTCTCTGTAACCTTTTAATTTATATAAGGTATTATGTTTTTTATTGTTATTTATAAATTTTTGTCTTACCGGGTCCGGGTAAAATCTTGAACCTGAAGCAATTCCTGGGTACCGGCAACCAAGCAGTTACGGTATCTTGGTATATATATGTTAACATTCAAACAAATTGTATATGAATTGCCTGATGAAGGTCCGAGTGGTCTGGACCAAAACGCGTCGCAATATAGTTTTTAATCAATAAAAATCTGATATTATAAATTTACATCGGGAGTCTGGAGTATCTTTGAGCGCTCAAACCATGTGAATGTAAGGCATCAGTTGGATTTCTATGAAAAATGTTGGGTTGTCATAAGAACCAGGACTAACAATAAAGCTTCATTACAGACACCTGTGATAGCTGTTATAGCTGATTATTGTAGCCTGAAACTAAAGTACAGTAAATTACCAACATCCAGAGGTCCGTTTGTAACTAGGGGTCATCTGTAAGTCGGGTGTTCTTAAGTAGGGGACCGCCTGTACTTGAATATTGATAAAAATACGACTTCCTTTCCAGTTCCGCCAGCAAAATATAGGACACCTATGGATCCCCCCATAATTGTGTGTCTGTGTGTGTGTGTGTGTGGGGGGGGGGGGGGGCTGGCTACCTCCATACAATAGCTAAGGCGACCCATCTCTATCATTCCGGCACATCATGAATCGTCCAATTTTAAGCACAGATTTTACAGATTTTGACCTGAATAACTCCTTATTTAAAAATAAAACTGGAAACTTTTACACATAAAATAAAGTCCCCTTCCTCTCATGATTTACAACACATGTTAAGCTTCATCAGACCATATTTTAGAAGAAAGAACAAGCTGTGACTTGTTAAAGAGCAAGTGAAGCCAGTGTGTGACAGTGATATATTAATAGTTGGAGCTAAAAAGGGCTATAAATACAAATGGACTATCTGGAGTCTTTTGGATTTTATAACTATATTTTTCCTGTCGGGCTTCACTTTGTACCAGGTAGTTTGCGATCTTAAAGGGGTAGGGTAGGCCAACAATGACTTCTCTATAAGTTCTCTATAATGCGAAATGGCTATAGTATCATTCGGGATTATTTCCACACTAAAACCCCTTTAAAGGCCAGGGCCTCTTGATGTATCGGCCTGCGCCGGAGCGGGGCTATCATACGCCGGTGCAAGAGTGGCGGCGTATGATAAATACATATGAACCACAAATTTTAGACTGTTGCTTTATCTGCTTTTAGAAATATGAATTTTGGGTAACAAAGTCTTTAGGAGACTGGTGTTACCATGGAATGAACACGACAACTCCATGGATGTAAAAGTTAGATCGGGTCAGGGTCCATGACCTCGCACTCTGAGCAATCAATGTAGAACGCTTGGACATTCCTTCCTATTATTGGCATTCATCTTTCTCTTATGTAGTTTCCGTAATTTCCTTTTTCTCTGTTTTATGTGCTAATAATAATGTATTGCTGCTTATTAAAGCACAGGGATGGATGTAGGGTTCATCTGGACATGTGGAGTTGATGAGGTCACCTTCCAATGTTCATGTCGGCATCCAGCTACATCCCGGCTCATTATTGTAATTGGGTGCACACACTGTCTGTCCGTGTGTCTTCTAACTACATTATTATTACATTCACATGTCATTACATCCATGGCAGCTGAATAAATGGGTTCACACAGCACTTGGTGGCTTTTGATTTTAATGGGATTCTTGTTTCTTACTTGTGGCACACTAATTTTATCGATAGATGAGGCATTCATCATACAGGAATACATCCATCTTCATAAAATAAAGGCATGTCAGATGCAGATTAGGTTTTAGTTTTTAGAGGTGGAGCCGAGAAGAAAAAAACATTCTAACCTCAACTATGAGTTGATCAGACGTGAAGTCCTATGTTCAACTTTTGACATTCCAGTTCAAACAGTGGGACCTCTTGGATGAAAGTCCCATTGGATGAATTTTAAGCTGCTGATATTAGCTCTGCTTCTGCTCCAATGTGGCTAGCTAGTATTTCACGAAAATTAGAAACAACTGTAAGGTTTCATTCACACATACCGGGAGGAAGGGTGAGTGCTCCTCAGCCCTCCCCTCTTCATAGGAAGCCACCGCCTCCATGTTTTGGCAAAATATAAGAAATGTCTCATACGTTGCCCAGTGGCTGCCCAACTCGATCATGGTGCGGTGAGGCACTGGGGCTTATTTACTAAGGGTCCGAATCGTGCACTTTTGTTGGGTTTCCCGACGATTTTCGATTTGCGCCGAATTGCCCAGGGTTTTTGGCGCACGCGATCGGATTTTGGTGCATTGGCGCCAGCTTTCACACAACAGTAATCATGGGGCGTGGCCGACGGACAACCCGACGGATTCGGAAAAAACATGGAATTTAAAATAGAATTTGTGTTGCGAGATCAGCACTCACATGCACTGGCAAGAAGCAGGTGAACTCTGGCGACCTCGGCACAGCAGCAACAACTAGTTGATATCGGGCGCACGGACCTTAGTGAATCCCAGCGGACCCGAATGCTCGTCAGAGAACGCGCCGCTGGATCGCAACTGGACCGGGTAAGTAAATGTTCCCCATTGTGTGCTCACAGCACCATAACCTGGTATCTTTATGGGGACCAAGATATGGTTGTAAATTGTGCAGTCATATCACGGGCCCCCATACGGTTGTGTGCATGGGACCTAACTTGAATGAGTGGTTGCTCATCATTGTATCAGAGGAACAGAACTCCCAGTGTTCTTTAGCCTAGTAGTATTCAGCATCTCTGTGGCTCAAATTCTGAATAACCTTAGGAGACAGGGGTGTACAAAAGAAGAAAAAAAATGACTTACTAAACTGGTCTGACTACAAGTTTCAGTGATGCTCCAGTAGTTTCAGGATTTTCAGACTTGACTCTGGCTGGGAGTTCCAGGGGTTCACGGGACCCGCCTGGGCCATTATGTGGGCTCCATGGACTTTGGGACCTCAAAGGAAGTGATGACTTGTTGTCAGAAGAATTGATGAGGAAGCCAATAACTGACCCAGACATTTGCTTGGGTCGCAGGGTTAAAAACCAGATGTATATAATTTAACTAAAACTTTAAATAATTAGATAAAAAAGACTATATATGTTATAAGTAATACACACCCTTCATAATAGGTATAATAAGAACAGGACAGGGGCGGACTGGCCATAGTACTCACCGGGAATTCTCCCGGTGGGCCGGTCGGTTTCTGACTGGACAGGGCCGATCTCCTCTGTCTGGGGCCGGTCTCCTCTCCCCCTCCTCGGACTTCCTACAACTTTATTCAATAGTACCCACATCCTATAACTGATGCGGGTACTAGTGACACACAGCGGCAGTGAAGCGTCGCTGCCTGTGAGCTGAGGGTCCGGAGCGCACAGGTAAGGTGTACAGCGCGCAGGCCGGCACCGCTCAGCTCACACTGCATCTTACTGGAGCTGCTCCGTGCAGCAGTGATGTCACGGGAGGGGGCGGAGCCTCCGGGAAAGGGGCGTGACTTTATACACAGTCTCCTCACAGTGCAGGAAGTGGAGCTGTAATGGCTGCCTGCAAGAAGTACTGTCAGGGGGACTGTGTGCAAACATGTGAATGGAGGTGAGGGGGCTTCACAGGAGGAGATAGGATGGCTGTAGTAAGGTCAGGGAACACCTGTATCTTACATGGGACTGCATGTCTGGCAGGGGCTGAGGTGGCATGAGGTGTATCTTACATGGGACTGTATGTCTGGCAGGGTTCTCAGGTGGCATGAGGTGTGTGTTACGTGGGGCTGCATGTCTGGCGGGTGCTCAGGTGGCATGAGGTGTGTGTTACGTGGGGCTGCATGTCTGGCGGGTGCTCAGGTGGCATGAGGTGTGTGTTACGTGGGACTGCATGTCTGGCGGGTGCTCAGGTGGCATGAGGTGTGTGTTACGTGGGGCTGCATGTCTGGCGGGTGCTCAGGTGGCATGAGGTGTGTGTTATGTGGGGCTGCATGCCTGGCGGGTGCTCAGGTGGCATTAGGTGTGTGTTACATGGGGGCTGCATGTCTGGTGGGTGCTGAGGTGGCATGAGGTGTGTTTTACGTGGGGCTGCATGTCTGGCGGGTGCTCAGGTGGCATGAGGTGTGTGTTATGTGGAGCTGCATGTCTGGCAGGTGCTCTGGTGGCATTAGGTGTGTGTTACGTGGGGCTGCATGTCTGGTGGGTGCTGAGGTGGCATTAGGTGTGTGTTACGTGGGGCTGCATGTCTGGCGGGTGCTCAGGTGGCATGAGGTGTGTGTTACGTGGGGCTGTATGTCTGGCGGGTGCTCAGGTGGCATGAGGTGTGTGTTACGTGGGGCTGCATGTCTGGCGGGTGCTCAGGTGGCATGAGATGTGTGTTACGTGGGGCTGCATGTCTGGCGGGTGCTCAGGTGGCATGAGGTGTGTGTTACGTGGGGCTGCATGTCTGGCGGGTGCTCAGGTGGCATGAGGTGTGTGTTACATTGGGCTGCATGTCTGGCGGGTGCTGAGGTGGCATGAGGTGTGTGTTACGTGGGGGCTGCATGTCTGGCAGGTGCTGAGGTGGCATGTCTGGTTGGTGCTGAGGTGGCATGAGGTGTGTGTTACGTGGGGCTGCATGTCTGGCGGGTGCTGAGGTGGCATGAGGTGTGTGTTACGTGGGGCTGCATGTCTGGCGGGTGCTGAGGTGGCATGAGGTGTGTGTTACGTGGGGCTGCATGTCTGGCGGGTGCTCAGGTGGCATGAGGAGTGTGTTACGTGGGGCTGCATGTCTGGCGGGTGCTGAGGTGGCATGAGGTGTGTGTTACGTGGGGCTGCATGTCTGGCGGGTGCTGAGGTGGCATGAGGTGTGTGTTACGTGGGGCTGCATGTCTGGCGGGTGCTCAGGTGGCATGAGGTGTGTGTTACGTGGGGCTGCATGTCTGGCGGGTGCTCAGGTGGCATGAGGTGTGTGTTACGTGGGGCTGCATGTCTGGCGGGTGCTCAGGTGGCATGAGGTGTGTGTTACGTGGGGCTGCATGTCTGGCGGGTGCTCAGGTGGCATGAGGTGTGTGTTACGTGGGGCTGCATGTCTGGCGGGTGCTCAGGTGGCATGAGGTGTGTGTTACGTGGGGCTGCATGTCTGGCGGGTGCTCAGGTGGCATGAGGTGTGTGTTACGTGGGGCTGCATGTCTGGCGGGTGCACAGGTGGCAAAAAATGACAAAGATGTAAATTCAATTAATAAAATAATGAAAAAACGCCCCACACCCACACACACAAAAAAAAATGAAATAAAATTTCTTAAAAAAAAAAAAAAAAGCTTTTTACAAAGCAATCATCATGGCTGTGCAGTATCAGCTGCAGTCTGGCCACTGGGGTTCGGCGTCGTCGGCTGCAGTCTTGGTGTTTGGTGTCAGTGGCGTTAGTGGCACCACCACAGTTTGGTGGTGGGAGGTTTTGGTGGCTGCAGCCACAGGTTGGTGGTGGGAGGTTTAGGTGGCTGCAGTCGCAGTCTGGTTGGGGGGGGGGGGGGGTTGGTGGTGTCAGCTCCAGTCTGGGCAATGCATAATGTAACATCACTACAACTGCCTCAATTTAAACACAGAAGACACTGACACATGATTATATAAATAGCATCTATCAACATTCTATACCGCCATGAGTTATATACTTGTATTACTGAAACTTTCATACTCCTCCCCTGCCAAATATACTCCTCAAAAGTAGTAAGAGGAGTAATATTACCCTTCTAGAAATATCTTAGTGCGACCTCTGGGTGTACGGGACTGTGTAAAGATGTGAATTTTTGCGGGATGAGCTGATGTTTTCTTTGCTACCTTTTTGAAATCTGTACGGCCTTTGATCACTTGCATTACTGGTTTCAACACCGAGAATAACCGTTATTATATTTTGATAGAAAGGACATTTTGCGGGGATACCTTACATGTTTATGATTTTTACTGTTTATTTTCATATCAGTTCTAGGGAAAGTGGGTGATTTAAATATTTAGCTTTTTTATAAAATTTTTTTTTTTTTTAAACTTTTTCATACCTCTGGATTGGTCCTACCATATACTGCAATGCGACAGCACGGCAGTATATGTGGATTTAACACATGATCTATTACAATGTACCATTGGCACATTGTAACAGGTCTTGGAAATATAACAGAATATACTTCTGTATTCACAGTATATATTTGTAGTTATTCTAATGTAGTGGGGAGCTGTATGTTTTATAGTAAATTATAAGTGGCAATGTAAATATTATTATTTTAGTACACACTTAATTTATCCTAGGGCACAGTGTGGTCAGTTGTGGTGTGAGGGGTATATATGATATATGTGGGGGTACAGTGTGGACAGTTGTGGTGTGAGGGGTATATATGATATACCCTCATGCCAGTTGTGGTGTGAGGGGTACATATGATATATGTGGGGGCACAGTGTGGTCAGTTGTGGTGTGAGGGGTATATATGATATATGTGGGGGCACAGTGTGGTCAGTTGTGGTGTGAGGGGTATATATGATATATGTGGGGGCACAGTGTGGGCAGTTGTGGTGTGAGGAGTGTATATGATATATGTGGGGCACAGTGTGGTCAGTTGTGGTGTGAGGGGTATATATGATATATGTGGGGGCACAGTGTGGACAGTTGTGGTGTGAGGGGTATATATGATATATGTGGGGCAGAGTGTGGTCAGTTGTGGTGTGAGGGGTATATATGATATATGCGGGGACACAGTGTGGTCAGTTGTGGTGTGAGGGGTATATATGATATATGTGGGGGCACAGTGTGGGCAGTTGTGGTGTGAGGAGTGTATATGATATATGTGGGGCACAGTGTGGTCAGTTGTGGTGTGAGGGGTATATATGATATATGTGGGGGCACAGTGTGGACAGTTGTGGTGTGAGGGGTATATATGATATATGTGGGGCAGAGTGTGGTCAGTTGTGGTGTGAGGGGTATATATGATATATGCGGGGACACAGTGTGGTCAGTTGTGGTGTGAGGGGTATATATGATATATGTGGGGACACAGTGGGGCAGATTTATCAAGCAGTCTGAAAGTCAGAATATTTCCAGTTGTCCATGGCAACCAATCACAGCTCAGCTTTCATTTCACCAGTGCTCATGAATATTTTAAAGGGGAGCTGTGATTGGTTGCCATGGGCAATTGGAAATATTCTGACTTTCAGACTGCTTGATAAATCTGCCCCAGTGTGTACAGTTGTGGTGTGAGGGGTATATATGATATATGTGGGGGCACAGTGTGTACAGTTGTGGTGTGAGGGGTATATATGATATATGTGGGGGCACAGTGTGGTCAGTTGTGGTGTGAGGGGTATATAATATATGTGGGGACAAAGTGTGTACAGTTGTGGTGTGAGGGGTATATAATATATGTGGGGGCACAGTGTGGTCAGTTGTGGTGTGAGGGGTATATAATATATGTGGGGACACAGTGTGTACAGTTGTGGTGTGAGGGGTATATATGTGGGGACACAGTGTGTACAGTTGTGGTGTGAGGGGTATATAATATATGTGGGGACACAGTGGGGCACATTTACTTACCCGGCCCATTCGCGATCCAGCGGCGCGTTCTCTGCACAGGATTCGGGTCCGGCTGGGATTTAAGATGGTAGTTCCTCCGCCGTCCACCAGGTGGCGCTGCAGCGCCGAAAATAATCTTAACGCCCCGGAATGCACCATCCCATAGAAGGTGAAGGTGAGCGCTCCCCAAGCGACACATTTTCGGTTTTTAAATGCGGCGGTTTTTCCGAATACGTCGGGTTTTCGTTCGGCCACGCCCCCCCGATTTCTGTCGCGCGCATGCCGGCCCCGATGCGCCACAATCCGATCGCGTGCGCCAAAAACCCGGGGCAATTCATGTACAAGCGGCGCAAATCGGAAATATTCGGGTAACACGTCGGGAAAACGCGAATCGGGCCCTTAGTAAATGACCCCCAGTGTGTACAGTTGTGGTGTGAGGGGTATATATGAAATATGTGGGGACACAGTGTGTACAGTTGTGGTGTGAGGGGTATATATGATATATGCGGGGTACAGTGTGGTCAGTTGTGGTGTGAGGGGTATATATTATATTACTTAGGAGCACAGTGTTATTCAGGTGACACTATAGTGTAAGTGACTGTAGTGTCTTTAGGCTCACAGAGGAGCTGCAAGGAAGCGGCTGAACGTGAGCGTGAATTCTTTATCAACAAGTGAAGGCCTGGAGAATCAGTGCACTTTTATACCTGATGGAGATGATCATCACCTGTGAGTAGCTAAATGTCACTTCTGACAATCCTGTACAAAGTGTGACACTTTCTGCTTTACACGAGGTAGAAACAGAAGTCCTGTGGAAGGAAAGATATGGAGGCCTGGCACAGCATTCCTGCATATAATATGCTGCCATGGGGTGCAGCAGCCATGTGGATAAAGTACACAGGTCTGCTGCACCCCATAGGTCCATATTTTACGATGGCCTGCTGCAGCCTGACCACCTTTGTTTTCTTACACAGGACTGCTGCCATCCCCTCTATGTAAAGTGCTCATGTACATAGGAGGCAGTTTTTTTGCAATTATATTCCTGTACATAGGGGGCAGTATTATAGTAGTTCTATTCTTGTACATAGGGGGCAGTATTATAGTAGTTATATTTCTGTACATAGGGGACAGTATTATAGTAGCTATATTCCTGTACATAGGGGGCAGTATTATAGTAGTTCTATTCCTGTACATAGGGGGCAGTATTATAGTAGTTATATTCCTGTACATAGGAGCAGTATTATAGTAGTTATATTCCTGTACATAGGCGGCAGTATTATAGTAGTTATATTTCTGTACATAGGAGCAGTATTATAGTAGTTATATTCCTGTACATAGGGGCAGTATTATAGTAGTTATATTCCTGTACATAGGCGGCAGTATTATAGTAGTTATATTTCTGTACATAGGAGCAGTATTATAGTAGTTATATTCCTGTACATAGGAGCAGTATTATAGTAGTTATATTCCTGTACATAGGGGCAGTATTATAGTAGTTATATTCTTGTACATAGGGGGCAGTATTATAGTAGTTATATTCCTGTACATAGGAGCAGTATTATAGTAGTTATATTCCTGTACATAGGGGGCAGTATTATAGTAGTTATATTTCTGTACATAGGAGCAGTATTATAGTAGTTATATTCCTGTACATAGGGGCAGTATTATAGTAGTTATATTTCTGTACATAGGGGGCAGTATTATAGTAGTTATATTCTTGTACATAGGAGGCAGTAGTATAGTAGTTATATTCCTGTACATAGGGGGCAGTATTATAGTAGTTATATTCCTGTACATAGGAGCAGTATTATAGTAGTTATATTCCTGTACATAGGGGGCAGTATTATAGTAGTTATATTCCTGTACATAGGGGGCAGTATTATAGTAGTTATATTCTTGTACATAGGGGGCAGAATTATAGTAGTTCTATTCTTTTACATAGGGGTCAGAATTATAGTAGTTCTATTCTTGTACATAGTGGGCAGTATTATAGTACGGTAGTTCTATTTTTGTACATAGGGGGCAGTTTTATAGTACCGTAGTTCTATTTTTGTACATAGGGGGCAGGATTATAGATAGTTAGCTTGTATATGGGAAAACGTATTTTAGTAGTTTTATTTTGAATAAAGAAGGCAGGATTAAATGTGTTATTCTATATATACCAACAATTTGTCGGTTATGACCCCACCCATATTGTATGACCACGCCCACTTGTCTTGACTCCGCCCATAAAATGGGGCCGCTTTTACAGTTTTTTCCAGGGCCATTTTAAATTCCCAGTCCGCCCCTGGAACAGGACAATATCCACCCCCAAAGGGTGTTTTGAGCATATGACTTGGCCTGGAAGTAACAATATATACCATTGATTGCCTATTTACATTGAGTAGTCAATAACCACTCAGAAGACAGAAAGTCAATTACTACCACTTACAATGACCTTCATATAGAAGGATCATTTATTGTTATCCTTTAGAATAACTAGTATAAATTCTCAAAAATTCCAACATCATCTAATAATAGATTAAAATATTGGTCCAAACAAAACCAATCATGAAGCGGTATAAAGTTCGACCAAGGTGTCTATAGACACATCAGATTCATCATTCACTTTGAGTATCTTGACATGCAGATACTAACCTCTCCTAATTCCTTACTCTTGAGTCCAGAAGAATACTCAGTCACTGTATCTACCAGAGTCTTGAATAAAACCTGTGTTGAGGGAGGCTGGACGTCTACAACACTGCACCATGAATCCCACCCGTGGTCCTATGATACACTGACTCTAGGTAGGGGGGGGTCCATTTGATCAGGAGTTGTTGTAAAGCAGTATAAACACACTGCTTCCTGGTCCCTCAGACCAAGTTAATTAGTTTAACCAGGGAAGCAGAGACACTGGGGGTCATTTACTAAGGGCCCAATTCGCGTTTTCTCCACGTGTTACCCGAATATTTCTGATTTGCGCCGATTTCCCCTGAATTGGACCGGCTGGCATGCACGCGATGTAAATCGGGGGCGTGGCCGAATGAAAACCCGACGGATTCAGAAAAACCGCCACATTTAAAAAAAAAAAAGTGTTGCGAAACTTGCACTTACCTTCACTAGGAATAGGCCGGTGAACTTGAGTGCATTTCAGGGAACTTCAGCGCAGCAGCACCACCTGGTGGACGTCGGACGCCGGAGCCTAATCCACCGCAGAGAACGCGCCACTGGATCGCGAATGGACCGGGTAAGTAAATCTGCCCCACTGAGTTTTCTTTCTATATTTCCTGGATGATCCTTGGTAGCTGCCTATAGGTGTCACTAGAGACACTTTCTTCCTTCTGCACTTGAGGTACTTTGGTGCAATTTTTTTTTTGGCATGAAATATTTGCATATCTCCGTACAATACAAATTTCTTTAATAAAATGTATTTCTTGAATGCTTCTAAAGCCTGGCTCTTTCCTCCGCCACATCACATGGCCAATTAGTAATGAAATTTCTTACTGCACTTACATAATGGCCAAGGTGATTGCATGAGGCAGCAGTCAGATGTGTTGGTATTGGACATGCTGAGCTTATCTGGCTGAGCCATGGTGCTCGCTATATCACAATCCAGATTAATCTGAGCCATGATTCTCTGCGGCGGAGCTCTGCGCGCATCCATCTTCTTCTCAGCGATTGCACAATTGCTTTTTTTTAAGTCCATGTCTGTCTGGAAATTGACCGTGATTGCTGAAAGGCACATGTGTCGAAAAAATCCAGTGACATTAGTCTGTATTGGGCAGTGGACTTATACTGTTATACACATGTATTATCCAGAATACAACATGCTTTGAATATTTCTTTGGTAATTTATTATAAACAATTTATTTTTTTTAAATATCTGAATTATTTCCAGTTTTATTTCCATAGCCTGAATACATCCAGGCGACTATTACCCAAATCTTTCCTTTCACAGGATGGAGGGATATGTAAAATTGACCTAGAATATCACATTACCTGCAGCTGCCCTGCATAGCTATAAGAGTATAGCCCGTGCAATATGTGAATAGAGGGAGCAGAGATGATTTCTGAAGTTGGTGGAAGCACATCGTGACAGACCCTCTGCTGTGCCCATTCACAGAATAAGGAAAAATCAGGACCTTAAAGGGAACCAGTCATCAAGAACAGGAACAATGAACCTTACTTACTTACACACACACTGGGGCAGATTTACTTACCCGGTCGCGATCCCGCGGTGCGTTGTATGACGTGGATTCGAGTCCGGCGCGATTCACTAAGGTTGTGTGTCCGAGTTCCTTCCTATGTCTCTGCTGCACTAAGGTCCACCGGAGTTCACCTTCTCCACCGGAGTCACAAAAGTTGTGTTGTCCATATTTTTAGGTGTCAATTTCACAGCCAAAGTGAAAACTGTGGACCACAAATGTTACCAATTGTGAAAGGATCCGAATTGCAGTGAATGCTGCATATGCTTTCCTACAAAATGTTTCCTTTTCGTTTTTTGTCAATAGCTATCATGCAGTTATATGCATCTCCTTGGTTACAGACTACAAACATACTGTAAAGTCTGATTTCACGGCATTGAGTCATGAAGATGCCAGCTTTTTTGGTGTAAAAAGTTTAGCTGAAACTTTCCCTGTCACATCTTAAAAAGAAACATGGGTGGGGAAATAAGCCCCCAACACATCTAAGCAACGTTCACACATTTTCCCACATTTATCAAGACCAGTGCACAACGGGCAATTTTCCTCACTAATGTGCAGGGTGCGGCAAGTTATCGCCATGGTGCATGTTCTTCATTAATCTGGCGCACCATACACTGCTTGGGAAGTGTGCACCAACTTTTTTTGAATTGCATTACTCAATGTGGAGCACGGTCTGAATCGGCACTGGGACACCCCTCCCTTTAGGTGCATAATCTGGCACAAACAGTTTAATCAATGTGGCCTTTAATAATTCTTTATTTATTTGTTTTTACATTGTGCTTACAAAGTATTTGCATTACATTTAGTGTAAAACTTGTGATGCAATGTAAGCACCATGTAAATGCAATGTTAACACGTTAACATATTGTAAATGTATGGTAAACACAATGGGGCTTATTTACTAAGGGTCCGAGGATCGCATTTCCGTCTAAATTCCCGACTTTTTCGGGATTTGTGCCGCTGTAACAGGGATTTAGCAGGGGATTGTGTCGCACACATTCGGATTTTGGCGTGGGCTTTCAAGCGACAGAAATCGTTGGGTGTGCTGTCGGACGATTCGACTGATTCAGAATGAGCGCGAGATTTAAGATTAAAATTGTGTCACAAGACAATACACTTACATACACCGGGAAGAAGATGGTGAACTCGGACCTGAGCAGAGAAGCAACACATGAAGGATATCGAGCTCACAATCTTAGTGAATCGCGGCACAGTGCATTGTCGTTGGACAATGCACTTTTGGGAACTCCAAGGGACCGAGTAAGTAAACGTGCCCCAACGTGTGAATCTGGCCTTGGTTCTTGATTACATGTAGCGTTTGAGTTGCACTTTGAAACACAATTCATCGGCTACATGAAGGAGCTTGGGTCAATCTCATAGAGACTTACACTGCAACCCTTGCTATTGACAATGAGGGAGATTTATCAATCTACCTAAGAGTAAGAATGTACTTAGTTGCCCAGCTCTCATTTTACCAGTTCTCATGAATATTTTAAAGGGGAGCTGTGATTGGTTGCCATTTGGGCAGCTTGATAAATCTCCTATGTCTGCCACATGTTTTGCACGTGAAATCAGGTCAAGCTCCTCCCTGAGTTTGTTTGTGGTCTGTTACCATAGAGACAGATAAATCTGCGTGGCAGCTGTATGCACAAAATGTAAAGGAACTTTAAATAGCCACTTATTACATTATTGCTTTATTTTTCAATTGAGATGCATGGGAGCAATTCTAATCATGAGTCAAAATAATTTAAAGCCTTAGCATAAAACATTTAAGAATTCCTCTAACTAGTTCCTATTAAAACTTACAACAAGTATTTATATCTAAAGATGAATCTCGCCGAATTCTTTTAAATTATTAAAATATAGTTCGGAATTTTTCTCATATTACAGTAATGCACAATCCCAGCTGTGCCTACCAAGCTAGGAAAGAAATCTCCGACCTCAACGAGATGCTCGGTGATTGATAAATGCATTGCCCTTCCCAAGGTCATGGAGGAAATAGCATCAAATGAGACTCTCAGCTCCAGTTTCCGTTCTCAGAGTGTTCCATATTAATTTAGTAATTTGCTCCCCTTTGATTAATGTTATGCACCATTTTAAAATCAGAGAAAATTGCCTGCCTCGAGTAGACTTTACGAAACAGTTTGGTCAACAATGTCACAGAAAGGTTACGCTCCTTGTAGTAAACATTCAGAAAATTAGGTGTAAGGTTTCTGTCACAAAATCCAGCAGGGCAAGAGCAGGAACAGCAAGAAGATCCACTTTTATTCCACTTTATGCTACGTATCCAATATCTATATCTATAACATAGTATCCCTAATGCTAAAACATGGTTATAACTATCTTTATGGCCAAAAATTTGACAAAATTTGCACCAGAAATTGTCTATTTTGTATTCTACAGACGGTCCCCTACTTAAGGACCTCTGACTTAAAAATTAATGAATGTCCCCCATCGTGTGCAAAAATGCCATATACAGGTGGTCCCTCACTTCAGGACACCCGACTTACAGACGACCCATGGTTGCAGATGGACCCCTGGTGAAGCTCTCTGGATGTTACTATAGTCCCGGACTGCATTGATCAGCTGTAAGGTGTCTTTAATGAAGATTTATTGATAATCTTTGGTCCCATTACAGTAAAAAATTTTGAAACTCCAATTGTCCCTTGGCAAAAAAAAAAAATTGTCTGGAGCTACAATTAGAAAATATACAGTTTCAACTTAGATACAAATTCAACTTAAGAACAAACCTATGGAACCTATCTTGTACAAAACCTAGGGCCTGCCTGTATTGTGGGTTTACTGTCGCATTGCAGTATATGGAACGATCAGACCCCTAAGGTTAGATGAGCTAAATAGTAGTAAAAAAGTACCAAAAAAAATGAAAATAAATCTCAAATTTCATTTGCCCTCCCCCCTTTCACTAAAAACAATTATGCAAAAAAAGTCATAAACATCTTTGGTAACGACATGTCCCAAAGGCCCTCATCTATCGACACGTAAAAACGGTTATTTCCCAGCGGTAAACCCCGTAAAGGAAAATAGTCCCCAAAAGTCCAGAACACCAAATTTTCACACATTTTGCAAGTATGAAAAAGTTACTTGTGTCGGAATAGAATGTAT
Source organism: Engystomops pustulosus (assembly GCF_040894005.1). NCBI lineage: Eukaryota > Metazoa > Chordata > Amphibia > Anura > Leptodactylidae > Engystomops > Engystomops pustulosus. Next base: position 33,926,151 of record NC_092412.1, read on the forward strand.
CAAACAATTTGAATAAATAAATTCAAGGAAAATATAAACTATATATAGGAAATACAGTCTTTATTAATCATAGTCAACAAGTAGTACATAGGCACAAAAAATGGAATCAATTAAAAACAAGGACACAATGCATGTGAAAGATGAATAATCATAAAAAGGTAAATATAGGTAAGAGGTAAGGCGGTAATGTAAAATGGGCCAACAACCCAGCAGCAGTAAACGACATATCTTTAGATATATAATAGAGCAGTAGGTACACCTAGGGCATAATTACCATACCATACAATCAAACACGCACTGCACGACCCCGACACGTGTTTTTCGCGTAAGGCTTTCTCAAGGGGAGTATCTGGTAATGGGAAGGGAAGGTATATAAGGATCAACTAACCAATAGGACGAGATTATCAATTAATAGTCACTGCAGGGATGGGAGGTGGCAGTATAGGCAGCTCCAATGAGGAGCGTCCGTTCAGCGTAATCACACGAGACCTGCTGCGCATGCGGGCTTCAGACAGCGTCATAGCGGCGCACACATAACCGGAGGAGTCCTCATCGCGAGCACCAGCGGAAAGCCGGATACACCGCGATGTTATGACGTCACATAGCTGAAGACTGGCGCACGCACCGTGCCTACAAGTGACGAAGTAGAGGGATGAGGGGTGCGCATGCGCTCATCCCAACCAACCATTGGAAGACAAATCTACTGCTTGGGAGGAGGGAAATTTAACCCCTTAAGGTGAGTATATGGCTGCAAATAGTATCATAAGTATGTGACAAGTCAAAAAAGTGCAAATGCATTAGGGGATAAAAAGTTAAAAATTCATATACAAAGAATATGATAGTATATCAAAGCTGAATATAATAAATACAGACATGAACAATGGGGAAAGTGCAATCAGCATTGAAAACATATTCTAAGTACATCAATACTAAGTGAAAGTATATACAATATATATATATATCATATAAATAATGTGACTCATATAAATCGATATGCTGTAAAAATACCTAACCATACAAAGGTAAAAAGTGCAAAAAAAGTGCAAAGGTGCAAAGTGCAAGTCAAGTGAATAGAGGAAGATTAAGAATTTTTTTTTTTGTATAAAAGGTTTTATTTATTTTTTTAAATTCGATTAAAACATAATAAAACCTACCCAATGGAGGATCTCCGACTCAAGTTCAATTCCTAAAACACAGGTGGACTGCACTCGACCTTTCGTTCTAAACCTGTTCTTTCAGCAAGGGGAGCCACTCCTGTCTCCTCCCCCCATACTCTCCCGAACCTGTCTGTCTCTTTTTTTTCCAGTTCTTTTCTAATACCAGATGTTAGAGGTGTCCTGGGCACCCGCTTATGCGTCACAGGCTTTTATTTCACATTGCATCATGGGGTCTGCGTCCCGAACGTGTCGACCGCTTTGAAGGTCTCCTGGTCCTTGCACTGTTGTTTATATGGTGTTATTAATAAACTTTTTCTGAACCATAAAACATCATAAAACCTTTATAAAATTAGTATTCTCAAGATTGTACCGACCCAAGGAATAAAGGGGAGGTGTCATTTGAAGTGCACAGTGAAGTGCAAATGTGTTTTTTTTTACAATTTTATTGCATTTGAAATTTTTTCCAGCTTCCCAGTACATGGCATTGAATATGAAATACCGTCACGAGGAAGTAAAAATTGTTAGGCAGAACACAAGCCCTACGACAGCTCTGTAAATGGAAAAATAAAAAGTTATGAACTTTTAAAGATGGATATTGAAAAATCCAAATGCAAAAAAACTAAAATGACCTCATCCCTAAAGGGTTGCGACATGTTTGATCTATCCCACTGAGTTTCCAAAAATCTGTATTTTTTAAAAATGTCAATATGTAAGTTAGCCTTCCTTTTCATGTAAATAATTTAGGCACAGGTTGTACTGTTTCCTAGTTTCTCCATGTAAATGATTTAGGCACAGGTTGTACTGTTTCCTAGTTTCTCCATGTAAATGATTTAGGCACAGATTGTACTGCATGCTTTTCTCTTCTTGTAAATAATATAGGGACAGATTGTACTATCACCTTGTTTCTCCATGTAAATACTGTAGGCACCAATGTTACTGTCTCTTTGTTGCTTCTCTAAATGATATAGACACAGATTGTTGCCTTCTTGTTAAAGTAGGCACAGATTGCACTGCTTCCTTTTTACTTTATGTAATTCAAATAGGTACAGATTGTACTGCTTCCTTGTATCTTTATGTAAATTATATAGCAACAGATTATACTGTCTCCCCTTCACAAAAATTATGTAGGCACAGATTGTACTGCCAGCTTGTCTCTGTGCCATCTGTAAATGAAGGTATAAAAATGAAGAAAAAATATCCAAATCAAATGGTGGTTTTATTTTAGAGCCTTTTTAGTGATTTGGGGTATTTGCAAAATTTTTTCAACATTTTCAAGCAGTGCACTGGAGGTCACCGTGGAACAGTAGACCTAGTCCCATTAACATTACATTTCCCATTGATAACAGCTCATAGAGAGGAGCCCCATCAGTGGGATCCTGCTGAACCCCTAAAATTGCAGTGTATTGGATACATGCCTCACAAGTTCAATGTATATGACAACCCTATGCATCTCCCTGTGTAAAGGAGAATAAGAAGTATAAAAACCTAAAACTTGGCCGGTTGTCCTTTATTTTTTGGACTGTGATATAAAATATGCTGAAGGGTGTAATGAGAACTTATTGATTCACTTTAAAATAATTAATTTGGTTTCCTATCGATGATTTGTTGCTGCAGCTTCTACTGAAGTAATCATATTGGCAAAATATATGCACTTCCCATAAATTAAAAAAAGAAGTGGCATAGAGTCAAGATTTTAGAATTAACTTATTTCCCGGAGTAGAAGAGCAAACCTAGTGATGTACAAAAAATGGTATGAGTGCCATGTCATGATGGGTGGGATTTAGGCATCAGTATCACATTAACTCTAGAGATGAGCGAACATACTCGTCCGAGCTTGATGCTCGTTCGATCATTAGCGTACTCGAAACTGCTCGTTGCTCGGACGAATACTTCGCCCGCTCGAGAAAATGGCAGCTCCCGCCGTTTTGCTTTTTGGCGGCCAGAAACAGAGCCAATCACAAGCCAGGAGACTCTGCACTCCACCCAGCATGACGTGGTACCCTTACACGTCGATAGCAGTGGTTGGCTGGCCAGATCAGGTGACCCTGGGATAGACTAGCCGCTGCCCGCGCTGCTCGGATCATTCTGTGTCTGGATGCCGCTAGGGAGAGAGCTGCTGCTGGTCAGGGAAAGCGTTAAGGTGTTCTATTAGAATAGTGTTAGGCAGGAGTGATTCAACAAGAACCCAACAGCCCTTCTTAGGGCTACAATAACGTTATACTTTTTTTTTTTTTGTTTGCTTGTGGCTGGGCTTGCTGGCACTAGTAGTGCAGCTAGTACCATATTGTGAGGAATTTGCAGGGGGACTTGCTACCGTTGTGTTTAGCTCTTAGTGACACACATATCCACCTCAAACACCAAAGTGGGAAAATTTATTAGGGGTTTGATTTCAATTAGGCACAGTCTGGCAGTTTCTTTTTATTTTACGTTTATTTTTTCATAACTCAGCGTCATCTCATCAGTGTGCTTTCATACTTGGCTAGAAAATAGCCAAAGGAGAATCCAAACGGCTTACTTACGCCTACAATAGCGTTATATATATTTTATTTCTGGTTGATCTGCTGGTGGCTGTCCTTGCTGCAGTGCATATACTAGCCAATTGTCAGGAATTTGGAGTGAGACTTGCGACCGCTGTGTTTAGCGCTTAGTGACGCACATATCCATCGCAAAGACCGAAGTGGTAAAATTTATTAGGGGTTGGATTTCAATTAGGCACAGTCTGCCATTTCCTTTTTATTTTACGTTTATTTTTTCATAACTCAGCGTCATCTCATCTGGCATAGCAGTGTGCTTTCATACTTGGCTAGAAAATAGCCATAGCAATAGGATAGCATTGTTTGGTTTTAAAAACTAAAAAACACAAAAAAAAACTAAAAAACACAAAAAAACACAAAAAAAAGTTAAAAAAAAATTAAAGTTATAACTTTCATTTTCAAAATGTTTAACCCGAGGGCTAGGGGTAGAGGACGAGGGCGGGGACGTGGGCGTCCAACTACTGCAGGGGTCAGAGGCCGTGGTCCTGGGCGGGGTGAGACACCACCTGCTGATGAGGGAGCAGGGGAACGCCGCAGAGCTACACTCCCTAGGTTCATGTCTGAAGTTACTGGGACTCGTGGTAGAGCACTGTTGAGGCCAGAACAGTGCGAACAGGTGATGTCGTGGATTGCCGACAATGCTTCGAGCAATTTGTCCACCAGTCAGTCTTCCACGCAGTCCACCCATGTCACCGAAATCGGCACTCCTCCAGCTCCTGCACCTCAGCCTCCTCCCCCCCAGTCTGCCCCCTCCCAGGAAAATTTGGCATTTGAACTGGCATACTCTGAGGAACTGTTTTCTGGACCCTTCCCACAGTCACAAACCACTTGTCCGGTTGCTGCTGAGCAATTTTCCGATGCCCAGGTTTTCCACCAGTCGCAGTCTGTGGGTGATGATGACCTTCTTGACGTAGTGGAAGAAGTGTGTAAAGAGGTGTCCGACGATGAGGAGACACGGTTGTCAGACAGTGGTGAAGTTGTTGTCAGGGCAGGAAGTCCGAGGGGGCAGCAGACTGAGGGATCGCAGGATGATGAGGTGACAGACCCAAGCTGGGTTGAGAGGCCGGGTGAACACAGTGCTTCTGAGACGGAGGAGAGTCCTCGACCAGAACAGGTTGGAAGAGGCAGTGGTGGGGCCAGACGGAGAGGCAGGGCCAGAGCAGGTGCATCAGCGCCAAATGTGTCACGTAGTGAAGCTCCCGTGGCGAGGGCTCCCGCGGCGAGGGCTAGATTTTCAGAAGTCTGGAGGTTCTTTAAGGAAACACCGGATGACCGACGGACTGTGGTGTGCAACCTTTGCCAAACCAGGATCAGCAGGGGTTCCACCACTACTAGCTTAACTACCACCAGTATGCGCAGGCATATGAATGCTAAACACCCCACTCAGTGGCACCAAGCCCGTTCACCTCCGGCCGTGCACACCACTGCTCCTTCCCCTGTTTCAGCTGATAGTCAGCCCCCTGCCGACGACCCTGGCACAAAAACCCCATCGTCGCCTCCACGATCCTCCACAGCATCCACCAGCGTTCAGCTCTCCATACCCCAGACGCTGGAGCGGAAACGGAAATATAGTGCAACCCACCCGCACGCCCAAGCCCTTAATGTCCACATCTCCATATTGCTTAGCCTGGAGATGCTGCCCTATAGGCTAGTAGAGACCGAGGCCTTTCGCAACCTCATGGCGGCGGCCGCCCCTCGGTATTAGGTCCCCAGCCGCCACTACTTTTCCCGATGTGCCGTCCCAGCCCTGCACCAGCACGTGTCAGACAACATCATCCGTGCCCTGACCAACGCCGTTTCTGACAAGGTCCACCTGACCACGGACACGTGGACGAGTGCTGCCGGGCAGGGCCACTATATATCGCTGACGGCACATTGGGTTAACTTGGTGGAGGCTGAGGCGAGTCTGACCCTGCGGCTGGTCATATACTGCCGACGCCGAGGATTGCGGGGCCTACCTCGGTCCAGGTCTTTCAGGCCTACTATGCCTCCTCCTCCTCCCACCCCTCCTCCACCTCCTCCTCCGAACTACCATCCGTGGGCATGGCGCCATCAGTCGCTAGCTCTAGGCACAGCAGCAGTGCCGTCGCTAAGCGACAGCAGGCGGTGCTCAAACTGCTGAGCCTAGGCGATAAAAGGCACACCGCCCAAGAGCTATTACAGGGCATCACGGCGCAGACTGATCTGTGGCTGGCACCGCTGAACCTGAAGCCAGGCATGGTTGTGTGTGACAACGGCCGTAACCTGGTGGCGGCTCTGCAACTCGGCAGACTGACACATGTGCCATGCCTGGCCCATGTGTTAAATCTGATAGTTCAGCGTTTCCTCAAGACATACCCCAATCTGTCTGATTTGCTCACGAAGGTGCGCCGCATCTGTGCGCATTTCAGGAAGTCCAGCACAGATGCTGCCACTCTCAGGGCAGCGCAGCGCCGCCTCCAACTGCCCGCTCACCGACTGTTGTGCGACGTGCCCACGAGGTGGAATTCAACATTAACCATGTTATCCAGAGTTTACCAGCAGCTCCGAGCGATTGTAGACTGCCAGATGTCAACTTCCACCAGAACTGGTAGTCAGGTCAGTCAGCTTCCTCAAGTCTACAATGAGGAGTGGACGTGGATGTCTGATATCTGTCAGGTGCTGAGTAACTTTGAGGAGTCAACACAGATGGTCAGTGGCGATGCCGCCATCATCAGCCTCACCATCCCGCTGCTTGGCCTGTTGAAAAACTCTCTGATCAGCATGAAGTCGGAAGCTTTGCGCTCGTCACAAGAGACGGGGGAAGAAGATTCCCTTGTTGATAGCCAAAGCACCCTTAGGTCTGTTTCTCAGCGCATATCGGAGGAGGTGGAGGTGGAGGAGGATGAGGAGGAAGAGGAGGAGAATGTTGGCGAGACACAAGAGGGGACCATTGTTGAGTCCTTCACTGTTCAGCGTGTATGGGCAGAAAAAGAGGAGTTGGAGGAGTTGGAGGAGGAGGAAATGGACAGTCAGGCCAGTGAGGGGAGTGAATTCTTACGCGTTGGTACTCTGGCGCATATGGCAGATTTCATGCTAGGCTGCCTATCCCGTGACCCTCGCGTTCAAAGAATTTATTCCAGCACCGATTACTGGGTATTCACTCTCCTGGACCCACGGTACAAGCAAAATCTTTCCACTCTCATCCCTGGAGAGGAAAGGAGTGTGAGAATGCATGAATACCAGCAGGCCCTGGTGCACAAGCTGAAACAGTATTTCCCTTCTGACAGCGCTAGCGGCAGAGTGCGTAGTTCTGCGGGACAAGTAGCGAGGGAGAGTAGGCGAGCAGGCACCTTGTCCAGCACTGGCAAGGGTACGCTTTACAAGGCTTTTGCCAGCTTTATGTCACCCCAGCAAGACACTGTCACCTGTCCCCAGTCTCGGCAGAGTAGGGCTGATCTTTACAGAAAGATGGTGAGGGAGTACGTAGCTGACCATACCATCGTCCTAAATGATCACACAGCTCCCTACAACTACTGGGTTTCAAAGCTGGACATGTGGCACGAACTGGCGCTGTACGCCTTGGAGGTTCTTGCCTGCCCTGCCGCTAGCGTCTTGTCCGAGCGGGTTTTCAGTGCAGCTGGTGGCATCATCACCGATAAGCGTACACGCCTGTCGACTGACAGCGCTGACAGGCTGACGCTTATTAAGATGAATAAAGCCTGGATTTCTCATAATTTCCAATCTCCACCAGGTGAAGGAAGCTCAACCTGAATAATTTATGCACTCCTCCTCCTCCTCATTTTCCTCCTTCTCCTCCTCTTTGTACACTAAAGCAGAGGAAACTGGCTATTTTTTGACAGGGCCCACTGGCTCTAGCTATAGTACTTTATGCATTTAATTTTTCTGGAGGGCTACCTACCCGGTCCTCTGTTTTAAACAATTTTTGGGAGTGCCACATACAGGCACTCAATCTATTCAATTTTTCTGGAGGGCCACCTACCTGCTCCTCTGGTTTGAAAACTTTTTTGGACTGCCACATACAGGCACTCAATCTATTTCATTTTTCTGGAGGGCCACCTACCTGCTCCTCTGGTTTGAAAACTTTTTTGGACTGCCACATACAGGCACTCAATCTATTTCATTTTTCTGGAGGGCCACCTACCTGCTCCTCTGGTTTGAAAACTTTTTTGGACTGCCACATACAGGCACTCAATCTATTTCATTTTTCTGGAGGGCCACCTACCTGCTCCTCTGGTTTGAAAACTTTTTTGGACTGCCACATACAGGCACTCAATCTATTTCATTTTTCTGGAGGGCCACCTACCTGCTCCTCTGGTTTGAAAACTTTTTTGGACTGCCACATACAGGCACTCAATCTATTTCATTTTTCTGGAGGGCCACCTACCTGCTCCTCTGGTTTGAAAACTTTTTTGGACTGCCACATACAGGCACTCAATCTATTTCATTTTTCTGGAGGGCCACCTACCTGCTCCTCTGGTTTGAAAACTTTTTTGGACTGCCACATACAGGCACTATCCAAATTAAATTGTCTCCATAGCAGCCTCCACACGTTGTCTCCATTGCTACCTCCAAAAGTCGTCCATATAGCTGCCTCCATACATCGTCCCCTTATCAAACGAGGTGTGTCAGGCAGAAATTTGGGTTGTTTTCATGGATTCCACATCAAAGTTGTTAACTTTGTCGCCACCCTGCTGTGTTAGCCACAAAATATACTGGCAAACTTTTATCATTTACCAATATTATTTCAGCGCTTCTTGCGCATCTGTTTACATTCCCCTCACCCGCCATATCCTAAACTTATAAGAACGCTACTACACTTGATCTTATACAAAAGGTTCTCTTAGAAGTGCTGTTTGGGGAGTAGCCTAGAGACAGGGGCTTGGATTGGCGAAAGCTCGCCTGGCAGCGGAGCGCCAGCTCCATGCGCATCATGCGCTTCTTGCGCATCTGTTTACATTCCCCTCACCCGCCATATCCCAAACTTATAAGAACGCTACTACACTTAACTTGGTGCAGGCTGGGACCGAGTCTGACCCTGGGGCTGGTCATATACTGCCGACGCAGAGAATTGCGGGGCCTACCTCGGTCCAGGTCTCAAAGGCCTAGTATACCTCCTCCTCCTCCCACCCCTCCTCCACCTCCTCCTCCTCCGAATTACCATCCGTGGGCATGGCGCCATCAGTCGGTAGCTCTAGGCACAGCAGCAGTGCCGTCGCTAAGCGACAGCAGGCGGTGCTGGAACTGCTGAGCCTAGGCGATAAAAGGCACACCGCCCAAGAGCTATTACAGGGCATTCCACATCAAACTTGTTAACTTTGTCGCCACCCTGCTGTGTAATCCACAAAATATACTGGCAAACTTTTATCATTTACCGATATTATTTCAGCGCTTCTTGCGCATCTGTTTACATTCCCCTCACCCATAGCCATATCCCAAACTTATAAGAGCGCTACTACACTTGATCTTATACAAAAGGTTCTTAGAAGTGCTGTTTGTGGAGTAGCCTAGAGACAGGGGCTTGGATTGGCGAAAGCTCGCCTGGCAGCGGAGCGCCAGCTCCATGCCAAGATCCAACTAACATAGTTTTAACTGCAGCACCTTTAATCTACTACTAGTTCACTGCCTCCATACATGGTCCCCTTATCAAACGAGCTGTGTCAGGCAGAATTTTGGGTTGTTTTCATGGCTTCCATGTTAACTTTGTCGCCACCCTGCTGTGTAATCCACAAAATATACTGGCAAACTTTTATCATGTACCGATATTATTTGAGCGCTTCTTGCTCACCTCCTTTGGTTCCTCTCTGCCACCCATTGGTTTGAAGCCTGAGTCCATTTAGGGTATGTCGCCATGCCACTCTCTAGCCTGCCGCTGCTGCCGCTGCCTCTGCATGCCGTCCCCTATAGTGTCAGGGTCGATTATTGGATGTTTTAGATGCTATCTTGCTTCATTCTGTCACTCTGTCATGGCCATGCTGTTGCCCATAATTTTGGCATAATGGTGCGATTAAGCAGCCTCAGAGGCATCCATGTATGCTGCCCCTGCTGTTTCCTGTCCATTTCCGTGGTGTTTCCATCCTTTTCTGAGGTTCCCAGGTGTTTGGCCAAGCTTCCCTGTGCAGAGCCTTGGTCCCCTTGAAAAATGCTCGAGTCTCCCATTGACTTCAATGGGGCTTGTTATTCGAGACGAGCACTTGAGCATCGGGAAAAGTTCGTCTCGAATAACGAGTACCCGAGCATTTTAGTGCTCGCTCATCTCTAATTAACTCCTTAACGACTTGGCCTTTTTTAGTTTTTTCACTTCCATTTCACTCACCACCTTCAAAAATCTATAACTTTTTTATTTTTCCACATAAAGAGCTCTGTGATGGCTTATTTTCTGCATAACAAATTGCACTTCATAGTGATGGTATTTAATATCCCATGCCGTGTACTGGGAAGCGGGAAAAAAATTCCAAAAAAATTATCTACAGCTCGCATTCCAGCCAGGAGATATACAGATACTACAGTGGTAGGCTAAACTGAGGAGGATAACAAAGAAACTGCTGCACAGAGGTAATCAAGATAATATGCAAAGTTGTTCTACATCCCAAGAGCTATTGATTTGTCAGCGTAAATTACAATATGTAAGCTCATTTGCATATGCATTTGGAGGGGATTTCTTTTTAGGTACATGTTAAAGTTTTAACGTAAAAAATGGAATGATAGAAAGGATATTTCATACCCTAAATGAGGTTGTTGTTAGATTATTTGTGAAAATGCTGGTGACATTTGAGCCACTATCATTTTTAATATATTCATACTTTTTTTCCAGAGGTCATCAGAGTTCATTTCTTCCAAAGTACAATGTGTTTGCTAGCTCCCCCTGGAGATCAAACCAGGGAAGTGCCACTAAGTTTGTTGTTTACCAGTTCATCCTAAACACCTTTAACCTATGTAAACACCTGAACATACCTTAAAAATTATAGCGGCACAAGCTAAATTTTTTGCTGCACAAACCAGCACAAACGTAGCACTAACGTTTGACACCAGTTTTGTTCGATTCGGTTAATGTGGGGGGGGGGCTGCTTGAACTTTTGACCTTTAATTTTTTGTTCATTTATTCAAAACAAAAGCTGCACAAACAAAAATTTGAGCAGCACAAATCAGCACAAATGTAGCAGAATTGTTCGGCACAGGTTTGGTTTGGGCAATGTGGGGGGGCTGGTTGACCTCTGATGACCTCTGGAAACTTTCATCACTATCTTAAAAATGATAGCGGCACAAATGAAAATTTTGGCTGCACAAACCAGCACAAACGCAGCACAAACGTTTGACACCAATTTTGTTTGATTTGAAGTAGGTGGGGGTCCAACTTCACACAGGTACACATCTTCCTTCAAATTCTAGGGTGCAATGTTTATCTAGTACAATGTTTATCTGCTCTTCTGATAATTTTCTGGGCTATAAGCTCTGAAATAGTCACAAATTCTGGTTGCGCGTCTATTTCCTCCCTTATTTCAACTCCACACTATATAGGTCTAAAAGAGGCCTAAACACAAGAGGCCCTTTTCTGTTTTTTCATTTCAATTTTTCTCTCCCCACCTTCAAAAATCTACAACTTTTTTATTTTTACATGTAAAGAGCTGTGTGATGGCTTGTTTTCTGCGTAACAAATTGCACTTCATAGTGATGGTATTGAATATTCCATGCCATGTACTGGGAAGCGGGAAAAAAAATCCAAATGCAGTGAAAATGGTGAAAAAACGCATTTGCGCCATTTTCTTGTGGGCTTGGATATTACGGCTTTCACTGAGCGCCCCAAATGACATGTCTACTTTATTCTTTGGGCTCGTCCGATTACGGGATACCAAATTTGTATAGGTTTTATAATGTTTTCATACATTTACAAAAATTGAAACCTCCTGTACAAAATTTATTTCTTTGATTTTGCCATCTTCTGGCGCTAATAACTTTTTTATACTTTGTTGTGTGGAGCTGTGGGTAGTGTCATTTTTTGTGACATTTGATAATATTTTCAATGATATAATTTTTAAGACTGTACGACCTTTTGATCAATTTTTATAGATTTTTTAAATATTTTTCAAAATGGCAAAAAAGTGCCATTTTCGACTTTGGGCGTGATTTTCTGTTACAGGGTTAAACACATTGAAAAACCGTTAATATATTTTGATAGATCGGGCATTTTCAGACACGTCAATACCTAATGTGTTTATGATTTATAACAGTTCTAGGGAAAGGGGGGTGATTTGAATTTTTAGGTTTTTTTATTATAATTTTTTTTTTTTTTTTTTTATATTTTTCAGACTCTCTAGAGTACTTTAACCCTAGGTTGTCTGATCGATCCTATCATATACTGCCATACTACAGTATGGCAGTATATGGGGATTTTCCTCCTCATTCATTTCAATGTGCTATCAGCACATTGTAATGAAGGAGTTAAAACGAAATAGCCACGGGTCTTCGGACCCGAGGCTACCATGGAGACGGATCGCCGCTCCCCTATGACATCACGGGGAGCGATGATCCTAGGCAAGATGCCGGCAGCGATCACTGTGATAACACCCGCGATTGGTGCTGGCAATATGCAGCAAAGACTTACCGGCTATGGAGAGGGCCCAAAAGCCCTCTCCATGCAGCGGGACCCGACCGCCACCGTGAATACACGGTGGGCGGTCGTGAACCAGTTAAGGGGTGTGCCATCAGACAGTCTGACTGATTCGGACTGAGCGCGGGATTTAACTTTCAATTTGAGTCGCAAGCCCTAGCCCTAAGATGCACCACTAGAAAGATGGCAGACCTGAGAGGGGAAGGGACACATGCAGGATATCGGGCGCACGATCTTAGTGAATCGCGGCACAGTGCATTGTCATCGGACTTTCTGTGAACTCCGGGGAAGGGGTAAGTAAATGTGCCCCAATGTGTGCTATTGCAACTAAAGTCCATTTCTATACAGTTAAGCTGCAATACCTGAACAAACCATAATCAGGTGTGGTGATGTTTTTGGATGAAAGCAGCCATGTTTTTGACCTCGGGAGGACCCCTTTAATATATTCTACCCTACTGCTGCTTATGTCACACTCTTGGTCATGAAATTGATGGTGTCTTATGGCCAGAGTATAGGAAATGATCCTTATGGATAATTGTACTTTTCTGGACTTAGAAATGTGTTTTATCTATAATTAATATGCGCCACGGGAAAGTTGGCAGGTAGCACCATGCAGCACTTGAGTCACTGAATGAGGATGTTCTCTACCTAATTAAAGTGGAAGATGCTGGAACATACGTTACGGAGAGTAATCCTCCACGTTTGACACTGTCCGCACTCATGCATATCAGGAACCATTAAGAGAAGTCGTCGTCTTCAGGTCTTCATCTGTGATGTAAGACTGTAAATATGCGGCGCTCCACTTCTTGTTTACATGAAATATTACCCTATGCTGCAAACTCTGCCGTCACATAAATTATTAAAGCCACACTTGTAATATTTACAATAAACAATGTAAGAAGAAGCGGGAGTTATCGCTCCGAGCTAAAAGGTGGTTATGAATAATATTATTACACACAATGATCCGATTCCATAAATAAGGAGGAGGTGTCTGTACAGAATAAAATTAAATCTAAAAATGACATATGATGGGCTGGGGGTTTTATGGTAAAATTTGAGGTTTTTGTTGTGTTAGTTTTATAACATTTTTGGGATACTGAACATTCTCTAGACAGGGGCAGCCCACCGACAGTATGTGTAACCTATCTCTGAAGAAGGAATATCTATGGGGATCCAACCACTGGGAAGCCCAGAATTTAGGTTAAGAGCGGTAGTTGACTATCTTCCTCAGTCCCATAAGCTTCCAATGCTGAGACACTCCAAATACCAAGCCTCACTACTCATGATTAGGCCTCATTCACACTGCCACATGGGGGACGTATATACGTCCGATGTATATACGGCCTATATTCGTCCCCCATAGACGGCAATGGGTGCACGGCGCCCTACGGGAGTGGTATGGTGCTGCACACATGCGGCACCGTACCACTCCATACCCCGTGAAAAAATAGGACATGTCCTATCTTTTCACAGCATACGGCGCCGTGTGCCATACATTCCTATGGAGAGGGGCGCTCTCCCCCTCCTCCTCTCCCCGCGCGCTGCCATGTGCCTGCCGTGCTACGGTACGGCGGGCAATGGTAGAGTGAATCCAGCCTTACTTGGGATCCTGGTAGTCTGATCAGTGATCATAGTTTTATTTCCATTCTTAGGCCAATCCATTTAAAGGAAAACTACCAGTTAGTATACAAAAAACCAAACCAGACATAATGTCGACACAACGGGATTGCCTAGAAAAAAGTCTTATAATTAGCAGGCCTAAGCACGGGGACAACATGTCTGGTGCTCTGGGCTGCTAATTATGAAAAGCCCCGCACCCCCCTCTCCCTCTTGCGTGACCTCATCTCCATCTTCCATGCTCCCAGGGAGGTGCGAGGGTGTACATAATTAGCGGCTCACAGTGCCGGACATCTCTGAACGCCTCCTCCTCTTTGATTGACATTATGCATTGGACTTCAGGAGATCAAGTCAGTAATGTCTCTAGATGTAGGAAGAAAGCATTTTCTGAGGAAGAGAGAGCTTGACTTCAGTGTTAAAATCTCTGCCTCCATGTTTTTATACATTCAGTTTACATCTCACTTGTGAAGTTTATTTTCTGGATGATGCCACCTCACTAAAGAAGCAAGATCTGGAAGATGTTCAGCTGCTTTACAACATACTGGAAATGATTTATTAGGTCAATGTCTGCTAACAGGTTCCCTTTTAAGTATGGATTTAGAGTTGATGGAGATATGCCATCTGATATGATGGTGAAGGGCCTATATCAATGATGGCAAATCTTTTAGACACCGAGTGCCCAAACTACAACTAAAACCCATGTATTTTTCGCAAAGTGCCAATGCGACAATTTAAGCAGTAACTTATTACTCCCTGCTATTTCGCAGGTTTGAATTGTATAGGCATCTGAGGACACCAATACAGTAGGAAGAAGGAGAAGAAGTTTGGATTATCATTGTAGCTTCCTTCAAGGCTGCTGGGCTGCAAGAGGCCTTAAGTCCTGTCTGACGAACACTGCCCTGGGGTGCCCTGGGGCCCATAGAGATAGCTCTGAGTGCCACCTCTAGCACCCGTGCCATAGGTTCGCCACCACTGGCCTGTATGAATGGTCTTCCACTTAAGCAGTGATGGCGAACCTTTTAGAGGTTGGGTGCCCAAACTGCAACCAAAAACCTGCAAATTTTTTGTAAAGTGTCAACACAGCAATTAAAGCAGTAACTTATTGCAATCTTCTTGCTCCGTGCTATACCACAGCTTTCAATGGGCCTGGGGACATCCAATATCTTTGTTAAAAGGGGAGTAAATTTGGATTGCCATTGGAGCTTCCCTTGACAGCCTCCTGAACTGGATATTTCCGGGGTGGCATAGAAGGAGCTCCAATGATAGCCTGACCCTGTCCACACGTCCTCTCTCTTCTTGCAGTCTCAGGTATACCAGGATGCTTCACATTAAAATAATGCTAAGCATAGCAAGTCCTGAGACTGCAGGAGGATCCCTGTCTGGCAAACTCTGTCATGGGGAAACAGCCTCAGTGCCCACTGAGAGGGCTCTGAGTGCCACCTCTGGCACCCGTGCCATAGGTTCGCCACCTCTGCTCTAAAGTATGGTTGTTCTTATGAGTTCAGTTTTCCTGTTGCACCCCCACATATTGCAGGTATCCCACAGTTGCATCAGAATATTTTAACATTAAAATCTATCTTGTTTTCTACATATCAACTTCCACATATCATCTAGACAGATTGCAGATGACTGCTCTTGTATGTAACAATTCTGTACTCTGGAGAAACATTACACTTGATAGACCAGGGCTTCTCATCTCTTCTATTACCAATCAGAATATTGCTTATTCGTCATCAAATTCCATTACAAATTTAGAAAGAAATTGCTCATTTCACTCCTGGACCTCCCTGAACAGAAGACAATTATGTTGCTAATCACATATTATAGCAGGCGGTATCAGGCGTGTGCTGCAATAGCCATCAGCATATCATCACTTCTGTCAAAATATGTTCCCTAGCTCGAAACCCCTGGCAAACACCTGCCAGAAACTTTGGTATAGAATATTAATGTTAACCACTTTGCCACTGTAATTCTTATGCCTGTAAATTGCCTCTTAAAGGGTCTTCAAATAATGGAAGAACTGATGTCCATGCTCAACCAGACATCCATTCACCGATCTTTCAAGTCCCACAGTCTTGGTAAATTTGGTACCTTTAACAGTCTTACTGTTTTAATTTTCTAATATGACTCTACATATGTATCTGGATTCTGCCATCCATAACCCAATATCTGGTTTCTTATCCTTCAAGAATTCTCCCTGTCCTGGCTCTGAGTTATGTGTGACTATAGCACCAGAGGATCTTCTGGTGGGTCACAGATGTGCAGCAGAAGACAGTCTAATGTTGGTAGCTGGTTGGGTCTCTTTTCGACGGGATGATGAAAGGTTGGCCCCCTGATTAATCTTATCTGGTGGGCCCAAAGAAGCCCAGTCTGGAAAATAAATTACGCATATAAAATACATGAGCAAATTACATGTACAAAATTGGAGTGGAGATTTAAAAAAGCTCTCGCCTATCTGTTACCTTTCCCAGCTCTCCTTACCAGATCACAGTTCACATAACTGAAGTACAGTTGCCTAAGCACAGTGTCACATGGGCAACTAGAGAGTGTACCATCTCTGTCTGCTGGGAGGACAGTAAGATTTTCTCCCCTGCTGTCTGTTCTCAATTACAGTAGAGCATCACATGAACAACTAGATTCTGTAACATCTCTGCTTGCTGGAAAACGCTAAGATTTCTCTCCCTGCTTTCTGTTCTTAATCTCAGTAGAGCATCACACAGTGGCGTAACTAGGAGAGGCTGGGCCCCATAGCAGATTTATGCATGGGGCCCCCCTTCCCCTTAAAAAAATATACATATGTAGGCTGCATTCACATAAACGTGTGCCCGCCCGGCTATAGCCTGGCAGGCACAAGTCTGGCACGCTGGAGAGGAGGAGAGGTGATAGCGGCTCACCCCTCCCCTCTCCATAGAGAATTGAGCCACATGGTCGTTCTTATGGCCATAGATAGAGCACGCACTCTCTCTGTTGCGGCCACAGCTCGAAACAGTGAGTACTCGTTGTGCTCACTGTACCGAGCCCAGGCGTATAGAAGCCTATGGTGGAAGTATATCCGGCAGCAAATTTGCAGTCAGATATACGACCCTCATATGTTCTTGTGAATGTACCCCTATACAGACATGTTTATACAATTACACAAATTTATACACTGATATATACACACCTTAATATACTTATATACACATAAAGTTCTACACTCGTATACTATATTCAGTATATAGAGCATATACATACATACTATAAGCACAGTGTATACAAAAACACAGTATATACATATATACACAGTATATACATATATACACAGTATACACATATATACACAGTATACACAATATACATATATACACAATATACACAGTATATACATATATACACAATATACACAGTATAAACATATATACACAGTATACACAATATACATATATACACAGTATACACAATATACATATATACACAATATACACAGTATATACATATATACACAGTATACACATATATACATAGTATATACATATATACACAGTATATACATATATACATATATACACAATATACACAGTATAAACATATATACACAGTATACACATATATACATAGTATATACATATATACACATATATACATATATACACAGTATACACAATATACACAGTATATACATATATACACAGTATATACATATATACACAATATACATATATACACAATATACACAGTATTTACATATTCACACAATATACACAGTATATACATATATACACAATATACACAATATACACAGTATATACATATATACACAATATACACAGTATATACATATATACACAATATAAACAGTATATACATATACACACAATTTACACAGTATATACATATATACACAGTATATACATATATACACAGTATATACATATATACACAATATAAACAGTATATACATATATACACAATACACACAGTATATACATATATACACAATATAAACAGTATATACATATATACACAATATACACAGTATATACATATATACACAGTATATACATATATACCCAATATACACAGTATATACATATATACACAATATATACATATACACAGATAAATACATAAGTGTATACTTACCTTTTAGGATGTTTGGGTGATCACCCGGCTGTGTCTTCAGGTGGGTGTTCCAGTGGTTGTGCGGGCGGGTGTTCGGGCAGGAGGGGGGGGTGCGCTCGGGCCGGGGGGGGGGCCGATAGAGGGGGGTTCGTTTCCCGGGCGGGAGGGGAAGAGGGGCTGTTCACCGGGCGGGAGGATGGGGGGCGTGGTCGGGTGGTTGTCAACTGTGCCGTGTATAATCGGCCAGCTGTGCCGCTATGCAGGGGGTAGGCGGACCGCGGTCACGTGTGCCGGCGGACAGGTAAGGGAGGTGGGAGGCGGCTGGTGGGACGCAGGCGGGCGGGTCAGGGAGGTGGCAAATGGGAGTTTCAGGTCAGTGATCCATGAGAGGTGGGTGGGCCAGGAGACAGGTGGGCGTAAGCCGGGACCGAGAGGAGGGGCCCGGGGACACATCTGCCAGGCACCCAGCAGTGTATTCACGGACCACTTGGCAAAGCACTGCACACAGGGTCCGTGCATCCCCGGGCCCCTGAACCTCAAGGGCCCCGTAGCAGCTGCTACGGCTGCTACGGCGGTAGTTACGCCACTGGCATCACATGTGCAATTAGAGGCTGTACCATCTCTGCCTGCTGGGAGAACAGTAAGATTGCTCTCCATACTGCCTGTTCTCAATTTCAGTGGGTAACTAGAGGGTGTACCATCTCTGCCTTTTGGAAGGATGTTAGGGTTTTTCTCCCTGCTGTCAGTTATCAATCTCAGCACAGCGTCACATGGGCAACTAGAGACTTTACAATCTCTGCCTGCTGGGAGGACAATTTAATAATCCTTCCTTCTATATTCTGCATAATTATACAGTCAGGGACTCTCTTCGGCCATCTTCTACATCATAACTGTGTGACAGGAGCCTGTCTAATGATCAGTGGTGATAACAGGTTGTGCTGCATTGTGGAGAGTGTGTCTGGTACAGTCCATGTAATTGCATCATCTAAGACAGTGGTGGCGAACCTATGGCACTGGTGCCAGAGGTGGCACTCGGAGCCCTTTCTGTGGGCACTCAAGCCTTCACTCCAACACAGAGTTTGCCAGCTATGACTTAAGGCTTTCTCCTATGATCCAATACAGCCCAGGACTTGCCATGCTCAGCGCTATTTGGCTGCCAAGACTACACGAGGAGCAAGAAGGTGTGAATAGAGATGGATTGTCATTGGAGCTCCTGCTCTGGGTCCCCTGATTCTTCCTCTATAGGGGACCCTGGAGGGAAGATACAATCCAAATTTTTCCATCATCTTTCTATTGTATTGATGAACTCAGAATGTCAATACGATTAAATCTGTGATACAGCAGGGATCAATAAGTTACCACTTAAATTGTCTTGTTGGCACTTTGTGACATATAAGTGGGTTTTGGTTGTAGCTTGGGCACTCTATCTCCAAAAGGTTCGCCATCACTGATCTAAGACATTGGTGCCTGAGATGATCGATTCCTGTAATGCAACAAAACGGACTCATGATGAGATCATGTGATGTAACTGAGCAGGAGTATATACTGTATACATAAATATATATTGGTGGTATAGAAACGTAATGAAAGAATAACCTAAATTTGCTGGGTTGCTTCTTTAATATAAAGTTGACTTCCACATTCCCTACCGGGCTTTGTATGCCAAATCGGATCACTCCATAATTCCTTATATATTTGGGTAAGTTATAGCAGAATATTTGAAGCTTTAGAAGTCTTTATGGATAGAGACAAATAACTTCTATGAGACTGAAGCAGAAATGACATTAATTACTCAAGAATAGCAGAGTCTAAGAAAAGCATCACAGACTTAGCTCATAACATATGTAGCAGAAAGCCTGAATTTTTATGTATCCACTTGTGGTTGCCTCGGGGAATCGAGTCACATTCTAAACATATCCTTGTGGTGACATCTGAAGATTTCTGAAAGACGGAGGAAGAGATTTTATGTTTAAAAACAGGCAGCAGCTGTGACCCTTCTGCTAAAAGTCTACTTTAGAGATTGCTATCCAACCCTCTAATTCCCGGGCCATGCTGTGCAATATGCGGCCAGCAAAGCTTCAGGGACGCTTGCCTTCCGTCACAGCACTTACTTTGCATATATGAAAGGCATTAGCTAAGGGCAGCGTATGCAGCTGATCTGATCTGAATATAGGTATAAGATTAGCAGCATCCATTACGTTGTATATTCTGTCTCCAAACATTTAGTCTAAGCATTGAGGTACAGATGAAATGTATGGAGTTTATGACTTAGTAGTGGAAATCATCTTGAGTCCATTCTTACCACTGGACTCTATAATACCAGAGAGCAGAATGTGGACCCACTGTGTTATCCAACCAGTTTGACATTGGGCATCACTAAGTGCATTATCCGTGGACCACTCCGGTTTTACCCTTCCACCCCTATATATGTATCATTTCTTTGCTTCTGGGAGATCGAAATTCCCCTACCTCTTGTGGAGGTCCTGTTATGGTTAGCACTTTGCCCCAGTGGGTCAGGGGAGGTTAGGGTGGAGCACCAGGGGTCAGGCAAAGTGTAGTCATAGACAGTACAGCCATTAAGGCTTAACGGATAGCACACTGACAAAAGCAACATTTATGTGCATGTAGCCTAAGAGCTAGTACTTGGATCCTCTTATGGAGTCCTGTTCTGTTTCCTTTATTATATTGTTTTGGCTTGGTACCCCTTGCTAATATAGTTTTGGCTTGGTCTACTTATATGACCTAGGTGACCAAAGGTGCCAAAGTACTCAGTCTTTTGGGGCTTACCAGGGCCGGCGCCAGCACTGGGCATACCTGGGCAAGTGCCGGGGCCCTTAGGTGTTGGAGGGTTTTACATAAGGAATCCATGGGGGAGAGGAGGCTGTATCTAATGAATCCATAAGGGGTGAGGGGGGCTTATATTAAAAATACCCATCAGGGGGCTGTTTGGGATGATAAACTAGGGAATATTTTACGGAACAGGAGATTTTAGTTTCTGAATTTTTAATGCCGCCATGTGAGTTCACTGCAAAAGGACCCACTGAGGCTCTGTCACCCAGGGGCCTACTGAAACCTGGAGCCGACCCTGGGGCTTATGATATAACAGGGACCCATAAAAGAATTAACTAGTGGACTCACGAGTGGATTTTCAGGATCTGGTGCATGTTTTATGTATAAATTTAGACTGATTTTAGGCAATGATTGTATCAAGATTTATTATTATATTTCCTCTAATATGCTTCAGTCTATAAAGAGACAATCGCTCCTGCATCGGCTAAGGATATGAAAATTGTTTGTGCAAGATTAAATAAACCAGATTACAGCCTGATAAATGGAGTGTGTGCCTGTGATGGTTCATTTATAATGAATAACAGAAAGTCTTGCACCACAAGAAGGTGTTGATTACCTTTTCGCCTATACGATCAGCGTTGTGCTGCCTTCTGACTTCCTTCTCGGTTCACATAAATCTCTGGTTAAATCTGAGAGTCTTGTGGATGTGATGGGCATCCATCTGGTGTGCTGCCCGGTGTTATCAGGCTGTAATCCGGTTGATTTGGTCTAGCACACACAATTTTCATATCCTTGTCCTTGTGATTGTCTCTTTATATGATTGTTGTGGTCTAGGTTCCCTAGTTTCTATTTGCTGAAAGAAAGGATTTTCAGCAACACACAAGCGAGGGCCCCAGACATCGACATATCCATTCACAATACTACCCCCGTAAGCGCCCTTTACATTGTACAGTCTATATTTATACATAAAAGATGCACAAACATATTTCCATAACACATCATACATACAGGGCCGACGCCAGCACTGGGCATACTTGGGAAAGTGCTGGAACCCAGAGCTGCTGGGGGGCTCACATAAGGCTGTACATTAGGTATCCATATAAGGTGAGAGGGGGCTGTATATAAAATAAACATGAAGGAGCTATGTGGGATGATAAACTAGAGAATATTTTAGGATAGGTTTTAGTTTCTGAAAGTGAGTTTACTGCAAAGGGGCCCACTGAGGCTCTGTCGCCCAGGGGCCTACTGAAACCTGGAGCCGACCCTGACTACCCTGATTTACTGACTTCCAAGAATGGATTTCCTTTACGGAGATGCAAGAATATAAAGCTAATGCAACAGTCTAGGATACAACAATCCTTGTAGAAGAAAGCACAGACTGTTGGTGGAGTACAGCCATCAGCTGGGGCTGCTCCAGGCTTCATTGCTACGATCTATCCCTGCAGTGACCACTTTGCATTTTATCCATTTGGACCCAGGTCTACAGAAAATTGGACTTATCTTCCCCACACGTGTACATGTGTACATCAGCTATCAGCTAGCATACCTGCGATGTAGTAGGACCCAGGGACCACCACTTTCTTTGCATGTGCTTTGTTTTTGGCCTACACTTATGACACATTAGAGAGGTACCAGGTCAGTTTCCTGTAGTTTATTTTCATATTGATATTTCATATTTTCCATAGATCCTCACTACCACTCTATTGCTGTTAAAGATAACATCTCCTCACAGTGCCATCTGTCCTTAATATAGTAAGTGCAGGTGTCAGCCCGTTGCTGGCTTGATACTTGTGTAGGCTTGCAAGAGTGAAACCGGCAAGATTGTTGCCTTTCATAAATATGTAACCGGCAAGCAAGACCTCATATAATTTTGTAGCTTTAGACCTCTTGTACGACTATTTATAAGCACAAATCCTGCTGCCTCCAACCTTATTAAATGCACCAACTCGGGGTAATCTGCCATGTTGTAAGGATTACAACACTATACGCAGGATGAAAAAATCTGGAAAGGACTTTATTGGGTCATTTCTTTTACACTATTTCACACTTCACCTGATTTAAATGATAAGAACACAAGTGATAAAATAAAAATAAGTGAACTTAGAATTTGACTTAAGTTTCGATCTAGTAAACAAAAGCATAAAATCCCAAATCAACAAATGTGTTCTCTAAGTAAACACATTCCTAATACACCTCATATACTATAATTACCTTGACAATATTGACATCTGCTAGTGTAAATATGCTGAAATAAATGCAGAGTATTAATAGTTTTTGTTACATGCTTCGTATAAGGCTTCTGAAGGACGAAAGTGAAGAACCGCAGGAAAAGAACTTTTTAATGGAAAATTAGTAATAGGAATATTTTGATCAAATCTCCCAATAACTTCCACATATAAGGGCACATTTACTTACCCGATACTGTCACGATCCCCGATCCAGACTGTCCGACGAGGATGAAGTCCGGCGCGATTCACCAAGATCATGCGCCGGAGTTCACCTTCTTCTTCCTGGTGCATGTAAGTGCATGTCTTGCGACACAATTTGAATTTTAAATCCTGCGTTCAGTCCGAATCAGTCGGGTTGTCTGACGGCCACACCCCCCGATTTGTGTCGCATTAAAGTCGGCACGATTGCACCAAAATCAGATCGCGTGCGCCAAAAACCCCTGTTACATACGGAAATCTGAAATAGTTGGGAAACCCGAAGGAAATGCGGTGCCCAGACCCTTAGTGAATGTGCCCCATAATGTACAACTTTCTTCCTTTCACTCTACTCTTATTTTCTCTTCTTCCTACCAATCCGAGAACATTGAACTATCTCCACTACTGAACTGAATACAAGGTGAAAACTATATTTTCAGGAAAAACCTTCAAATGTATCATGACTTGGTACAGGAATCCATTTTGAGTCAATCAGAAGTGCATTTTTTCCACTGGACTGTATAATAACAGACATCAGAGTGTGGACCCACTGTGTTATCCAACCAGTTTGATATTGGGCATTACTAAGTATATTATCCATGGACCTTCCCTGTTTTCAAGCTTCCACCCCTATAATTGGATCAGGTCTTAGGGGAGATCAAAGGTCCCTACCTCTTGTGGACGTCCTTCTGTGGTTAGCACTTTGCCCGATGGGTCAGGGGAGGTCAGGTTAAAGCAATCAGGGCTTAACAGATAATACAACGACAAAAGCAACATTTGTGTGCATGAAGCCTAAGAACTAGTATTTGGATCTTCTTATGCAGTTCTGTTCCCTTTATTATATCATTTTGGCTTGGTACCACCTGCCTATGCAGTAAGTTTTGTTGGAGTTTATGATGAAGCAGGAACCCTGTAAAAGAAGTGACTAGGGGACTCATAGTAGACTTTTAGGATCTGGATGCCTGACTTATCCGTCAGGCGGCTGGGAGGCCCGAAATTTCTGACGTAGAATTGTGCTATAACTGCAAACCCCCAGATGAAGTCTGCCAAGCTGAAAGAGCATCGGTGCTCACATCATCTGAGCAACGTCTGAGTGTCTTCATCATCATTAGTATGGGTTCGGCTGGGTTCACATCACGATTTTTGTAGACGCTAAGCATATACATTGACAAATAGTGGCAGACGGTGGCATAGTTGTTGTCTCCGTCTGGCCACTATACCTCCTGTAGGAAAATGCAGGATGAAAAGACGTGGCAAGCTACTTCATTCCATCCTGCAGCAACATACATGCTCAGCGGAGGCAATGGATGGCTATGGAGAGTGGATGTAGCGTATTGCATCTCTCCCCACAGCCCCACCAAGCAGGAGGGAGGACCTGGTGACATCAATGTCCATATTAGGTGGACATCACTGGGGGAACAGCCCGTTCATAGGCAGTAGCCGATCACTGGCTGCTGCCAATTTACACTCCCCCCCACCCTACATTAGGGATGAAGGAAGTCCCCCGGGCGACGTATCTCACTGTATAGGCATACAGTGGGATACGCCTGTGCCATATGTTGTAAAGACATGTCAGAATCCCCGATGTGTTCTTTCAATGTATGGCAAATAACGAGGTGTGAACCCAGCCTCAGAGAGATGACCGTGTACCTCCCCCTTGTAACTAGATACAGTGTAACTCTCTCAATCAAGTATCTATAATGTATGTATACTCATATCTATATTGTGGCTTGATATTTATCAGACCTTTTAGTGCCTTAGGGACTTGACCTATTTCTAATAGCTTTGAATTTGCAGTTGTTTCAAAGTTGATGGGAGGCGACTCACAGCACATCCACCCCTTCGTCAAGTAATCGGATAATTTTGCTTTAGGAAAATGGACTCCATCAGAAATTTCAAAATAAATTTAACAGATTAGGAAATAAAGAAGGAAAAAAAAGGAGGAATAATGTTTCTTATTCATTTGAAGTATTGATTTCTAACTTTGTTTAAAAGTTACTTATTATGTGTATTCATAGGTCAATAAAAAATGACAAAGTACAGTTTTTTGTTTTTCTCTTTTTAATTTTAGGAAATGCAACAAAACAATAAGATACAGCAAAAGAAAACATGGATGTGATGTGCTTGCATTAACATGTAAAGTACATTACTATAGAAGCAGTTATTAAGAAAAGTAAATCTTACCCCCACTGTAACCTACAACAGTTGCCCCCAAACAAGCACAATTTTGTAAGGATAGTTTGGGCACAAACTCTACTTTGGCGGATCTACGAGCTGTCTGACATGCACCTGTGACTTTAGATTTTTTTAGTTTACTTTAAAAAAATATTTCATTTTCAGAATATTTTTCCAATATAAATAAAGCACCTCCTATGAAGCAGTATACAGCAGCACTACATAACTTAAAGCCGACTTTTTTAATTTATACAAGTTTAGGCACAGTAAACATACTGTAAAAAAGAAAAAGCTGCAATAAACCTAAAAAAACAAACAAAACAAGCTTGCTTTTTTATTTTACGATAATTTTTATAACTGAGATGTTGAACTACGTGGTAGAGGAAAAGTATCAAAACGAGAACTGATAGACATCATTTGTTTGCTATTGCTAAATGAACTGCTACACCTAAAACGCTACACATTTTATCATAAAATATACTCAACAAGGTCATTTATGAACTACAAAATATGTAGGCACATCATTTATTGCTATTTGAATAAATTCACTTCCGTAGGATATGTAATAAATACTTGATAGGTGAGTGTCCCACCTCTCTGGCTGGAGATGGCACATCCCGCAGGAAACACTGGATGAAAAAATTTAGCGTGGCACAAATGCAACTGTATTGCATCCATCCCTAGCCTCCAATGAGCGTTTACTCTGGGCGTTTCCAATGTTATGACACTCAGGATATTCCCTGAACATGAGCAGAAGCCAATCCCTGCTGCCAATGTTTGCTCCTCCTTCCGCTTTCAGGGGATAGGAGATGAACCGAAAGACGTTCCCCCTGTATGAGCATAGAGTGGCATATGTACTAGTCCTCTGCTGTAAGGATACGCTGAGAATTCTCCTTTTCGGAAGATTTGGAAATAGCAGAAGGTGCTTGCTTATATTTTTTCAGACCTCCTTCACACTTAAATGAAGAGCAAAGCGCATGTGCAGCCACCTCTCCCTAAGCAACGTTGTTTTCATCATAGATAGTGTATGGGTCCCAGAGGTGGCCCCAGCACCAATCATCTACTTGTAACATATCCTGACATGTCAAAAATACTAAAACTTTGAATAACACTTTAATAGCCCTATTGAAAACACATGTAGCATGTGAATAACATCCCTTGTTCTGAATCTTGATTAAGTTATCTATTCCACATTGAGTTATCTTCTAAATCGTCAGATTATCACAAAATTTCACAAAGAAGGTTTTCCTAGAAATGAACTTGAAAAGTTCAAAGTAGAAATTAGTGACAACTCCTTAGTAGACATGAGCGGACTCAACGTTCAGGGTTCAGGTTCGGCCATGCGACCCAGAGGTATTGGTGGCTCCTAGCAACTAGTCATAGCTAAGATTGCCCAGGGGTCTCCATAATCTCTACTACTCAGTGCACAACCTTGTAAGTAGTGGATTATGGCTAGCCGGTAATTTAATGGGATAGCCACTCAAATACATATTTACCTGAAATTTGGTATAGCCCAAGTTTGCATACTTGAAGAAGGAGATATAATGAAATCTCCACGATATGCAACATGATTTTTTAGGATGTTCATCATTCATCTTCGACTCTGAGGATAGCCCTATTTGAGGCACACACCTTTCCGATATTAATAATGAGATGACCCAGTTTATTTTGTCCCAATCTATACAGCAAACTGATATGTGAGCTACAAAAATACTTTATGTAAATAGTCCCATTAAAATATTTATTTTTAAATATTCATTTTTCAACATTCCCTTTGGAAAAACGATCCAGAATCGGTGACATATTTAAAGTTTACTGTTCTTGATCATTCATAGATTTGAGATGGTCTGAATTCAATATTCTAATTTCAGGAGATGTGGGTCAGTGTTGGCCTCAAGAGTTGTGTTCACTGCCCTTGACCTAAACATCATTGTAACTATGGTTCAAGAATAGCCAACGCTGCCAGTCAATATTGGAAGCCTCAGACTTTGGTTACATTGAATTGAAGACATTGACATTTGGATGATCCATTCAGAGAGATCTTCCAAGTTGAAACATTTTGGGAATCTGGCCACCCCATGAGTAGATATTTCTACAGTGTGTGATACAAGTAAAAGTATAGGTGAATTATATAACATAACATGACCGTGTTCTACTCCCATTTTGCCTTCCATAAATAACCCTAAATGTTGCATAATAAAAAAAATATAATGAATGTAAAAAAAAGTAACACAAATTTTTTTCACAACCCCTATGACCCAAGAAACAACCATTTTCTTTGAATGTCATGATTCCAATTACAGAACTTTTTTAATTTAGATTTATAGAAGATGTGTCTACGTTGAATCTATCTTTACGCTTTGAAGGCTGAAGCCTGATTGTGATGAGATGAGAGTTGTTGTTCTTCATGTCGAGTATAATACTCCATCCATGGTAAAGGGAAATTGCAATTAGATCTTACTTAATCTATATTCTACATTAATCATATTTTACAGATGGTAAAATATAGACAGGCTAGACAGGCTAGTAAGATCTCAAAGGTTGTGTGTCTACAGGCTCCAGATGGTCACATCCTTGTTGCTCTGAATTAACGTACTCCAGATAATAAGGATAGTTATTGAAGCTTTTAAAAAAATAATACATGGAAAAAAAATTCTGAAGTGGTTTATAAGTTTTTGGACCATTGCCACAATAAAACTTAAACCACCTTGGTGGTCACCTCCTTGGACTGACCTTTCATGTCCCTTTCTTCTGCGACATTGTTTGGGGTTGTAGCACCTGGAACTGATCCTGTTTATGCTACACATATGCTATAAATATGATGTCGGAGAATCCAATTCACAAGCCAAAAAAACCTCAGATTATTGAACATTTTTCTTGAAGTTTTTTTTGTTCATGATTATCTGTTTTAAGTATATTACTTTTGTACTGATCATTTGTGTAATTTACCATGTTATATCTAGTTTTAATTCTTCTTATGTAGTTAGTACCTCTTTATACTGTTCTGGTTATACATAAGTAAAGCTTAGAGTATTTTTGGAACCCTCTAAAAAATTATAAACATGTGGTTTCAAATATTGAGAAAATATTAATATTTTGGTAAATTAATTCAGGTTCATTGACTCTAACTGGAACTTAAAATAAGGGACTTATTTTCCCAATTTTTTTAGACCAACTGCTTCTAATACCTGGTTCTTTTTCCATTGAACGACTTTTGCCATTGCCGATAGATGTAGTCGACAGGCAGAGAGCCATGGTTTGGTGATGACATCTCTTGCAAATACCTATGTGTAGGTCTTGGACTGAAGGGAAACATAAATAACAAATCTTTTCACTTATCTTATGAAAGTTTTACTTAAAGACGTTTTTGTTCAACTTTTTGTCAAATAGCCACAGACACTTTGAATCTATTTAGGGTCCTAATAGCCCACCATAGCACCAGATAATCATCCATAGGCTGAGGCTCTGACAAAAAAAGTAAATGCCAAAGATCCTGAAGAAGACAACCCAACTTGCTCATGACTTTGAAGACAATTTTTTTTACCAATGGATCTAAAGTATTTTTATTGGGATGATTCTGATTTTTTTTTTAACCTTATCCGGTGTTAAGATCTACTAAAACTGTTCATGTTCTTTGTAGACGGAGAGTGACTCTCTGCATCATCTTCCCAAGGAACAATGGCGCAACACCAAACATATTTCCCAAAAATGTGTCCGAAAAAGAGTTATTGTCATGAGAAGTTCCTAAGTGCTTAATGATCCTTTTACATTGACTGCTAGTAAGTTATGGAACGTAATAATTTCCATTGGCAACACTGTATTCCGAGCACAACACATATTTAGTCAGTTATTATTAAATCCTGACATTAATAAAAGAAATTTATGAGTATTTAACAAAAGTCCTTTAAAGTGATTTCTCATTCAGATGTATAACCTTCTTATCGGGGTGGACGAGAACTGCAGATGCATTCACATCTCTCATGGTGCTCCAGCTGGATGTCCACTATAGACATTGTCTTGGTTTTAGTCTTTTTCTTACTGTACGCAACTTCAGGCATGACCTTCAGAACCTACAAAAGATTAATGTCACAAAATATTGTATTATGATGTTTATTGTCCACAAAAACCAAGTTGCTTTACATAAATCAACAGTCCATGGCTGCAAAATTATTATCAATATTACCAGGAAGACTCATCTGGACAAATGGTCTAAGAAAAACCCAAATACATGTTTTTTTCTTCCACATTGGAGCACAGTTCTTTGCTTGGTTCATGCTTAGTTCTGATAAATTATACAGCGGTGGAGGGGTAGTTCTACCAATTCTGAAAACACAATGGGGCAAATTTACTTACCCGGTCCATTCGCGTTCCAGCGGCGGCTTCTCCGCTCTGGATTCGGGTCCGGCCGGGATTTAATAAGGTAGTTCTTCCGCCGTCCACCAGGTGGCGCTGCTGCGCTGAAAGTAAACTCATCGCGCCGGAATGCACCGAGCTGGACCAGGTGAAGGTAAGCGGTCCTTATGCGACACATTTTCGGTTTTTAAATGCGGCGGTTTTTCCGAATACGTCGGGTTTTCGTTCGGCCACGCCCCCCGATTTCCGTCGCGCGCATGCCAGCGCCGATGCGCCACAATCCGATCGCGTGCGCCAAAATCCCGGGGCAATTTAAGTACAAGCGGCGCAAAACGGAAATATTCGGGTAACACGTCGGGAAAACGCGAATCGGGCCCTTAATAAATGACCCCCAATATCTGTTTAATCGAAATTCCTGACCTCGAAATTTAAGAAGATTAAGGGATTTATTGTTTAAACAAATGAGGCCACGGTCGATTTGAAGTTAACTCAAAAGATATTAATCTAACTGTATAATAAAATCAAGACAAAGAAGGTCTTCAGAAGATCTCGAAAAGAGTCAGAATTGTCTGGCAAATGTACAATTGAGTTTAACATTTTAAAATATTTTTATTTTATATTCTTTCTTTTCAAATATTTATAACATGAATGTTTTGATTTTTTTTAAATAAATAATATTAAATAGAACAAAATGAAATAAAGCATAAATAACCTTTTAATCATTTTTGCAGAAATCTTAGTCAGCTATGTGCAAATGAGGAATAACACTATTTCTGGGCAGTATTACATATGAAATCTTAATTTAATAGCAGTTTTTTCCCTTTTCTTCTGTGATGCATTGCTCCCCCCCCCTCCTTTCCATAGACACCTGACATCTAATATTTCAGTGAGCTTCTGTCCATCTTGCTAGCAAGATGGAATTCAGCTGAAAGCTCAGGATAAATACAGGATAATACCATATTTTTGTAGACTATAAGATACACTTTTTAGCAAAAAAAAATAATCTAGACTGAAGGTCTTGAGAATCCAGCACTGCCAGAACCTCCTGACCACTGTCCTGTAGATAAAGTGAAGGGCTGAAAAAGCTTTGCACCCGATCTCTAAGAAAGCTTCTGCACTGCCCTCTCTATGCCAGTACCGACATGAGTATTACTGCAGGATCTTGAGTAATGTAAGAAGTATGTGACTGATCACATGCATCCTGGATCATCTGCAAGGTCCTTAAACCCTCTTATACTGCCAGGGGATGGGGCCTGAAAAGCCAGAGTAGAAATTGTGTTCGGGACTGGGTATGAAAAAGATCTGTGTGTGAGTTAGTGAATGGTTGCAGAGGTATTGTGAGTAAATGGTTGTAGCAAAGCTGTGTAAGGAAGTGAATGTTAGCAGAGCTGTGTGTTAGAGTATGGATGAAGCGGAGCTGTGTGTGAGAGTATGGATGAAGCAGAGTTCTGTGTGAATGAATGGATGTAATTGTGATCTGTGAGTGATGCGCTTGTGTGAGACAAACATGATTTTTTCCTTTTTTTGGATGACTAAATCTGGGGTGAGTCTTATAGTCTGAAAAATAGAGCCAAAGTAAGCATTTCATTTGGAGAAGATAAAATATAAAAATGTTTCAGGGCTTTGCTGGTACTTTTTATTTAGAGTATGTAGAATTCTTTCTGGCTATATGCAAAATATATTGCATAATGAATTAATGAATAATCACGGGTTTGCAAACATGGGTTCAATCTAATCAATTAGTGTAAATTCACTCTTTTTATGCATTTGTGAAACGTAATTGTTCTAATTGTTTATTACATTTTTTTTTCTAATTTGCAGTGCTGTTGTGACGCAGTTATGTTACACGTGCAGCAAATTACATAGAAATCTGTTACGGTTTACCGCGGAAAATTACCAAAATAATTGATGCTAAACTGATGGTTTTTTTACATGAAGATTTTCGGATTACATAATTATCCTTTGCTCTGTCTTTCTTGACAGAAATATGCTATACAATTATTTAGAAATAAACTTCATTCACATGCAGGTGAGGGTATATACTGGCGTCTTTTTTTTTATAGTAGTACAACTATATTATTATTTATCATTTTTATGATTAAAAAATCAAAACATTAAATAAAGAAATGGCTCTAAAAAATCACTTCATAAAAAAATTATATACATACAAAAGTTAAAAAAAAAATCAATCTATGGGGCACATTTATCATATGCTGGCTGCAAGATGCTTCCCCTGCCCACCTGAAGCCGCCAGATCTATAAGGAAAGTTTGGCTTCCTAATAAATCCGCTGGGTGGCAGCGCCACACTGCACCGGCAGGGCAGTTTTACGGCAGGTCTGATCTGGTGTAGAATGATGCCTTTATGAGCGCAGGCTAGGGCAGGAATGCCCACCGGACCACTGATCTGCGGGGCCCGCCCCATTCACACCCATCTATGCACATTTGGTGTGGAGGTGGAGGTGGAGAAATGTGTCCAGATTTCAGACCCTACATGTGGCCACGGTGCTGTACGGGAGTGTAGCTGGGAGAAAGAAAAGACATGTCCTATCTTTTCCCGTAATACAGCACCGTGCACCAAATATCGCTATGGAGAGGGGCAGAGGTGAGGTGCTCAACCCTTCCTCCTCTACCAGGCGCCATCGTGTGCCGGCTGTGCTACAGTATGGCGTGCACATTGTCGTGTGAATGTAGCCTAAAACAGTAAAAATCATAAACATGTTAGGTATCGCCCCGCCCCAAAATGTCTGATCTATCAAAATATAATAAAGTTTTTTCTCCAGTGTTTAACCGCGTAACAAAAATTGCCACTTTTTTGCCATTTTGAAAAATATAAAAAATTTTATCAAAAGCCTGTACAGTTGGTAACATTGAAAACATAAGTCTCAAAGTCACAAAAAATGACACCAACCACAGCTCCGTACACTGAAGTATGAAAAAAGTTATTTGCGCCAGAAGATGGCAAAATTAAGACACTTGTTTTGTACAGGAGGTTTTAATTGTTGTAAATGTATGAAGCAATTATAAAACCTATACAAATTTGGTATCCCCGTGATCGTACCAACCCATGAAGGAGCAATGTAATTTGGGGCAACCAGTGAAAGCGGAAAAGTCTAAGCCCAGAAGAAAATCGCGCAAGTACATTTATCCACCAATTTCACTGCATTTGGAATGTTTTTTCCACTTCCCAGTACACGTCATGGAATATTAAATTCCGTCACTATTAAGTGCAATTTGTTACCCAGAAAACAAGCCGTCACACAGCTCCTTACATGAAAAATTAAAGTGTTACAGATGTTTGAAGGTGGGGAGTGAAAAATGGAAATGCAAAAACAAAGGGCCAGTTGTATCACTGTTCTGCGCTTATGTGTAGTCGTTACGCCAGAATTATCACAAGCTACAACCATCTGTGATGAGTTGAGTTTCTGCCTCTTATTAATCACTTTATTTTAGGCGCATTCATGGGGTAATGTTAGATTCGGGCAGTTACATGTGATGCTCCTACAAGCTCCTCTCTGCTTCTCTCCCACACGCAAGTATGAGAATGACCCTCACAGCACAGCCCAGGTGTGTGACACCTTGCGCCCAGTGACCTCCTCAGCAGTGGCTTCTCCTGGAGGGGATCCCCCAGTGCTGATCTTCTGCTGCCCCCCTGTAATTCTGGCCAGTATCCTCCTCAGACACCAGAGTGGTCATCCTGCTACACGGGGACACTGTATTGTCTGCAAAATTTAACTTGCTCCTCTGTCCTGTCTGCAGCTCCTACAAACTTCTCTTCTATCCTGCTCTGAGCTGCTGCTTTTGTAGATTTGTTGTAAATAGAAGCTCATGAACTGTAAACAGAGGCTGCGCTGGCTTCCATACAACGCAAATTAGGTGGCAAATTGGTGTCAAATGTTTGTGCTACGTTTGTGCTGTTTCGTGCAGCAAAAATTTTCGTTTGTGCCGCTATCATCTTTAAGATATTAATGAAAGTTTCCAGAGGTCATCAGAGGTCAACCAGTCCCCCCCACATTGCCCAAACAAAACAAAACTGCTGCCGAACAATTCTGCTACGTTTGTGCTGGTTTGTGCTGCTCAAATTTTTGTTTGTGCTGCTTTTGTTTTGAATATATGAACAAAAAATTAAAGGTCAAAAGTTCAAGCAGCCCCCCCCACATTAACCAAACCGAAAAAAATTGGTGTTAAACATTAGTGCAACGTTTGTGCAGCAAAAATTTTCGTTTGTGCCATCTATCGTATCTATCTATCTATCTCATATCCATCTATCTATCTATCTCATATCCATCTATCTACGGTATCTATCTATCTATCTATCTATCTATCTATCTATCTATCTATCTATCTATCTATCTATCTATCTATCTATCTATCTACCTAACGTATCTATCTATCTATCTATCTATCTATCTATCTATCTATCTATCTCTCTCATGTATTTATCTCTCATTCTCTTATATCTATCTATCTATCTATCTATCTATCTATCTCGCTCATGTATTTATCTCTCATTCTCTTATATCTATCTAGTATGTATCTAATCTATTTGTTTCATATCTATCACATTTATCTATCTATCTATCTATCTATCTATCTATCTATCTATCTATCTATCTCTTTCTAATCTTCTTTCTATTATTTATCTATCTATTTTTCTCTCTATCTATTCGCTATCCATAGAGCTTTTATAATAGTAATTTCCCTCACTACATTTGGGTATAAGTAATGAGCACACAACAATTTCCATTTACATTTTCCTGAAAGCGGGGTAAAATGAAATGACTGACACTGGTGAGATCTTTGCTTAGAAAAAAAAATCTATTTCTTCTAGGAATGGAAAGTGTATGCCTGGGATGAGAGTGGAGATTTGGGCAGCATTTACGTTAACAAGGCCTCTGACAGCTGTGGGATTTTCCCTGTGTTTTATATTAAAAAAACATGAGCTTGGTATATGGGCTCGGCTGATAAGAGGAGAAAAAATGAATTGGCAAACACTTTCCCCAGACAAGACAGGCGAGGAGCGTTTGAACGCGGTGGAAATTGGACAGCTTGACTGGCTGATCACAGCGCTGATAGTCGCAGATTTTATGCTCTATATAATAGTTTTAACTTTAGGTGCAGGGAATTATATTCAACCTAAATTGTATTCTGTAGCAAGGACCAAATGTAAAAGTAGATGAGGTTTGTACCTCTGTGTGCACATTAGACATGAGGCATTACAGCTGCATTCACCGTCAGTCATCATATCAGCACATTAGGGGCGCAGTGACGATGTAAGTTATACAGAAAAGGATTTTACCCCACAACACTACGACCCACTTCAGGAAGGGAATGAAATGTCCTTTCTAGAATTCCATCTTTTGTGCTAAAAATCTACCTAAAAAAAAGAGTCATATGGAAATGAGATAAGGAGAGTCACTTTTTGCATGAGATGAGTCACTTTTAGAGGCTTAAGGAGGAGTGTTACTTCAGTTGCCTACAGTACCTGGAACCATATCAACTTTCAGGTCACATTTGGCTTGTGGGTCTGTGCGCTACAGAACTGGAGATATAAGAAGTAGCAGATATAGTTAGGAATGGGTGCTATAGACAAAGATCCAATTCCTGCTTAATAGCTTATAATGTATCTTTGTATCTAGGCATTTTGGCCATCATCCTTGCTCTAATTGGCTCCTATGGCAGAGAACGATCTAAATAAAAGCATTTTTCAGATGTAGTATATTGACAATACACTTGTTTTGCAGTAAATTATGTGAGTGATCAGATCTCCTGGAGTGTAATCCCCGGAAAAAAAAGGAAAATTACACATACAAAATATAAAAGTCCAAATCAACCCCTTTCTCTAGAAATCATATACAAATAAATGACCATTATTTGCCATTTCACAGCAAAAAATTATCAAAAGGTCACACAGACCTCGTCAATTTCAGAACATTTCGGATATTTTTCCATTTTCCCATATTAAACTGTGACACTATGGAAACAAGCCCTCACACATCTCTGTAGATGGAAGAATAAAAAAGTTCAGGTTTTTGGAGGAGCAGAACACTCCTCCAAAAGCTGAAAAACAAAAATGGAAAAGGGCTGTGGCGGAAAGGGGTCAGGGGTGTGTTCACATATAGTGGAAAAATCTGCTCCAAAAGACTGTCCTGAACCTTGGTAGATGGTAAACCTGTTGCGGTTTAATGTTGAGGATATTGGGACACATTTACTTACCCGGTCCAGTCGCGATCCAGCGACGCGTTCTCCGACGAGGATTCGGGTCTGCCGGGATTCACTAAGGTCTCTATGCCCGATATCCACCAGGTGTCGCTGTTGCGCCGAGGTCCGCCGGAGTTCACCTTCTTCGTCCCGGTGCATGTAAGTGCTGATCTTGCGACACAAATTCTTTTTTAAATTCCGTGGTTTTTCTGAATCGGTTGGGTTATCCGACGGCCACGAACCCCTATTTCTGTCGCGTGAAAGTCGGCGCCGATGCGCCAAAATCCGACCGCATGCGCCAAAATCCCGGAGCAATTCGCCACAAAACAGAAATCCTTGGGTAACCCGACGAAAGTGCACGATTCGGACTCTTAGTAAATGAGCCCAATTGAGTTTGGCTATTCGGCAGCCTGATATCTGCTAAGGAACTGTGTCACTAACTATTTTCCGTTTTGCTTTGATTTCCAGTTCCAGTTGTTGGACCAAGGATTTGCGGCAGCCAATCAGTGGTCAGAGAAGACTCTGGGGACAACACTTGTTACACGTCCATAGCCAACTGAGTCTACTGATTGGACCGACAAGCACTGCAACACTGGGATCATGAGAAGGATAAAAATGCTTTATTTTAATTATTGTCTATCCATTCTCTATAGAATATGATCCTTCACAATCTCGAGGAAACTTTATATCCAAAAAGAAAAATAAAGAAAAAATAGCCACATATGCCTTGAATTTTTAGGTTAATGTTTCGAATGAAATGACTTGAAACTCTTGATTCTAGAAATTTACAATTTTGCTCGTAATAAAACTTCAGCTTCAGATCTTTTGATCTGGTTACAACACAACCACCTCATAAAATTACAAAATGTACTGAGTGTGATGTAACGTTCTCCAGCTGACCTGCCAATGTTATAGGGTTTATTAGGTTTCCCACTTCTACTTTAACAAAAGTCCAAAATGCCAATTTTATCCAGAAGACAACAATAATGCAATATCTAGGACGACACACAATACACAAAACAGTAATCAAATGAGCTGCACATGGATCGGTGTTACCCCTAGTAGTGCTATGGTCAGTGTTATGGTCAATGAGGGCACAACACCTCTCATTTGGCACCAGACTTGGTGCTGAAACCTATGAAAAGACAGATGCAGCTCCTAGTTTTTCAATTGTATTGAATAAATGTGATATATACGTGGCTATACGTGCTTGTAATGCTGCTGAGTACATACAACCAGGGGAAAAATAAGTTAAGACACAGATGGTGAGCCCTAATGGTAAAGCCACCCAGCTGTCCCTACCTATTTGCTGATCCTATCTTAGACGATAGCTGACAACTAAGTGATGTTCCCTTCCGGCACCACAGGGAAACACATAGATAAAAACAGGACAAAACAGGAGGAAGGTCATACAAATATGGGTAAAAACTACGATAGGTAAGGAGGTGAACAAAAAACAAAAATAAAGCAATATACAATACATAGCAATGTGGAGAGAAGACTTCTAGTAAGCACTTGGAAGAGGGCAAATTAACTTATTATGGGATGTCAGACTCCCACCCCAGCCGTAATTGGACCACCCCCTCTCTAACATCTAACCCAAATGAAAAACAGACCAGCATGGAAGCAAGGTGAATGGGAAAAGCTTCTATCAATCACCATCTGCAGTCTAGAAAAAACATCAGCAGAAGACAGGTGGGTGTGGTACCCACCTGTACAAAATATAGTCATGTATAGTCATAACAGCATATCCTCTGCCAAACTAAGACAGTGGATGGTGCTGAAACTAAGAAAAGGTGCTGAAAATTAAGACAGTTGGTATTGAAATAGGGCATTGTTCAGACTAGGCATGACAGAATGCAAAATTATAGTCAGCAGCTACTTTAAAGGGAACCTACCACCACGAATCTACCTATAAAGGTAGATCGGATGGTAGGTGGATGTATGGGACGTGAGGATAGCTCTTTTTAGAGCTAATCCTCATGTCCCCGCTAGCGTAGCATAAACTTTATTGCCCTAATATGTTAATTTAATTAAGCGGCTACCGGGGCGTGGAGTAGCCGGACACGAGGCTACTCCACGAGGCTACTGCATGCGCAGAACTCCGGCTTCTCGGACGAGGGCGCGCAGCTGCCAGGAGCTGCGCGCCGAAGATCACAGGGTAGGCGGGGGAAAGCAGCTACTGGGGCGTGGAGTAGCCGCGCCGTGTAGCCTCGTGTCCGGCTACTCCACGCCCCGGTAGCCGCTTCATTAAATTAACATATTAGGGCAATAAAGTTTATGCTACGCTAGCGGGGACGTGAGGATTAGCCCTAAAAAGGGCTATCCTCACGTCCCATACATCCACCTACCACCCGATCTACCTTTATAGGTAGATTCGTGGTGGTAGGTGCCCTTTAAGGACAGAGAATAGTGCTATAACCCAAACAGATGTTTTAGTTTTCCATATATAATAGACAAGACTAGGGTGTGCTTCAGTATTTTAGTATTTCACTCCCCCTTACCCATCACCAAACCCAAATAAAAAACAGACAAGAAGGGGAAAAATGTGAATGGAGAAAGCATCTATCCATTACAACTAGCTTACCCATCTACAGCCTAGAACAAAGAAGACAGAAGACAGACTGGCAAGTTATGTTATTTGGAAAAGCCGGTAATCTTCTCACACCCTTGTATGTCCACTAAAGAAGAAGGGTAAGGAAGGACACCTCTGTATTTGTGCATTGTATTACTGAATTATTTAGTTACTTTATGATATTCCATAAAGCAAGTAGGACAAGAACAATTGTAGAGCTGGGATATCTATTTCCATTCCATTTTCATTATATTTCAGTGTTTTGTACATGTTGTTTAAAAACATGTCCAACAATCTCTCGGGCTTTCCATCCATCTCTTTATTCCCCTCCTTTTTATGTCATACGTGACTATTTTTTTCAGGTTTTGTCTGTTTCTTATGTGTTAGGTGAAGCGTGAATTGGGTGATATATTGTGTTTTCATGGTGATAACGAAGCCTAGAATGGCCAGAGTCAATAAATACAATCATACTATGAATCACTGGAAGTTTAAAGAAGTTAGGTGTGACCACATCCTGGTCGTCCCGAATACTATAGAAAACCTCACACACAGGGACATATAATGGAAGCTCTCGATTTCATTCCAGGTTTTGGACGCATCTTGAGTTAAGATATAACACAGCACATCGACCTCTTTAGAGCACAGTGAATTTTTTCTATGAATTAAAGATTTGTTAACACTTACTATTTTTTTCAATCAAGTCAGAATTATTTTTATTATTTTTTGTGTGATATAAATTTGGGGCCATATTTACTTTTCAAAAAATTCTGTCCTAAATTGTGGTTCTATCTGGCCTGCCTTATACCACATTTATTAAAGGAACTCTCCAGTCAAAGCTGAATCATTGAATAATACATGATACAGGACCTGAAGAAGCAGGACTCTTCTTTATTATATTCCTAGAAGCTGGAGTTCTGCTCCTCCCTTTAGGCCCTGCACAAGGTATAATTCAATGAATCGGCACTGACTGAAGTGTTCCTTTAACCTCTTTAGACATCTTCTGTAAACTTAAATGTGAATGTTTCATAAAATTTGTAGATCAGTCAGTAC
Organism: Engystomops pustulosus; assembly: GCF_040894005.1. NCBI lineage: Eukaryota > Metazoa > Chordata > Amphibia > Anura > Leptodactylidae > Engystomops > Engystomops pustulosus. The sequence goes on from NC_092412.1 coordinate 33,965,712, forward strand.
CACAAGAGTTTCCTTTATTGGGTGCTCTTACGAAGGACTACTACCAAATGAGAATTGGGATGGGGTACATGTAATTTTTCACCTCATTTAATAAAACTTTAAAACTAAGACCATCCTTCTTGGCCTTAGAGTTCAGCTCTAAGCAGGTTAAGCAATGAAAGCTTTGTTTTAATTTATTACAAGGGATTACAGATAGTGGACCCAACATTTCCTTTGGGGTTTGGGTGTGCCCTGTGTAACCCGGACATATTGCCACATATTGCCGAACAGCTGATCACGGAAATTGATGCCCCTAGCTACCAGCCATGGCTATAATTGGCCAAGGGGACACCCCTGGCCAATCATTGCCGTGGCTAGTTTTACCAGGAGCTTTCCTGGCGAATATGTCCAAAAAACAGTGTCGTTCAACTTACACTCAAAGTATGTGCACTTCACATTAATACATTAATTCATTTCCTCTGAAATGCAGAAGCAATTGGCACAAGCCCCTCCCCTTTTCGGTAGCAATGTGTTTCAAAACGCATTGCAAGCGGAATGTTTATCCACACCTTCAAAGAGCAATGTATCTCCTATTAGTAGGAGAGCAGTGGGGATAACTGATGGGGGAAGGGAAGCAGGGCACACTAAAGTAGCTGGGGGCACATTACGAAGCAAGACCTTAGGGGTCAGAAGCCAGGGGTCTTTACTTTCCATATGACTTGTTATCCTGCTGCTTTCTGTCCCTGGCTTCTTGATCTTCCCCTCCACTACATCTCCCAGAATTACACAGTGGGAGGTAGGGAGGCTCTCTCACTACGGCACCATTTCTCTGGAGGAAGAAGGAACCTTCTAGTTGGTTGCACTTACAATGTGCCGATCTTTCAGACTCTTCCCTACTACTGCCAACTCTCTCTGCGTTGTATAGACTTTGCAGACGCTGAGTGTCCTCCCTCAGTTCGGGCCTCGTAGCAGCTTCTACAGAAGCAGTTCCACCAGTGGAGGCAGGGTTATCTGACTGCAGGAGGTGGGGTTACCTGACTGCAGGAGGTGGAGTTACCTGACTGCAGGAGGTGGAGTTACCTGACTGCAGGAGGTGGGGTTACCTGACTGCAGGAGGTAGAGTTACTTGACTGCAGGAGGCAGGGTTACCTGACTGCAGGAGGTGGAGTTACTTGACTGCAGGAGGTGGGGTTACCTGACTACAGGAGGCAGAGTTACCTGACTGTATCTTACAAAAGAATAAAAGATGAATTTTCATTCATTCTGCAACCTAAAACTATGCTAAAAATAGCTCCAGGGGATGTACATATTACATGAGAAGGCACTGTTAGTAAGCTTGGGAGGGATAGTGTGGTAACAGCTTCCCTTTAATATTTGCTGAAAGAATTAAAGTAGTGGTTTGTGGAAGTAATGGCATAATGACCTTCTAAAAATGATTACCTCATGATATTTTTTCACGGTTTTCCCAGATGTGCATATACAAGATTTGGAGTATGGACTTCCACAGCCACAGCTTCCTCCACATCTCTTGACAAGAAGGCATCGTGGGAAGAACACGGCATTGGTAATCTTCAGTTCTTCCCGTAGATTTACTGTGAAGTTCCTCGGAGTGCAGCTGTATCTCTTGACATCATCATTTAGCTTGTCCAGGTTTACTGCAAAATTATATGTAAAATCAGAAATACTACACAAAAAAACACATTACATACATCCCATGTGATAAATTACCATGAAATGGCTTTCATCTCTTCATAAAACCATATACATGTAATTTGTATTAGTATTGGGGGCACTGTGCCACTTGGCATAGGACACTGTGTCGGGTGTATGAGTAATGGAAAACTCTTTCAAGCGCCAGAAACATCCTAATACTTGGCCAATTCTAATACCAGTTTCACTTCATTGATCAGTTCCAACACTCGTTGTGTTGACTTGATGATGTGTTTTTCTGTAAATTGAGACCAATATGAGCTCCAGCAACAATGCCCAGTGCTTGTTTCCTTTCAATTATACAGGGTTGACATTTCCAGTGTTTTATTATTCAGTTTAGTTTTTATTCTCTAGAATTTTTTTGGGGGGTTTAGGTATTAATTGGAAATAACTGTTGGTGTTGAAAGCCTTTTTAATCTTAAAGAGAACCTTTCATCAGGTTTTCTCCATTAAACCTCACATCAGGTTCCCACACAAGTCTACATACTGTGCCTCATGCTTTTTTTTGTATAAAAATTAATAGTTCAGATATACTGTACCTAAAGTCACTTACCGAGTCAGAAGGGGCATGTTTTCTCTACAGCGGAGAAACTGTTTAACACAGCTCAGCGCCCACATTGCCCTCTCCCTCAGAAATGAGAAAGAGAAAGACACTGGCTGTGTGGAACTTTCTGAAGAAAATTCCTTAGGAAGGAGGGAATGAGGGAGCGGAGAGAGACACGTGCTGTGTGTGACTCACTTAAGAGAATTTCTGAGGTTTCTGAGTTCCTTTCAGCAAGTCAAGTCCTGATGAAGGGAGGATGAGGTAGCTGAGAGAGAAACTGGCTGTGTGTGACTTGCTAAAGAGAATTCCTTAGGAAGGAGGCAATGAGAGATCAGAGAGGGACACTTGTTGTGTGCGACTCACTGAAGAGAATTCCTGAGGGGGGAATAAGGTAGCTGATTTCTTTTCAGCAAGTCACACACAGCCAATGTCTCTGTCAACTCCCTCATTCCCCCCTCACTCAATGATTCTCTTTAGAGAGTAACAGACAGCCAGTGTCTCTCTCAGCTACCTCATTCCCCCCTTCCTAAGAAATTCTCTTCAGTGAGTCACACACAGCAAGCGTCTCTAATATTCCTGATGAAGGATGAATAACGGAGTTGAGCTACATACCCTTGTGACTTAGTGTGTCTCCTGGCAAGGCGCCTCACTGGACACCGTGTTATACACACTTTGGTGGATTACATAATAACTTTATAAGCTGGAATAAACCCTTTAAAGTAAATTCACAAAACATAGCAGTCAATTTAATGCTAAGTTTATGGCCACCACGTCCTTTTCTATCTATCTGTCTTTCTGTCTATCGACAGTATCTTCCTAGTTCAGTCATTAACCTTATTTTTGCCCGGTGCTAAAGATTATGCTGCTTTTACAAAGCTATCTTAAATGAAAGCCACGGCCCCAAAATTTGGTTTCAGCTCTAAAAGACTAAATCAATGAAGATGCAATCTTTCTTTCTTACCTCCTTTAGTATGATGTATGAATTGGTTTGCCAATACAATGACTTATTACCGCCAGGTCTCATTATGAGCCTCAATGACCACCTGCTACAATGGAGCCTGCTTTTTATTACAGACTTGAAAGAATCCCGACAAACCTTCTGTAAGTGCGGCAATCTAAAGTCGTCATCCTAGATTGTGTGATCGATACATGTATACGTAGCACAATTCTAATGGATTCCGACCGTCTCCGAAATTACAGCATTTGCTTAACTCCTGTGACTCATTTACCTCCAATGGAAGCTGTCGCCACCTGCTATTTTTTCGACAACATTTTCTGCTTTGCTAATGATCAAATTATTGCAGCCCCTATGAATCTCTATTAAAATATTGTTTATGCTGCTCTATAATTACTTGGTGCTGAACAATGTGCCGCTGCCGTGCCCAATTGCATGTAAAAATTGAGAAAATAACAAAGTGACTGCTCAGTATTGTCTGTCGGGTCTGAACAGTCCTCAGAAAAAATTTCTGTAATGTTTTACTAAATTGGGTTTTCTGGTTAAAAAAAACTATACTTAAAATATTGTACAAGCAAATTCTAAGTAAATAGTGGAGGGTTCTCTCATCTATCCACTGTGAACTTGCTCTGGAGAACCAAGCATCTTTGTCAGGGTTGGTTTTAGACAAAGTGGTGTCCTGGGCAAAACTAAAAGTGGGGCCCCAAAATAAAACTATACTATGAACAGGGATACTTGGAAAATACGCAAAGTTTTCCAAGATGGGATAAACAAAATCACACCACCTTGTAAGGCAATGATAGCATTTTGTTTAGAGATTGTGATTATACTATAGTGTTGATGTGTGGCTTCACCAAAATATCAACTATGGGTGGTGGTGACAGTGAACCACACCTCCACGTTTTGATTGACAACTCAGTGTCTCTTCAAATCTTGGCCTGAGCGGACAGGAAGTCCTCTACCTGTCCATTTCCTGTCCTTACCAAAATGCTGTCCCTATCACTTGCATGCTGAAATAGCAGTGAGCGGGACAGATCTTGCAGATCTTGTCACCATTTCATACACCCCGTGATGGGTGGAGCCATGCACCAGAGGGTAACAACACAGTCAAAGGCAGAAAATATTTGGGGAATGATTTTGAAGGCAGATTTTATCTGGGATGCCTGGACTGCACTTTTTAACAAAGGCACAGTGGAGGGGGGGGGGGGTAGAAAGGTTATTTGTGCCTGTTCTTGACATGTTCCCTTTAAGTTCCCCATAAAATCTCATAATGATTCAATGATTCGAGAGCTGAATCACATAAGTGTAGTGAAAGGGACTAAAGTCTACTATCGTGAATACTACGAATAAAGAGTCCTCCTTGTGTTCTCATCACTCCATTGCTTTATTCTTCCATGTTTAGGATTCATCATTTACCTTTAGATTTTCTCTCTTGAAATGTTCTGCCTCGAAATAGAGATGTATCGGTGTATAGATTCTCCAGGTCCTCTTGCCACGTGTCGGGATTGAAGTGTTTGAGTACCTCTTCAACAGTGTCAAACATAGCAATAGTCTGGTCAAGAGCTTCTGCCGTGAGTGTGGAGTCTGTCACTGATGGCGAATGATAAGAGACTCCCTAAGGAAAGGAGAAAAGTTGTGAAAAAAATTGCCATCTTTAAGAAGTTTAGCAAAAAGGAAATGTGTACTTTTTTGGCATCATTTTTTGATATCTTTGGGCATATTGTTAATCAAGTGGAAGAGCATCACCATCTGGTGCCCTCTCTGTATCAGAGTATCACATACAGTCTGACTGGAGGGAACATATAGGAGAGAACAAAATTGGAGATGTATATGTTACATGCATGTAAAAAATTTTGAAAATTCAGAGGAAAAGAAAGAAAATATGCAAAATAACTTAATCACTTCTTAATGATTCTTAATTAAGGACTTGACGCTGCTCCTGACATCGATTTTAGTTAATAAAATGAAAGAGATATTGGGGCACATTTACTTACCTGGTCCATTCGCGTTCCAGCGGCGGCTTCTCCGACGAGCTTTCGGGTCTTCTGGGGATTCATGAAGGTCCTGTGCCAGATGTCCACCAGGTGTCGCTGCTGCGCCGAGGTCCGCCGAGGTGCGTCAGAGTTCACTTATCTCTTCCTGGTGCATGTAAGTATGGCGCGTGCGACCAATTTTTTTTTCAAAATACGGCGGTTTTTCCGAATCCGTCGGGTTTTCTGACGGCCACGCCCCCTATTTATGTTCGCATGCAACCCTGCGCTAAAATCCCGGCGGAATTCGGCGCAAAACGGAAAAAAGACCAGAGCGCAACGGAAAAACGAGAATCGCACCGTTAATAAATGTGCCCCATTTTGTTGTGTAATTCCTATTATTCCTCTTATATCTATGACTAAATTGACATCTGGCTGTCACCTTTTCGGTATACAGCATGGCACGAGCAACACTTGCTGGACACGCCCCCTCAACTGGTAACACCCAGTTTTTCATTGACAAATATTTATGTTAGGAATAAGAGAAAAACCGCATCACATATAAGAAAATCTTTTTCCACAAAATGTGCCCCAAAAAAGTCCAACAGAGCCCCCTCAATAATGAAATGCCCTGTAGCAATGGCCCCGTCAATTATGAAATATCCTGCAGCCATGTCCCCTAAATTCTGAAATGGCCAGCAGCCATGCCCTTCTTAATAATAAAATGCCCAACGTAATGTTATTATTAAACACATCAAAAGGGGGTCGCGTCATAAAAACCATTGACGTGCCCTCTAACGGTAACAGGTTTTTGTATGTGAATTAGGGGTTTCTATTTCAAAGATATTTTTGTAGTTTTTGTAACAGTCTGATTGAAATGTAATGTGAATTTCCTAAATATAAAATACTTAGACTACCAGGGCCCCTCTTCAATTACTTGTGTTTTGGCCCTGGTCTTGAAATTGTCCGCAGTTGCCCAAAAGCCACCAGAACATATGAGATCTTATCTGAAGACAGGAATCAGCGCCCCTATTTCTACGTCCCCAACCCAACAAAGAGTCATTGCTCTGCCAAGGTATAATTCTCATTTCATTGTTTCCATCTCTACTTAACTATTGTTATACTGAAGAGCACTTGAAACAAATTCTTGGCAGTAAAATGACTTCCAGTCTGAACTTATTTGAACCTTGGCCCTCTATCCTTATATCTATTACTCCGCTCTTCATTGTATGACATCATGCATTAAAGGGGTTTTACAGGATTAGATAAACCATGGTTGTTCTTTCAAGAACGATTCCAGTGAGGAAGGGGTTGTGTCAGGTATAGAAAGTTCAAGCAAATGCAAGTTCCAGCACGATCACGGAGGACGCTTGTAGTAGTTCAACAGCTTTATTTCATGAGTAAAAAGTCACAAAACATGCAGCACATGGACATAAAGAATGACCTACGCGTTTCGTCTGGTTAAGACTTAATCATGGTCCACCACCAAAGGACATAGACTGAACATTTAAACCCTGTGTAACACAACTGTTGGGCGGGGAATGGATCACGTGATACCACCTAGTATGAGACAGCTAATTTTTGCTTGAGCCTTTTCGTGGCCTGAAATAAAAGGGGAGTGATCCATTCCTGGTCCAATTGATAAAAACAATATTACAGACATATCTTGATTTAGGAACAATTGTTACATATAATAATGAGATGTTAACACTTGGCACGAGTTAGCAGTAAGGAAAATATTAACGTATTAAATATTGATCCATTCTACAATATGAAGATTCTGCACTTTTATATCTTTAGCACTGCATACAGGAAGATCGCATCCTTTTAGATCGAAATCTATTACAAATAAACTTATGTGGGCAGAAAAAGCAGGGATATTCTGCTGTTTGTATACTCCTGCCTGTCCGTCCCTTACATACCCATGTGAGCTTGATTAAAGGGATCTTGATGAATAACCTATGTTGCAGGATACTTCATTCTTAAAGTGGTATGTGACATATTACATTTTCCTGTTCGAGCCAACTTTGTATAACTGTCTACATAGAATGCAAAAACGTCAATGACATCAACTAAAGTTAATCCTGGTGAAGCTTTGTGCTATAACCTAATTATTTAAAACATGTTTTTGCTCGAACATTAAGGTGTAAATAAAGCACGTATCGTATATTCTTCCATAATTTATAGTACCCGCTTCACTATGTGATAATTCATAATGTACTATATTTCAGGTTCCATATTTGTTGCTCAGTTATACCAGAGTATTAAATCTCTTCTGGAATTTAGCCCCAAGGGCACCCTGCTTTCCAGAGAGAATATCCAAAAAGCCTCTCGATTCAGGAGTTTTCTCCTATGATCACCCCCCCTAGGTGGACGATGCACTTTCTCTATACCTTTCCAGGAGAAAGACGAGGTGTTCTTTCCATGGACATCTCGGAAGTGTTTCGACACCGCCGAGATGTTACATTGAGTACTGGAAACATCTGATAAGTGGCGCCTTATACGTATTTTTAAGGGGCCAGTGGTGCACCCTACGTATTGGAGTCTACATACATTGCAGCAAATCACATAGACTACGTAGGGTGTATTGCAATTAATATAGGTACCTATTTTATGTCTGGTGTTATTGACATACGACGTGACAAAATTTGCTGTATCTAACAAGGGACAGACTTTGCAAACTTTATGGCCACATCTGTGGTTCCCTGGATAATGTAGCCATGTGAATCCCCCCTTGGATTTGTGGCTATTGAACATACTGGGACTGACTTGATTGCCTATGGTAGGGGCCCGTTTAGTACTGAATCTAATACCTCCCTGCAAGCATTTTGCTGTTACCTCATCCTGTTCTAATATTGGTGTATATCTTCTAATAATATCCCGTCACCCCAGTCTTCCACTCTCTCCCCAAGGTTCATAAGGGTAAGTTCCCTCCACCGATGAGGCCCATTGTGGCTGGTATTGGGAGCCTTGGGGAGAGACTGGGCAACTGGTTGGATTTTTATCTTCAACCATTAGCGAGTGTCTCCCCAACATTTCTTAAAGACACGCAGCATGTTCTAAAGGTGGTAAATGAACTAGAGTGGGAGGAAACTTGGGGTTGGGCCACATGTGATGTGGTGGCACTATACCCTTCTATACCGCACGATCAGGCTATTCACTATCTAGCCATTCATTTGAATGAGTTTAGTGCCTATTCAGATGGCCTAAAGGAATTCCTTATCATGACTACAGAATTTCTCCTAAAACACAATTTCTTTATTTTCGATGGTCAATATTATTTGCAGGTAGGGGGGGCCCCAATGGGGGCCCGTTTTTCCCCCTCCCTGGCAAACATTTATATGACACAATGGGAGTTACTGTACTTGTTTTCGGAGAGCAATCCCTTTAGACATGCTATACAATGGGCAGGTCGCTTTATTGATGACCTGATCTTTATTTGGAAGGGGTCTGAATTGTCATTCAACCAGTTTAAAGAGTATATTAATGCAAACAATATGAATTTAAGATTCACAGGTTCATTTGATGATACAGAAATACCATTTCTAGATATCGTGTTGAGAGGTAACAGAAACCAAATAGAGACCCTACCATACCGTAAGGATATAGCGGGTAACTCCTTACTGCTAGCCACATCATGCCACCCTAGTCATGTCATTAATAATATCCCTATAGGGGAATTAATAAGAACAAAACGAAATTGCTCTGATATACACAAATTCAACTCAGAAGCAGATAAGGTATGTGACCGACTAAGAGAAAGACAGTATAGTCCTAACATGTTAAAAAAGGCTAGGGACAAAGTAAACAATATACAGAGACAAACTTTGTTAAAACCTAAAACCCAAACGCTGAACGTTGAGGAGGGACCCCAGAGGCCCATTACATTTGTTACCACGTACAGTAACCAATTCCATAAAATTAAAAATATTATTAGAAGATATACACCAATATTAGAACAGGATGAGGTAACAGCAAAATGCTTGCAGGGAGGTATTAGATTCAGTACTAAACGGGCCCCTACCATAGGCAATCAAGTCAGTCCCAGTATGTTCAATAGCCACAAATCCAAGGGGGGATTCACATGGCTACATTATCCAGGGAACCACAGATGTGGCCATAAAGTTTGCAAAGTCTGTCCCTTGTTAGATACAGCAAATTTTGTCACGTCGTATGTCAATAACACCAGACATAAAATAGGTACCTATATTAATTGCAATACACCCTACGTAGTCTATGTGATTTGCTGCAATGTATGTAGACTCCAATACGTAGGGTGCACCACTGGCCCCTTAAAAATACGTATAAGGCGCCACTTATCAGATGTTTCCAGTACTCAATGTAACATCTCGGCGGTGTCGAAACACTTCCGAGATGTCCATGGAAAGAACACCTCGTCTTTCTCCTGGAAAGGTATAGAGAAAGTGCATCGTCCACCTAGGGGGGGTGATCATAGGAGAAAACTCCTGAATCGAGAGGCTTTTTGGATATTCTCTCTGGAAAGCAGGGTGCCCTTGGGGCTAAATTCCAGAAGAGATTTAATACTCTGGTATAACTGAGCAACAAATATGGAACCTGAAATATAGTACATTATGAATTATCACATAGTGAAGCGGGTACTATAAATTATGGAAGAATATACGATACGTGCTTTATTTACACCTTAATGTTCGAGCAAAAACATGTTTTAAATAATTAGGTTATAGCACAAAGCTTCACCAGGATTAACTTTAGTTGATGTCATTGACGTTTTTGCATTCTATGTAGACAGTTATACAAAGTTGGCTCGAACAGGAAAATGTAATATGTCACATACCACTTTAAGAATGAAGTATCCTGCAACATAGGTTATTCATCAAGATCCCTTTAATCAAGCTCACATGGGTATGTAAGGGACGGACAGGCAGGAGTATACAAACAGCAGAATATCCCTGCTTTTTCTGCCCACATAAGTTTATTTGTAATAGATTTCGATCTAAAAGGATGCGATCTTCCTGTATGCAGTGCTAAAGATATAAAAGTGCAGAATCTTCATATTGTAGAATGGATCAATATTTAATACGTTAATATTTTCCTTACTGCTAACTCGTGCCAAGTGTTAACATCTCATTATTATATGTAACAATTGTTCCTAAATCAAGATATGTCTGTAATATTGTTTTTATCAATTGGACCAGGAATGGATCACTCCCCTTTTATTTCAGGCCACGAAAAGGCTCAAGCAAAAATTAGCTGTCTCATACTAGGTGGTATCACGTGATCCATTCCCCGCCCAACAGTTGTGTTACACAGGGTTTAAATGTTCAGTCTATGTCCTTTGGTGGTGGACCATGATTAAGTCTTAACCAGACGAAACGCGTAGGTCATTCTTTATGTCCATGTGCTGCATGTTTTGTGACTTTTTACTCATGAAATAAAGCTGTTGAACTACTACAAGCGTCCTCCGTGATCGTGCTGGAACTTGCATTTGCTTGAACTTTCTATACTCGTGTGGGCTTACACGTCTATCCGTGCACCTTGGAGGTCTGCAAGAGAGGAACTACTGGTGAGCTGGCGTTCTCTCTTTTTTTCTTTTGATAGTTGTGTCAGGTATCGCAGCACATCTCATTTAAAGGGAATGATATTAAAATGTAATAATACATACAGCAGGGTGACAGATGTAGGACGGTTTTCAGAAGACAGCTGTTTTTTTTTTACTCTGCAAAAACATTTTCTATCCACCAACTTCCTAATTACTTCATCCTACAGCATCTTTTATCAAGTTGTATTCCTACCCCATTCAGGTGTATCCATCTTTAACCACGTTTCTTCCATTTCTGGAAATTCATTGTTGGATGTTAAAAAGAAAATAATTGACTAGTTACCCCACCCATCACAATCACTGGATGGACAAATAAAGACAGGGGAATAAAAGGTAAAATTACTCATCTGAAAAAAACCCATCAAGTTATGGATAAAGAGTCCCATCTTATAGGCAATGTCCGAAACTGTCTTACAACTTGAAAGCTGCCATATTGGATCAAGGGAAAATTTTACCAACGTGAAGAGGGTCATGTAGCATCAAAGTAGTTGTGAATGTCTCAGAAATAGATCAGATTTACAAAATCTCTTGTGGGGCAAAGGTTACCAACACAGAAATTTTGTAAAAAACGGGAACGTTCACTGTGATGCACAGATCCAATCCTTATGAACCCACTTGAGAAATTGCTGTAGATGAACTTTTGAACCAAAGGAAAATTTGGAAAATCTTTTAGTGGCAACCAATTTCTAAAACAATTCTGGTTTATGCTACATGACAACCTTCCAGTTTAAAAAAAACCTGCCCTTGATCCAATATGGCAGCATTCAAGATGGCGAAACATTCTGGAAATAGCCTAGGGAATAAGCCCATTCACGCATTACTTGCTGGGTTATCAGATGTTTCATTTTACCTTTTGTTTTTGAAATAAAAAGGAGTCCTGGGACTTTTGGCTCATTGGGGACATTTTGTATGATGGACCCCCCACTCGTCTGGTGCTGCTGGATGCATCAGAAGGAACCGGCCTCCCGATGTATTTGGCGGGGCAGTGGCATAGAATTACGCAGCAGTCTGTAAACATTTGAAGATTCGGTGGGTTTAGCTGGTGTGCAGACGCGGGAACATCCCATGACAGCCACCAGCCACTTCCCCTTTACGACCCCTCTACATGCACTGTAAACTGGTGTAAAAGCCCTGATAAATGTCCCCCATTGGGTAGTATAAACATCCCCCTACGGAATATCAGAAAAACATTTTTCACTCAAGGCTGGTCACCAACTGGAAAGGTAGAGAAGGCAATCTCCATCACAGCAGCTCGCTTTGAGCTTCTCTATTCATAAATCATAATTGTTCTATGTAACTCTTCCAAATCTTTCATTATTCACTTGCAATTATTTTGGTGGCCCATAGTGACCAGATATAAATTACAGATAAAAGAAGAAAATCAATATTACTAATGGCAAAGGTACAAGTGGCAAATAATTGGACAGAAAATATCCACTTTTTGTCCATTCGCTGTGCCGGACGCTATTTATCACATTCAATGTGTTTACATGCGGCGCCTCCAGGTGGTAATATTCCAGGTATTAAATTGTTTATGAGATATAAATCAAAAAATGTGCAATTAACAAATATGTTGGTCGAGCCGAGCAAAGCGGCTGAGATTTACTCATAAAAGAGAGCCACAGGCTATTTCACATGACAGCATGCAGGACAGCTGTGATCCCGCCAATACATCTGTCCATGCACTGCCTGCCAAACTCACTAATGTACATGACAGAAATAGTCTGGCAGTTTGACATCAACCTCTGTTTGGGATTGTTTTCTAAATTGTGAGGTTCTTCCATCTCAAGTCTTAATTCCCAAGAAGAATATTTCTTCCAGGGCAACGACTCAGTAATGATCCACAGGGTATCCCATAGGAAGCCATCAAGAAAATGCCGTGCGGAGCCATAGAAAATCTGTGGTTCTTGTAAGTATGAAACAAGCAAAAGGAAGAAGGGATGCTAATAATAAAGAATAAAAGAATATCTGTCTTACATAAAGTTACATAATGAATCAACTTGACACAGACATTGCAAAAATCTGCTTGCTCTTCTACAGATGTGCTGAGTGTTAGATTGGGGTGCCATTGGGTCACCAGTAAAACGTAGTCTGTAGGTCTACTGTACAGGCGAATGCGAACTCCTCAAACTGCGCAAGGACACATTTTCCTTAGTAGTAGCCTGAGACCTTACCTATTGGAGTCTGCTGCCTCGTCCTTACCCCTGACTGTTTCTGTAATGGGGCCCTGTCAGTATCTGGCTGCCTAGCCCTAGTCACTGACCATTTCTGTAATGGGGCCCTGTCAGTATCTGGATGCCTAGTCCTAGTCACTGACCATTTCTGTAATGGGGTCCTGTCAGTATGGGGCTCCCTAGCCCTAGTCACTGACCATTTCTGTAATGGGGTCCTGTCAGTATGCGGCTGCCTAGCCCTAGTCACTGACCATTTCTGTAATGGGGTCTTGTCAGTATGGGGCTGCCTAGTCCTTGCCACTGACCATTTCTGTAACGGGCTCTTGTCAGTATCCGGCTGCCTAGCCCTAGCCACTGACCATTTCTTTAATGGGGTCTTGTCAGTATCCGGCTACCTAGCCCTAGTCACTGACCATTTCTGTAAAGGGGTCTTGTCAGTATCCGGCTACCTAGCCCTAGTCACTGACCATTTCTTTAATGGGGTCTTGTCAGTATCCGGCTACCTAGCCCTAGTCACTGACCATTTCTTTAATGGGGTCTTGTCAGTATCCGGCTACCTAGCCCTAGTCACTGACCATTTCTGTAAAGGGGTCTTGTCAGTATGCGGCTGCCTAGTCCTAGTCACTGACCATTTCTGTAAAGGGGTCTTGTCAGTATGCGGCTGCCTAGTCCTAGTCACTGACCATTTCTGTAAAGGGGTCTTGTCAGTATGCGGCTGCCTAGCCCTAGTCACTGACCATTTCTGTAAAGGGGTCTTGTCAGTATGGGTCTGCCTAGTCCTAGTCACTGACCATTTCTGTAATGGGGTCTTGTCAGTATGCGGCTGCCTAGTCCTAGTCACTGACCAGTTCTGTAATGGGGTCTTGTCAGTATGCGGCTGCCTAGTCCTTGCCACTGACCATTTCTGTAATGGGGTCTTGTCAGTATGCAGCTGCCTAGTCCTAGTCACTGACCATTTCTGTAATGGGGTCTTGTCAGTATCCGGTTGCCTAGTCCTAGTCACTGACCATTTCTGTAATGGGGTCCTGTCAGTATGCAGCTTCCTAGTCTTTACCTCTTACTGTTCTCTGTGCCTGGTTCTGGTCTCTGATTGGTTCTGTTATGTGTATGTATAAGACCCTTATCAACATTATACGTATAGTAATAAAGGTTCCTGTTCACCACTGGGAAACTTATATACATGAAACTTTACCCAGGTATAATATGTGTGACCCTTGATGGTTTTATACTTACCCTATTAAAGTTTCCTATAATTGGTCATTCCCATTAAGTTTGAGCCGGGAACTGTATCTGTGCACAAGATTACATAATGGGGGTCATTTACTAAGGGCCCGATTCGCGTTTTCCCGACGTGTTACCCGAATATTTCCGATTTGCGCCGATTGTACCTGAATTGCCCCGGGTTTTTGGCGCACGCGATCGGAATTTGGCGCATCGGCGCCGGTATGCACGCGACAGAAATGGGGGGGGGCGTGGCCGAACGAAAACCCGACGTATTCGGAAAAACTGCCGCATTTAAAAAAAAATGTGTCGCGAAAATTTCACTCACCTTCATCCTGGATAGGCCGGTGTATTTCGAGGCATTCCAGCGGACTTCAGCGCAGCAGCGCCACCTGGTGGACGTCGGAGGAACTGCTTTGATGAATCCCGGCCGGACCCGAATCCAGTGCAGAGAACGCGCCGCTGGATCGCGAACGGACCGGGTAAGTAAATCTGCCCCAATGTGTCTTGACTCCTGGTATGACGCTCAAGAACGCATCATTGTGCCTTACTCGGTCTACTGATTAACCATTAATCAGCAGGTTAATGTAGGTACCTGCTACCTTACTATTCTCAAGCGACCTGGGTCCCTAGCAGAGAAGTCCATCCATGCTTTCTGCGAGATGAAACATGTGGTAAACCTATCACCATAATATAACTAACCAAACTGTTATAAGGCTTATGCCTGCTGTGCCACCCACATTGGGGGTCATTTACTAAGGGCCCGATTCGCGTTTTCCCGACGTGTTACCCGAATATTTCCGATTTGCGTCGATTTCCCCTGAATTGCCCCGGGATTTTGGCACACGCGATCGGATTGTGGCGCATCGGCGCTGGCATGCACGCAACGGAAATTGAGGGGCGTGGCTGAACGAAAACCCGACGGATTCGGAAAAACCGCCGCATTTAAAACAAAAAAATCTGTCGCGGAGCTTGCACTTACCTTCACTCAGCCCAAGCCGGTGAACTCCAGCTCGTTCAGATGCTTTTCAGCGCAGCAGCGCCACCTGGTGGACGGCGGAGGAACTACCTTAATAAATCCCGGCCAGACCCGAATCCAGCGCAGAGAACGCGCTGCTGGATCGCGAATGGACCGGGTAAGTAAATCTGCCCCATTATGTTTTTATTTTCCCTCAGTACCAACAGTTAACTTTAGAACTATGGAAATTAGGCTGAAGTGCTTTGGGGGCATTATCAGAGCACCTCAGGGCTCAAGATCTCCAATGCATTTGGCTGACCCTGTACTGCAGTCGTGCAGTCAGGATGGAGGTTGAGCTTGGACCCCTATTCAGGGCTCAGTGAGAGTTGTAGTAGTAGTGCTCCCAGTGATCAGACATTTATCATCTATCCTCCTGGTAGGTGATACATTTCCCTTTCTTTAAATGCTATAAATATAAATTAGGAAATAAATCTGTTTGACATTTGGAAGAAAACACTGTTTAAAGGTGAACACATACTGTAAAGTAATAAGACTCACTCTTCAAGATGAAAACTGGCCCTGATCACACAAAAATATTAATTAATACTGAATTAATTTTTTTCTGTTTTCAGAAATTGAAGCTGTGAACATATAGAAAGCACATTAACCAATTCCAGGACCCGCCCATGTAAATTTATAGAGTCCTTTACATACAGGGCAGGCAGGTGTTTACTGTATTAGACAGCAGACACCTGCCATTCACTACCATGGTGAAACCTGACCACACAGCCTCCTCTGTGATGTCATAATTAGGTATTTACCATTACATCCACCGGAAGAATATTAAATAATACTAATAAAAGTTATATAGTTAGAAAAGCAAAAATTCTAATCTCTATTTCGCCAGAAAACTGGAATATGAGCTTTGAAAAATCCTCCCAAAATCTGTGAACATATGCTAAATCAGGTTAAACAATCCAAAATCTGGTGGAATGGTCTCAAACATTTCTGGTAAATGCAGCTAGTTATAAACGGGGCAGGGTTCATGTAGTTATTCATGGGGCCAAAGTTGGAAGCCCTGATTTCAACCTAAGAAAATTTATGTATGACATGTGGGGACACATTTATCAGGGCTTCAGTTTTGGCATATAAACCCTGAAATAGGCCCAATTCCTGACCATATGGCATTTGCCATATGCCATGTGCTATTTCCACCATTATGCCACCTCAAAGGAGGCAAGGCCGGTGGCTCAGTGGGCCGACACTTGGTGTTCCTGGTCCACCTCTGCACACTGGCTATATATTGCACCTGTTCAGTCTATAGCACAATTCTGCACTCTACCGATGCAGCATGCCCTCCTGATATATATTGGCAGGGCCGGATTATAGGTGTGGCTCCCTCAGGGCCCCCACCATCTTGCTCCCAAAAGGTCTCCCACCGGATGACAATGTCTGTCAACATAAATTGGTCTCTGTCACCTGCAGTTTGTTTTGCGCTGGCATTACTGAGGGCAAAGCAGCTGTATGTAGATGTGTTATTGGGGGGTTGAGGCGGCTTTATGTAGATATATTACATGGGAATAGTGGATAGAGAGCAGGAGCACGTGTATGTATGCTACATTCAATGGGGGCCTCCACCAGATTTTGCACCCAGGGGCCCCCACCAACCTTAATCCGGCTCTGTATATCGGTCTGGTGCCAGGGGGCGAGTACAGTGTCATATTCTGGTGCCCTTAAAACTAACTAATCATAAACTTTCCACCTCATTTATACAGAGAATTTCTACAGGATAATGAACTTTTATTTGGCTGTTTCAGGGCAGATAAAACTTTAGCGTATCCTCTACTGTACATAGCCTGTGTATCGCTCGCCAGGACTGTACATTACCAGACAGGCAGGACAACTGGGATGCCAAGTTTTCTGACATAATCCCAGAAATATGAAATGTTATCATCTTGTACCGTCCTAGCATCACATTCATCTAAATTATATATAATGTGGACTTTCCCTAATTATTTGATAGTATTGTAAGAATCATTCATTCCAGTTTAACTCTACGACCCCCACATATTATAAATTGGGAGCAATTAGCCTTGGAATTGGCTTTAAATAGTCGTAATGTGGACAGATTGTCCATCCAGAAGATAATGATAAGAATTACGTACTGTATAGAGTAATGTCTTTTAGATTATGAGAGATGTGAGATGTCTTCTGATTTTTCTTCTTCCATTTATACAGCCACGTTCTCTTAAACTGTAATAGTTGGAGAAATGTATTCCAACACTTGGTCCTCAATGGAAGTGCTTAAACCAGAACATCTTTATTTTTTTGTTATCTGGTCATTTAAAACCAGACGGCAAGACTGCGACACTGGTTAAAACCTGCGATGTGGTACAAGGTGGTCCCATCGACCATTTCACAAGATTCTCCCTACTCTCCTATTATACACAGTCTCATGTGGCTCTTGGCTTGGCTATCTCTTCTAGGCTCATTGCAGTTTTTGTGTTGTGGTGCCTTGCTTCGAGTGATCTTCCTACACTAGAAGCTTGGCCATCTCTTGTCCTCGTTGTGAACACTTGTCCATGCGTGCCAGGTTTACTTGGGCACTTCCACACTGGCACACACACTGTATATGGCCATTCCTGGGGGGAAAAACATGTGCCAAGCCCCTCCTTCCACCTAATATGCTCCAGACTGTAATGGTTGCAGTTAATTATTCCAACCCCTTGGTCTGAACAAGAATAGTAGTGTTTAAACTAGAGCGTTTATTTTTCGTTGAAAGGTTGTCCACACCACTCAATCGGGCCACTGTTTGTGGCTCATAAAGTGACACAGGTTAGTCAAACTTCCCACTTAACTACACTCTCCCTCTTCTCCTATCATATATCCTCAAGTGGCTCCTTCAGAATCTTTGCAGCCTATTCTTGGCTGTTTCATCTAGGCTCCTTAAAGCTATTGTGTTCTGCAGCCTTGCCTTCCCATGCTAGAACCACAGCCACCACTTCCTACCAGCCAAGCTCTCTTGCAACAGTAGTCTATTGCTTTTCCATGCCTGCCAGACTTTCTTAGGCACCTCTATGTTGGAATACACACACTCTGTTGTCAAGATTTATGAAACTCCCCTATGGCCATGCCAGGTGGGATAAAGATGCCCTAACCCTCCGACCCATTCCAGTATGTTTAGTGTTTAGACCACTCTGATCACACCCTTGTGGAAAAATGCTGAACCAGCCTGTTAGTAAAACAGACAGTGGATATTGCATTTTAACTTTAAAGGGTTGCTGCCCTTAGAAAACTGACATCGAGCAAAACCACGCCCTTAACTAAAAATATGGCATAGAATTGATATACCGGTAATTGTTTACTAAGGCTTAGGCGAGAAGAGCCAACATGCTGGTTGCCCTTCTGCTCAGCTCCTTCATGGGATCTTGCCTAAAATGGGCGCTGACTTCTACAGGGAAGCTTTCTGTAAGTCACAGCTCAGGGAAGTAGGGGAGTGTTTTTGACTGAAAGATTCCCTGAAGAAGAGGAGGAACTCAATGGAGTTGAACAATGACTGAGGCCATCATAGCGTAGCAAAGAAGGCATCAGGTACAGTTTGTTTGCTCTTTTCAGGTGTGGATCCCAAGAGGTTTTTCCTCTAAACAAAGTTTAGAATCACTAATGATCCAACTTCCAGGTCCATGATGAGAAGGTGGTCCCCAAGTCCCATCAGAATGGTGATCTTGTTGCCATGTATGATGGGGCATTGTACTTGGCAGACAGACAGATCATACATGGATTACCTGGAAAACCCTTAAAGGACACCTGTCATCAGGTCTGTGTCACTTGTCCTGTCACTACTACCTGTTGGAGCAGTTCACAAGGATCCATCCCAGCCTTTATATAGTCATTTCATACATTAATCATTATAAAATCATCTATTCTTTATCATATAAATGAGGCTGGTCACATGGTCAGAGGCAGTGATGTCACCCCTGTTACCCCTCCCCTCTCCTCCCCCTGCTCATGTCTGTGTGTAATGTATAGTAAAGCATGGCTAGTGTGTGTGTGTGCTGCATCTGCTGACATGCTGCATCCTCCTAATATACAGGTCAGAGACACAGACATCAGCTACACATGAATCTGACATGTTCTGCTGTAACATGGCTGCCTGGAGCTGCTGTATCTCTCCTAAACACACACACATGCACACAAAGGCTGCAGGGGGCGTGGCCACCAGCACCAGGAAGCACATCATTATACAGCCTCACATCATTATACAGGCTGTCAGTCAAGCACTGGGGGTGTGGCTGTACCTCCCACTCATGAATAGAGTGGACAGCTTGAATATGCTAATGCTTCATTGGACATTTCACAGGTCATTTGCATACAGCTTTAGGACCTCATTGCTTAGGTTTACAGGCATGTAGAGGGACAATGAAGGGATAGAGGCAATGCTCTCTAATGGCAGTTTATGAAAATATATTTAGTTTAGGGGGGTTATTTTGCATGACGGGTTCTCTTTAAGACACAGTACAGGATTATTCTACATAACAACAACTTTTACATATAAACCCTGCAATGCTACAAGACTGGTAAAGTTATATAATTCTCTCCAGTCTCCATTGCTAATTCCATGAATCCATATGAAATCCAATCCTAAATCTTGCCTCGATACAGTCACCCCGGCAGTCCGGCTAATAACCTGGAACACGCTGTTTGTTTAATAGCGTGCACATTCATTGTACTCCACACAGTGACACAGTAATACTTACTGAGACCGGGCTGGTGACAGATTCCCAGTTTGTCTCCGATGCTGCAGGCGGAAAATCATTCTGAAAGCAAAGGAAAAAAGAATTTAGACAAAAGCTGCGGCGAGGGATAAGATCTCTACTGTTCGATTTGAATAGCCTGTCAGGCATCAAAACTTGGCTGCTATAAAAGACCATGGAAATAGAGGATTGCTAAAAATCTAAATCCACGGAGAGGTGTGAGATCTCATTTTTATAATTAGATTTTGTGCATTGAGGAAAAAAAACGTATAATATGGATGTCGGGGGATGCTCAAACTTTACTTACCAGGATGAAGTTCAATTAATATTAAGCTATAAAACAACATACTGTATAAACACCTACAAAAGTGTCATAAGATGAGCGGCTTTTAAAATGAGACAATTTCGTGATACTCTGTTTCATGATGTCTATTCTATATGGACCACCCAGTGGTTGTGCTGGGGGGTGCAGCCTGCCTTCGATACACGGGGGGATGTATCATACAAACCCAAACAATCCATAATAAAATTGGACTCCAAATATTAGAGTCAAACTGTGCTAATTATCTTGGGGATTGGTTTTTCCAAAGTAAAAGACTACTAAAATACTGTAACAGGATAGAATCTATTTATCTCATGTACAGTATATCTATGTCATACTGTATCTATGTCAATCTATCTAAAAATATCTATCTCATAATCGATCAGCTATTTATCTCTCTGGTATATTTATATCTATCTATCTCATATCTCTTTATCTATGTAGCTTGAATCTATGGGGGTCATTTATCTTTTTTGTCCCTTCCGTGTGATCTATATGCACCTCTAGCAAGACTTTTTTGTGCCAAATTTATATTTGTAGTCTCAGCTCTTTGTCAAATACAGGGGTTTTTTTTTAACACTTTCTTAGGCTCAAATTTCAAAAAAGGTGCAAATTTTTGAGCAACTCATACTATTTTTTTTCATATGCATGGCCAAAACTGGAGTGCTGCTTCTCAGTTTACTTCACCTTCTGGCCTGAGTGTTTTTTTGCGCCTAAATTGGCCTATATGAACAGGTTGCTAATGATGAATGATTAGTTGCCGCAGCAAAACATCTGGATTGGTAGGATAACATGAGTAAAACATGGTTATTTTTGCTGCACAGCTAGTTTGGTGTTTACTGGCAAAACTAAAAACACTATGAAAAGGTGCAAAAACAACAGAAAAAAAAAACCGAGTGATACATCTGGCCCAATATATGGAACCTGGCCGTAAATCTAAATAAATTCTTAATTGCATTTTGGAGTGCTTGGATTATATATTTTGCTTAGTCGGACCCTGCGCCACAATTCTACAGCATGAACAAAGTGCACCAAAAAAAAAAGTGGTGCACACTTCCGGAGCAGTGCAGGGGGAGCCATATTCATGAAGAATGTGTGCCGCAGAATGCACTTGTTTTGAAAAATGTGGGTCACTGACTGCTACACAGCGAACTCCAGTGCACTGCTTGAAAATGCTGCAAAAAATTGTGCACATACCCCAATTCTCCAAAAAGTAAATAGATATAAACCCCAAAAACTAGACTAAGTTAACCTGCCTCTATCTATCTCATATCTATCTATCTATCTATCTATCTATCTATCTATCTATCTATCTATCTCATAGCTATCTATCTATCTCATATCTATCTATCTGTCTATCTCATATCTATCTATCTGTCTATCTATCTATCTATCTCATATCTATCTATCTATCTATCTATCTATCTATCTCATATCTATCTCATATCTATCTCCTATCTATCTCCTATCTATCTATCTATCTATCTCATATCTATCTATCTCATATCTATCTATCTATCTATCTATCTATCTCATATCTATCTATCTCATATCTATCTATCTCATATCTATTTATCTCATATCTATCTATCTCATATCTATCTATCTATCTCTCTATCTCATATCTATCTATCTATCTATCTAATATCTATCTCATATCTATCTATCTCCTATCTATCTCCTATCTATCTCCTATCTATCTATCTATCTATCTATCTATCTATCTATCTATCTCATATCTATCTCCTATCTATCTATCTATCTCATATCTATCTCATATCTAGCTCATATCTATCTATCTGTCTATCTATCTCATATCTATTTATCTCATATCTATCTATCTATCTATCTATCTATCTATCTATCTATCTATCTATCTATCTATCTCATATCTATCTATCTATCTATCTATCTGATGGCTATATCTGTAAATAGATGGGGATCCCAATATACCCTATACCCAAGCATATTGGATCAACACAATAAATACAACTAAAGCTACATTCACAAAGACGTGTGACGGGCACACGTCGGTGCTGGGGAGAGGAGGGGGGGTGAGCACCGCTCACCCCACCCCCTCCATAGTAATATATGGCGCATGGCGCCATATTCCAGCAAAAGATAGGACGTGTTGTATATTTCTCCCGACCACAGAACGTTAAGGTGCTGCACTGTGCGCCCATTGCCGGCTATGGAGGGGGGTATATATATGTTGTATATTCGTAGGCCGTATATACTTCACCATACGTGTGTGCAAATGTTGCCTAAAGGTTGCTGTGTACAAAAATATCTATAAAACTAAATATGTAATATAATATAATATGATTTCTTTCTTCCAGAACCATGTAAGAAGCGGCTTCAAATCTCAGCCACTTCCCCTCAAAACTTAACCAGCCCAGCGATGTTCAGAATCATTTTCAAGTTTATTATAGTTTACATAACGGCATTTTACAAATATTCCTAAATAATATGTAGAAAATTGGATTTTTATTACAAAGCTGTGTTTCCTGTAGCCAAAATACAAATGATGACACACAATTGCTTTACACAACATCTTCGCTTCAGGCTTTATCATTTGGGAAGAAAATAAACAGTAATGGAAAAGCGCCGAAGACTTATGTGATCCTGCGCGGCGAGAATATCAAATATTTGGCATGATATTGCATTTTTATGCAAATTCGATAATGCACATGCACAGAATTTTCCATGGAGATGTAATACGTCTGAAAAACCACTATAAAATGAGCAATTATTGTCAAGTCAACGATAGTCTGTGTTTTGTTAAGCACAAAAGATGTCACAGTAAATATGTGAATGTGTAAATCAGAGCTTGAAACACTTTCTGTAATACCAGGCAATTAAAGGGAAGCTCCACTAAATCCATGTTCTTGCTTGTAAAGAGCTGAGACAGCTACATGCTCCAGAGCCAGGCAGTCCGGCTTTTATGTCAAACAATCATGTGGAAACGAGTACAGATGGTACAAAAGGCAAGAAATATACAGCAAATTAGCAAATAGCAGCTCCTATGGGGCCCACAGTGTCAGGGGGACCGCCACCCAACTTGCTGCACGGAAGGTAGGAGGATTTGCCCTGTTATATACATATTGGGGCAGATTTACTTACCCGGTCCGTTCGCGATCCAGCGGCGCGTTCTCTGCACTGGATTCGGGTCCGGCCGGGATTCATCAAAGCAGTTCCTCCGTCGTCCACCAGGTGGCGCTGCTGCGCTGAAGTCCGCTGGAATGCCTCGAAATACACCGGCCTATCCAGGATGAAGGCGAGTGAAATTTTCGCGACACAATTTTTTTTTTAAATGCGGCGGTTTTTCCGAATACGTCGGGTTTTCGTTCGGCCACGCCCCCCGATTTCCGTCGCGTGCGCCAAAAACCCGGGGCAATTCAGGTACAATCGGCGCAAATCGGAAATATTCGGGTAACACGTCGGGAAAACGCGAATCGGGCCCTTAGTAAATGACCCCCATTATGTGCTACACTGTACAATGCACATCTGTACCAAGGTGGCAGCTCATGAGAAATGTCACGTGGGGGGTTGGCATATGTGTGTACATTTTGTGTATATGATGTATTAGTGTGTATATGCTGTATGTGTGTACATAGTGTGTATATGATGTAGTTGTGTGCATTTATGCTGTATGTGTGTACATGGTGTGCATGTACTTTATGTATGTGTATATATACTGTCTGTATGTGTGTATATGCTGTATTTTTGTATGGTGTGCATATACTGCATATATGTGTATATATATGTTTGTACACTCTGTATGAATGTAGGGTGTGTATTTACTGTATGCGTGTTTGTATACGCAGTATGTGTATATACTGTATGAGTATGTATATTTTGTCTATATGATCTATGTATGAGTACATAAATGTGCATGTATATAAGTATATAGATGTGTGATTGTGTAAACATGTGTAAGTAAAATATGTACATATGTTTAAGGGGAAGTTCGGTTTAATTGAATACAACAAAATGACAAATTCCTCTTAAAGGGAATTTACAGGCCATTTAAAGGGATTGGCCACCCCTTTACTGAAGTTACTACTACACCTATACACAAAAAAAACAGATTTTGAACAACAAACTGTTTAAAACAAATTCATTTTTTAATTGAAAATATACAATATCACAAAACATTTTTTTGCGTATAGGTGTAGTAGTATCTATTTGTTACCGGATTTATACACAGTCCTACAACAGGGGATCACAGTGCAGACATCGAACCCCCACTTTGAGGGGAAGCTACCCCTGACCCCTCTTAAATGATGTTCTTTGTGTTGTGATTAGCCCTTTACTGAAGTTGCCCAGGTGCCTTTACTGCCTACTAGATAATCCCTAAATGTTCACCAAATGATTATGGGATATATGCAAATAACCTATTCCAAGATGGGATAAGGATAACAATTCCTCTTTAAATACCTTGTAAGGCAGCCCCCTCAACAGCAAGCATTATCAGGATTAAAGGATATCTACCATCAAAATCAAGCATGGATAAACCAGGGACACTTACTTGTGACTGTACTAATCTTCTTATATTAGGTATCCATGGCCTCATTTCTTTTAAAATATACTTTTAAAATTATTCTAATGACCGCTTGAGGGCTCTGGAAACACCCCAAAAGCCCCTTATGGTCATTAGCATAATAATGATGTTTTTCCACTCTCTGTAACAATGAGCAGACCATGTCTCCCCCTCTCTAGTTCTCTCCCTCCTCCCTCGGCCTGTGTAATCTAGCAGCAGTAGGGGCATACAGGCCGATTCCCTTAGGACAGTGATGGCTAACCTATGGCACGGGTGCCAGAGGCGGCACTCAGAGCCCTTTCTGTGGGCACTCAGGCTATCACCAGAGATGACTCCAGGTATCTTCCTGCAGTCCCAGGACTTGCTCTGCACAGAGATATTTTAAAGTGACAGCTGTACCTGGGACTATTTTCTGCTTTATTGGTGTCCTCAGGGTGCTGGTATCATTGAAAACTGTGACAGAGAAGAGTATAAATCACAAATTAAATTTCTGTGTTGGCACTTTGCGATAAATAAGCGGGTCTGTGTTGTAGTTTGGGCACTCGGTCTCTAAAAGGTTCGCCATCACTGCCTTAGGATGTACATGACTGTGTAGCCTAAGGACGTAAAATAGTCCGATATCCTAATTATACCATTGCATTATATCAGTAAGTAATGTAATCATCAGAATACATCAGTATAGATCGCACTCATACCACACACTATGATGTAGTGCTGCAGCGCAAGTTACCACAACCTATAGACAGATCAACAATCAGACATCATTTCTCGTAAAAGGCATCACAGAAAATGCGTTAAATTGTGTTTGCCACATAAACAGGCACAGGAATCCAAAAAATCTCATATATGACCCAGATGGGAAACAGACGCGCAGATGTGTCCATGACTTAATGGTGCTGTAATATTTAGCTGAGGTCGGTATTACTTTCATGCATTCCTTTCTATTAGTATCAGAGGAATTTGTTGTTTATTAAAAAATTTTAATCACACTTTAATTAATTAAGTACAGATGTAGCAAATCTGATTATCCAGTGGTATTGCATTATTAGTTTATTACAGATGTGGGATCCCTATATTTCAAGTATTCCAAATCCTTATGAAACTAGTTCAGCAGCCACGCAATTTACAAGATACATTACACACCTACAATTTACATCATAACCACTAGGTGGTCCCACAAAGACATATAGGGAGGATTTACATGATTTACATGATCCATTACACACCTACAATTTACATTATACATCAGACACCTACAATTTACATCATAACCAAAGACATATAGGGTGGATTTACATAATTTACATAATACATTACACACCTACAATTTACATGATGCATTACACACCTATAATTTACAACATAACCACTAGGTGGTCCCACAAATACATATAGGTGGGATTTATCGGAGCTTGCACATCAGAAAACAGGTGCAGTCATAAGCCATGATGCAGTCATAACATCCTCTACGTGGATTCGGGAAGGGCTGGTTTGGGTGCAGAGAAGGAGTGGGGGGTACTACCCCATGCCTATGCACTGCCTATAGTCTGTGCTCGACCCACTGGTACCTACAGCCTGTGCCGGCGATGCAGCGCATATCAGCTGCCCTCTAGGATTTATCAGGGAGTATTCACCAAAATATTCTGTCGCATTTAGCACCAGTGTATGATAAATGTGCCCCAAAGAATAGACATCTCGAGTATCTCCAGGAGGAAGTATCTAGCACAGAAATTCTATTCCATTAAAATGGCCGACACGATACGAGGGACACCCCTCTTAGTGATAGTTCATGGCTCATAACTAAGATGGGTGTACCTCGAAACGCGTCGACTGTTTTCATAGTCATGATCTTATAATCGATATGCAATTAAAAAAAAACCATTTTAATGGAAAAGAATTTCTGTGCTGGAAACCCAATCATGTTTTTCTTCAAAATTGCCCATCAAACAATAACATCTTCGAATATAAGGAGTAGATGTATCAGAGCTTGTGCGCCTAAAATCGGCTGTATAAGCTCTGAAATAGGCACAGTTCCTATTTCTCCTCTTATGCCACCTCCACACCAAATGTGCAGGACAGTAAAAGGGGGCAAAGACGGTGGCTCAGTGGGCTGGTGCCCGCAGGACTGTGCACTGCATATAGCCTATGACCGTTCAGGCACAGCCTTTGAGTGTGTGTGTGTGTGGGGGGGGGGGGGGCACCATTATACGCTGGCACATTAGTGAGCAGATACAGGTGAACCAAGTTTAACTTGACATTTTGCTATTGCCTTTGATAATTTACACTATCTGATATTATAATGCAGCTTGTTTTTAGATCAGGTTAGGAAGAGTCAAGAGAGATGATCAATACTCTATAGATGAGTGGGCTGAAACACACCAATCATGAGGCACAGAGTCGGTGGTAGTAACCACCCTGTCCCCATAGTTGATGGGACCATCACTGCACCCATGGATGTAGCTTCTGGTCACAACATAGACATGGGCCAGGTGATGGAAAGACCATCAATAGTTATTCTAGGTCAACCCTTTTCAAGATGGAGACAGCTTCTAAATGTAGTACAGTTGAAAACAAAGTTCAATCAAATTCAACCCAGTAAGGCAAGGCACAAGACAAGGGCAAAGGGATCTGGAGGAACAGAATTCTATACAATGACATGGCATCAAAGTTATTTTGCAGTAAGAAACATCTAGACCCATTTTGAAGCTTTCTGCCCTCTCTGTTGTGCTCTGCTCCTGAGCTCAGCTACTCCACATATTCATAGTTCTAGTAAAGAAATGTGGTCACTTCTGCAGGCTGAACTTCTTGTTTTCTCCAGACATAGAGAGTAAACTCTTATCTTTTTAGTTGATTTAATATAAAACAACTTTGTATATTTTTCTGTATGGTTTTTGTAAAGCCACTTTTTATATTTATATAAATTTGTCATGTAGTAGCCTTCTTAATAAGTAGGAAAGGACGCAGATCTGCTATACCTGTAACCACACAAAAGTAATATGTGCTTATCTAACAATTGGCATTATATACCCCCCCCTAAGTTTATTAGTGATGAGTATAGACAGGCAATGATTCAGGATAGTTGAGATAATGAAGTTTGCCACCTGCTCCGGGATCTTATGTCATTGTTAACTCATCAGCTTCACTATGAAAAAACCCCACACAGTCTGGACTCGATGGAAACACTCATTTCCAACAGCTGCACACACGTCTGGCTCAAACAACTTTGTTTGGAAGGAATGCCGTATCTGCAATCATCCCAAATGTTTCTTGTTTACCTTATGAGAAATAAAAAATGCAAATTCGATGTGTCACATTTTACTTGCCTGAGGTTGTGTATCTGTACCCGCAGCAATAAACTTTTCAGCTTGTGAATTATTCCAAAAGAACGAAAAGCGGAATATACCATATAATAAAATAGACAGTAAATATATAAAAAAGATATAGACAATATATAAAAAATAAAATATGTGAGTCTGTGTGTAGGGGGGGTAATTATCTAAATGAACTCTGGAAAAGATTGCCCCAAAAAAGTCACATATGCCCTGTACTACTTTTATTATGTATATTAGACGCTTTACCTGTATAATATTTAGACAGCATAAATTTATGGGGGTGTGGCGGCATATGATAGTCCCGCGGAGCATCCAGAGGAGCCAGATATATCAAGAGCCTGCGCAGGTTTTTTTCTACGTCAGACCCAACGTGAAAATTTGCCGGCTGCAGTGAATGCGCATGCGCGGGGACAGGAGTACCTTGCGTCGGCCTACTCTCTGACGGCCCCTTTACGTCCTGCCCTTGTGTAATCAAAGACACAATTGGTCCTTTACTCTTAGGATTGATGGTGGTCTAGAAAGGGATGTAACTAGGAGAGGCAGGGCCCTTAGGCTTCTGAAAGGGGCCACCCTTCCTACTTAAAAAATATACATATTTGTATACAGACACATGCGAGTTACAATCACACGTTTATACACTCTTGCGTACACATTTAGAGTATATACACATATACATACAGCATGTATACAAACATACAGCATAATACAGTATATATACATACATACCACACACTGTATACACATACAACAAATATACATCACATATATATTATATACATAGTATGCTGTACAATGTGCATGGTGCGTGGTGTCAGGTTGGATGATGGGACCCCCTAACACTGTGGGCCCCATAGCAGCTGCAATAGCTGCTACCGTTGTAGTTACGCCCCTGGGTCTAGACAAGAAGTCCTATATGATCAGGAAGTGATGACATAATCAAGGATTACATTGTAGGATAAACCCTTTTAGTTATCATCCGTGACAAAGCAGAAGTGAGTGGAGGTCCTGTCTGAGTAATGGCTTACATTATATGATGTGGTGGACCACAGCGGGGAAGAGGCCGATCTAGCACTCCTCTGTCCTTAATTCACCTGCTAGCTATCATCTCCTGCTGTTTCATCTGTTCATCTTGGCATAAGACAAATCAAAGATGGGATTTAGAGACCACACACATTTCATTACATTAACATCTTAATGAACCTTGTAAAAAGCTGAATAAGTCTATCCTCCCTCATATATGGTCACTGTCTTTCAATATCCAATGCCAAGATATGTCCCAGAAGACCACAGTCTCCATTCTCATCACAACCAAACACATCATGTGCCATGGGGCAAAATACAAAGAAAAATATGATAAAAGGAGCTGACAGGGTCTGTGAGGCTGCATAATTCACTTGTCTACTGTAATTTAGGATTTTTCTTAATAGTTAAACAATATGAAAGTAGCAAGGACAAGAAGTACATAGTTTAGTACTGGCCTGGATACATGACCAAATGATAGAGAGAACCAAAATCCAGGTTCAATGTTGAGAAAGTTTTGGAACTATTGGGCCACATGTATCACTCGTTTTTTCTGTTGTTTTTGCGCCTTTTCATTCAGACGCACCGTTTTTGCACCATTTTTGCGATTAAATGCCAAACTAGCCGCGCAGCAAAAATAAGCAGCTTTCCCTCATCTATCTTACCAATCCAGATGTTTTGCTGTGCCTAATGATATTCATCACTTGCAACGTTTTCATTTAGGCGCAAAAACACTCCAGCCCGAAGGTGGCGTTATCTGAGAAGAAAGCACTGAGCCCCTTTGCAGAACAGCTCATTTCTAGCAGCAGAGCTCAGCCAGACACTGGAACATATAATAGATACATTAGATACACTGCAGACAGGAGCTGCAGACTCTATTTACACTTCATCACCTTCTATTTACAAAACATTCTGCAAAACGCTGAGCTCACAGCAAGAGAGAAGAGAAGTTTGCAGAATGTTGCAGATATTACAGACAAGTGTCCCCCATGTAATTCTGCACAGAATCCCCCTTAGACACCAGTGTTTCTGAGGGGAATACTCACCAGATATATCACATCTCTTCAATATCCCACCAGATATATCACTTATCTTCAATATCTCACCAGATATGTCACCTCTCTTCAATATCTCACCAGATATATCACCCCTCTTCAATTTTATGGGGGACATTTTAGAGAATAGGAACCATATGTTTGGTATATGAAGGGCGCCCAGCATGGTCATTGTGTTGTGAGGGGTTTGTTTAGAGCTGTTTACTTCTGTTCCTTCTGGAATAGATATACTGGTTCGGCTTTAATTCCCTATCGCAGTGATGGTGAACCTTTTAGAGACCAAGTGCCCAAACTGCAAACCAAAGTCTACGCTATCATTGCAGAGTGCCAACCCGGCTATTGAGCCTATAATTACCGACAATCCCCCTATATAAGGGACATATAATAAAGTAGTATCATGACCATTACCAGTACAACATGATAAATACCACCATACTGATAATAAACAGACCAATATCACTAATAATATCACTAAGCAGGAGCAAATACAGTGAGGGACACTACCCCCATCTAGTGAGGAGCACTACCCCCATCCAGTGAGGAGCACTACCCCCATCCAGTGAGGAGCACTACCCCCATCTAGTGAGGAACACTACCCCCATCCAGTGAGGAACACTACCCCCATCCAGTGAGGAACACTACCCCCATCCAGTGAGGAGCACTACCCCCATCCAGTGAGGAACACTACCCCCATCCAGTGAGGAGCACTACCCCCATCCAGTGAGGAGCACTACCCCCATCCAATGAGGGACACTACCCTCATCCAGTGAGGAGCACTACCCCCATCCAGTGAGGAGCACTACCCCCATCCAATGAGGGACACTACCCCCATCCAGTGAGGAGCACTACCCCCATCCAGTGAGGAGCACTACCCACATCCAGTGAGGAGCACTACCCCCATCCAATGAGGGACACTACCCTCATCCAGTGAGGAGCACTACCCCCATCCACTGAGGAACACTACCCCCATCCAGTGAGGAGCACTACCCCCATCCACTGAGGAACACTACCCCCATCCAGTGAGGAGCACTACCCCCATCCACTGAGGAACACTACCACCATCCACTGAGGATCACTACCTCCATCCACTGAGGAACACTACCCCCATCCACTGAGAAACACTACCCCCATCCAGTGAGGAACACTACCCCCATCCAGTGAGGAGCACTACCCCCATCCAGTGAGGAGCACTACCCCCATCCAGTGAGGAGCACTACCCCCATCCACTGAGGAGCACTACCCCCATCCACTGAGGAGCACTACCCCCATCCACTGAGGAACACTACCCCCATCCACTGAGGAACACTACCCCCATCCACTGAGGAACACTACCCCCATCCAGTAAGGGACACTACCCCCATCCAGTGAGGGACACTACCCCCATCCAGTGAGGATCACTACCTCCATCCAGTGAGGGACACTACCCCCATCCACTGAGGAGCACTACCCCCATCCACTGAGGAGCACTACCCCCATCCACTGAGGAACACTACCCCCATCCAGTGAGGAACACTACCCCCATCCAGTGAGGAGCACTACCCCCATCCAGTGAGGAGCACTACCCCCATCCACTGAGGAGCACTACCCCCATCCAGTGAGGAACACTACCCCCATCCACTGAGGAACACTACCCCCATCCAGTGAGGAACACTACCCCCAGCCAGTGAGGAACACTATCCCCATCCAGTGAGGAACACTACCCCCATCCAGTGAGGAGCACTACCCCCATCTAGTGAAGAGCACTACCCCCATCCACTGAGGAGCACTACCCCCATCCTGTGAGGAGCACTACCCCCATCCAGTGAGGAGCACTAGCCCCATCTAGTGAAGAGCACTACCCCCATCCAGTGAGGAGCACTACCCCCATCTAGTGAAGAGCACTACCCCCATACAGTGACCAAATATCAGGGGCAATATGAAGGATTGTTGAATTCAATTTGGAGGGGGCACCTGTGCCATGCTGTCAGTGAGGGCAGTGTAGTGCACCCTGGCATCACTGGCAGCATGGCACAGCAACAAGGGATCCAGCCAGGGGCAGTAGATTTGTGACCATGGGAAGCTGTCATACAGGGCAGTTTGGGACACTAAACAATAAGGACCTGTAGTTGTTTAGTGTCCCAAAGCTGCCTGCTGCCTGTGTAACGCACACAGAACAGCTGCTGCTTCCATGTACTCACCGGGCGTTGTGTAAGCTCCGGATGTTCTGCCCTCATTCTCACGGAGTTCCCAGCTGCAGGGGAGGAGGGGGAGGGAGTTGAGGGGCGGGCACTGACTTGCTCTGTGTCTAAGGCAGCACTTGTGAGCACAGAGCAGGTCAGATGCAGACTACAGTATGAGAGATCACTGAAGCTCTCGGCAAGCGGCAGATTTTCCTGCATTGCCTGAGCTGCAGTGATTAACAGGGAAATGGAACGGGAAGATGGTACGCGTGCCCACAGAGAGGGCTGTGCGTGCCCTCTCTGGCACGCGTGCCATAGGTTCGCCACCACTGCCCTATCGTGTCATTAGGCTTTCTGAAAGTCATGCTTGATGGTAAGGGGGCTGCCTTACAAGGTAGAAAGAGAGGTATGGTCTACCTTGTCCAATCTAGGAAAGCCTATTTGCATATTTCCCATAATCCACTAGTGGAGCATCATTGGCTTTAAGTCTCCACATGCCTTAATTTGCAAAGTCTCCATAAGGAGAACTATAACTCCTTGACCAGTGAACAACATGATCATTTGTTGTGTATGATGTATATATTATTTAGGAGCTCAGTTTGGATCCCATTTTTTTCCTCCAGGGGACACTATACTTTAGGTAAATGTGGTAGTTTTAGGGCACATTGTGAAGATGTAAATGAAGTAAAGGAAAGAACATCAAGGTGATACATTGAACAAAGACAAGAGACAATACATAGAAGCGATAAGTCACCCGGAACCCAGTTGTCACCTGTAACTTGCTAGATGCAACTTCTGACTGTTTAAGTCGGCAAGTGTAGTAACATTCACAGACTGTATGTAAGAAAAGTCCTGAATACAGGCTGGAAGAACAGAATGGGGTGTTTGGGGGGGCCCAAGCCTTTGGCTATGCCCCTGATCTTAGGATAAAGGGAGCCGGAGAAAGAATAAAGTGGGACACATTTGTATCTATAGAAATTTAAAGGCTAAAGAAGAATGTTGTTAAATGGAGTTGGAAAGAAGGAGAGGAACAATACAAAAAGTCCATCGTATATGCAGATGACACAACACACACTCAAATACATGTACATAGATAGTATATAATATACTTTTTTTAAATATCTAAATGAATAGTACATTGTATGATGGGCAGTTCACAGAAATACTTTAGCCGTATTACATTTCAGCTGCACAAAGTAATAGGACATTGTCTGAACCAACAAACAATTGCTGTGTATTGATTTTCTGGAAAGTCCATTTATTTTGGTTCTCTCAATGCCTCTCAAAGGATTTTGTTTAATTTTGTGGCAAGTATACAGCAAAGAGCTCTGTCATGCTTTACGAGGATGATGGAAGAAAAGTCATTTTTTTCACTAAAACTGTGGTTTATATAAGAAAAATAGAAAATTTTGGCAGTCAATGCATGAAGCAGTTATAGTTGTGCGTTGTGTTGAGGTAATGGCTGCAGGTACCGCAGGTAAGTTCTCCACTAATCGCTTACTGATTAATGTGAGTGAAGCTCAGACACAACTGTGTATTTGCATGTAATTACATGTAGCGTGTAAATTAAAGATAAAGGGGGTCATTTACTAAGGGCCTGATTCGCGTTTTCCCAACATGTTACCTGAATATTTCCGATTTGCGCCAATTTCCCCTGAATTGCCCCGGGATTTTGGTGCACGCAATCGGATTGCGGTGCATCGGCGCGTGCATGCACGCGACGGAAATCGGGGGTGTGGCCGAATGAAAACCCGATGGATTCGGAAAAACCACCGCATTTAAAAAAAAATCTGTCGCAGAGCTTGCACTAACCTTCACTCAGCCCGAGCCGGTGAACTCCAGCGCGTTCTGATGCTTTTCAGCGCAGCAGCGCCACCTGGTGGACGGCAGAGGAACTACCTTAATGAATCCCGGCCGGACCCGAATCCAGCGCAGAGAACGCGCCGCTGGATCGCGAATGGACCGGGTAAGTAAATCTGCCCCAAAGTATCCAAATACTAAATTTTTACCAGGGCCCACATTATTATGTAATATTTTTGGTACTCAATGTCGAAAAAGCCCAAAGGCTGCAAATAGCCAGCTCACCCCTTCAGACTGTAAATCCTCTGTCCTTATGGTACACGAAACAAGCCGGATCCATCAAGAATAATGGTTAAAATTTCAAAAACTTCACCACACAAGGCATCTTCGGATCATAAAATCAATATTCTATATTCCAAAATAAGCATCAAACATGGAGACAAGTCAGATCAACAGGTTTCGATGACTAGTGTCTTAATCATGATCTAACATAAGTTTGGTACTCATATTCTCATGCAGTGCAAGGGACAACTCATGAGCCCCTAAGCCTGTTCAGTCAACAGGTATCTCCAGGGCCGGATTTAGGGCGGGTGTGTGGGACGCATGCCCTTGGACCCACACCACTTTGTCATTAAATGGGCCCCCACCAAAGGAGCTAACATGGCCGCCTATTTTAGCCAATATTTGTTGGGGTTCGAGTCCGCCCCCCACCTTGGTTTAATGAACCAAGCGGTGGCTGGTAGAGTAGGCTATATATTTCTTATTTACGGGGGCGCTGATAAATTGTAGAGTGGGGGGCTGATATATTGTAAACTGGGGGCTGAATACTAGTTACTGGGGGGCTAAATATTAGTTACTAGGGAGTTGGATACTAGTTACTGGGGGGCTGTATAGTAAATAATGGGGGGCTGTTTACTAGTTAATGAGTTGCTGTATATTAGTTACTGGGGTCTGCATAATAGTTACTGGGGGGCAGTATACTAGTTACTGGGGGTTTTCATACTAGTTAATGGGGGCTGTATAATAGTTACTGGGGGGCTGTATACTAGTTAATGGGGGGCTGTATACTAGTTACTGGGGGTTTATACTAGTTAATGGGGGGGCTGTATACTAGTTACTGGGGGTTTTATACTAGTTACTGGGGAGCTATATACTAGTTAATGGGGGGACTGTATGCTAGTTACTGGGGGGGCTGTATACTAGTTACTGAGCGGCTATATACTAGTTACTGGGGGCTGTATATTAGGGACCGAGAGTGGAGAATGGAGAGCTGGTTCGACTACCATTCCATCAATATATATTAGATATCTAAAATCTGGTACAGACTTAGAAAAGAGAATGTAGCATTTATATGCAGCCCCCTGGGACCATGACAACATGATAACTGGGAACCCCAGCAGCTCAACCCCAAGCATATCCATAAGTGTGGACAAGAACAGCCATTTCTGGAATAGGATCTGACCATCTAATTTGCATATAATTATAAATTAGAGCTAAACAAACATTTATTTAATTGCTGGAAGACAAGAATTGCAGTAATAACATTCAACCAAAACAAAACAATATGTCCTTATCCTGCACGGCAGAATGAGCAGAAATAAAATCCGGAGCACAGGCATACTTGCTCTTCTCTAGAGACTGTTAAGTACAACAGCTGCCGTCCCTCCAGAATATACCTCATGCTAATACCAGATCTAAAATAAATTTCAACTTTTCCTACAGAAAGCCATTGCTCCGCCAGTAAACATTTCGAATGGCATCACTAATACACTGTGAGGAAATGGGTATAGGATGGAAATTGATGGCTTTAAAGAGATCATTCAGATTTTACACAATCAGGTGAGCGAGAGGATGACTTTTGTCTAGAGACAATTGTAAACTTCTGGTAAGTTTTGTTTCCACAGCCATTGAGATAACGTGAATTTATCACGAGTAGATATTGGCAGTAATCCACAGACAAAGGTTCGGATGGTGTAGACGGTGCTGACTTCCTGTGACGTACAGTGTCCTGCTGCCTTCCAGTGAACAGACATTGCTGTCTGCACACACCTCTGTCATAACTACTCCCATAGCAGTGAATGTGCTTGAAACAACTCTACAACCACTGCTATGAGATTGGTAATCACCAAGAGGGTGTGAAATCAAAATTCTCGGTAGACCTTTTCAATCCAATAGGAGGCAGCAGGACACCGAACATCACAGGAAGTCCTGAGTCCTGCTGCCAGTGGGTCATGTGACCTGCCAGTCCCAGGGCTTTACACAAACTTTACCAGGGAAAGTACTATATGGGAGACCTTATTAGGGTCTCGTACTAACCCCGGTAAACTTTGGTAATAGTGGCTAAACCCTTTAATTTCCAGTTACCTCCTGAGAGGGACTACTCAGGAGGTGATGGTTATCAAGCACTACCAGTAAGGGCTATTGTTTTTTGGTCTTAATATATTTATCAAAAGGTTTTTTAACTTTTTGACTTTAAAAGTTTATATGAACTGTATAATAGTGGTTTAAAGGATTTGTCTACCACTATAATAGTGGTTTAAAGGATTTGTCTGTCACTAATCCTCTTCATTCAACAGAAAATGGCAGTAGATTTGAGCGCTGTACTTACAGCACACTAGTATCAAGCAGGAGCCGGAGCAGGAGCAGTACAACAACTATCATCTACTTGTTGTTCCTCATGATGAGTCATGGAGAAAGCACTTAGCTACCACATCAGCAAAATAGCACTTAAACAAGAACATCTGAAAAGCAGAGAATGTATTTTTAGGCTCTGACACAAGTTTGTTATTATGTTCTCTTTTCTCATGTGGATGAGTTGTTGGGTTTGATGTACAACTGGATCCATAAACAGCGAGAAATATATAATTAAATGATTCAATGCAACGTACTAAGACCTTCCCCACTGTAGATGGTCAGAGAGTATAATATGGACATTTTTAAGCGGAAGCCCTTGAGCCCCAAAATATAATTTTCTTCAGGGTGGCTTCAAACTTAAAGGGAACCTGTCAGCAGAAATTGACGTAATAAACCACTACCAGTATGTAGCCTAGCACCTTCCATGTTTCTTTCATCACTCAGTGTGGTGGCATCATCCAGAAAATCAACTATGAAGCGAGATGTAAATTGGGTGTATAAAGTCAAGGAGGCGGGAATTTTAACTCTGAAGTCAAGCTCTCTCTACCCCAGAAAGTCTCATTCACTGATGTCCCCTTCAATTGATGTTCCTGCTTCCAGAGACATCACTATCCAGATCTCCTGAAGTCTGATGCATGATGTCCATGACAGAGGAGGAGGTGTTCAGAGCTCCTCACCTTGACTTCAGTGTTAAACTCTCCGCCTCCTTGACTTTATACATCCAATTTACATCTCACTTCAAAGTTGATTTTCAGGTTCATGACATCACCCCTGAACATTAAAAAAAACAAAAACTAGAAGGTGTTACATTGTTTGATAATATACCGCTAGTGGTTTGTTAGGCCAGTTTCTGATGATAGGTTCCTTTTAAAGGGATTTTTCCATTAACGGCAATTAATCCCTTAGCTACATACAGTTGGTTTGACTGATTGGCCCTCAAGGAATTGTTAGAATGGGGGACTGCAATTCTCTCTCAGATGCCCTACAAAGCCAACTTCGGGTTTTTGTTCATCCAGTGAGAAGTGCCAGTATTCTCATGTTGGTTTCCACACCTACCTTGAAAACCAGGGTCTGTTGACCCCCTTTTTTCAGCTAGAGAACCTGATAAAATGTCAAGTTGAATGTCTACGGCTGGTACGGTATTAAGGTTATTGTATATGTTATATGCAGAATATATTGCGTTTGTATGTCTCACCAAGACTATTTCATCTACTGTAATCTGAATCTATTACATTGTTTGTTTTTACATATTTCCTGAATGTTTTTGATTTTCTAATAGGTCCTAAAGTTTTCATTTTTTTTAATAATACTGAGCCAATTGTACATACTGTATACAGAACAGTGATAACAAATAGGGGATTTTATATTGAAGTAGATTTTTTTTTTTGGACCTTTTTCCAAAGACAGCTAAAAATGTGTTTCTCCATTATTTTTTTGACATCCAATACCTTTAAGAATATCTTCTATTTTTCCGTTACGCATCTGACCTGTCACATAGGCTTTTGTTTCCCTTGTTTTTCCACTGAGCTGACACCGTTTCTTTCTCCCAACAATGCATCTTTTTCCCTTGAATGTTTTTCAAGAAGAAAATACCTTCATCCTGCCAAGAGAATCTTCAATGATTTCCCACATGAGATAACTCAGGGTTTTTCTTTTCGAATATCAGCCTATTGTGAGTCTTATGACTCTGATCTTGTTACCACATGTATTCCTAATAATTCCGATGAGGAAATTATCAGAAGTTCATTTGATGATTTGGCCCGAAATGAGTCAAACATCTTGTATTAACATTTAACCTAAAAAGGAATTATTTCTCACAAAGTTTTTGGCATTTAATATCTTAAATGTCAGATATATGTGACATCATAACATCAGTTCAAGCAATTAATTACTTTATGTTCCTAAATGTATCAAACATGATTTTCCATTCCAAAATATTTTGGAAAGATCTCCTAAAAATACATTAAAAACATAGATATTTCCCATATAATAAAATCTTCCATTCAGATGACAGTAGCCCCTGTTACAATTGTAGAGACTATAGTATATACAGTGGGAAGGGGCATTCACCCTCCACTTGCCCCTCTCGCCTTGTCACACCCAAAGTTGTATGCAGGTTGATATCTGGCAAGACTGTCGGAAAAGAGGCTTATTACAAGCCTTGTTTACCAAAAAACTGGCAGACACGGCATAGTTCATTCCCCCCAAATTTCATATATGTATTTCGAAAATTAATAAAATTCAGATGTGATTATTTGGCCCTAACTTTATAAGAATGCTGTCCTTTTTCATTTTTGTACTTCCAAAAAATATATATATTTTTATTTTTACAATTACAAAGCCATAAAAGGGCTTCTTATTGTATTTCCCAGTGACACCCTTTAAAGGGGTGTTCTGTGAATATCAGCTACAAAAATCCATAATGCTAAATAAAGGAATACGACAAAACTCAATGTCAATGACAAAATGGAGCATAAATAGTTTGCTTTTATGATTCACAAACTTTTTTGGGCTTTCTAAGGTAGGTAGAGTAATCTCCAAGGTGGCGGTGACAGCATACTACATCTCCCATGATCCCACAGTTCTCAGTAACAGTTCATCCTCCTTATGCTCAGTTCCTAGTGATGATCTAACAGAGGGTCCTGCTCCGTTACCATAGTAATGATGTGAGTAACTGCCATCACTGTTCATTGTCTTACTGAGATGATGTCTCACCACAACACTGGCCATAGTGG
Source organism: Engystomops pustulosus (assembly GCF_040894005.1). Taxonomy (NCBI): domain Eukaryota; kingdom Metazoa; phylum Chordata; class Amphibia; order Anura; family Leptodactylidae; genus Engystomops; species Engystomops pustulosus. Next base: position 34,005,158 of record NC_092412.1, read on the forward strand.
ATGCACTGCAAATAACCGACTACAACCAAACATAATGATGATCACATGACCTGCCCATGGAGAGTACAACGAAATACCAGCCACTATGCGACCACTGACAGATTCCTTAGATCCCCAATTACTGGTACCTTGGTGACCTTGATGCCTTCTTATATTTTTTGTGTGGGTGTGGGCACGCTCAAAAAACGGTTTCAGAAGTGAAAAAAATATAATTTTTAATTTCTGATGGAGCATTAGCTCTTTTAAAATATGACAAACAGTAAATACACAATTACAACAAACAGTGTAGATACATCCACATACGAATATTATATACACCCCAGTGCGGGTACAGAGACTTGGTCAGTCCTTTTCTGTATGTGAAATGCCCTACTGACAGAAAATTTGTTTTTTTAAATGTAACAGACAATTAATATTGTCCACTATCCAGAATATTGGCGGACACAACTCTATATGCCAACGAGTACAACATCATCCGCGATACATGGTGATCGCAGGGTCCGTGCTGTGAAAGGGAGAGACCACGTGGAGAAGTAGAGAACGTACGAATCTACACCTCTCGATAGTGTTTCTGGAGGACACACACAGACGCCGTCACACGTGGAAGACGCCATCACACGTGGAAAACGGCCAACAAAGAATTTTTATATTATTTGGCGTTTGATCATTCCTGCACAATAAACGCAGCAACACGACTATAAAGACAGCCATATGCGATCAACTAACTGTGAGTGTCCAAACTTTCATATTTTCAAGCATTATTGAAAACGATCTGTAAGAGTCCACACAGGTGTAGGGCCCTACACCTTGTGTAACAATAAAACCTCCTGGATACTAATTTACCCTCTAAATTTTATCTTCTCAACGTATTTTTGATACAGAATTTTACCCTCTATCATTATTATTTTTTATTTTATTTTTCATTTTTATGCATGCAATTTTTTACTTTTTTCATTTTTACTTTTAGCATATACCCAACAGAGGAACCAAACAATAAGGACTAATCCAGCATCCCTCTGCCTAAAAATTAGATTTGGGACATTATAACGTATAGGTTTTATATAAGTGTACACAGTATATGGTTCCACAAAGAAGGGTACTACATACACATAATAGGACCAACCAAGTCCTTGTACTTTATGATTAAAAACACTAAGATATATACAACATCTGTCTGGGGATATTGCTACATTGTTTGTTATAATTTTATATTAATTGTCTGTTACATTTAAAAGAACTAATTTTCTGTCAGTAGGGCATTTCACATACAGAAAAGGACTGACCAAGTCTCTGTACCCGCACTGGGGTGTATATAATATTCGTATGTGGATGTATCTACACTGTTTGTTGTAATTGTGTATTTACTGTTTGTCATATTTTAAAAGAGCTAACGCTCCATCAGAAATTAAAAATTATATTTTTTTCACTTCTGAAACCGTTTTTTGAGCGTGCCCACACCCACACAAAAAATTGCTATTTCTCTCTTTGGTCTTTTTGGTGTTAAGACCTATTGTGGTTGCACCCAAACTCGGTTCAACAGAAATCGATAAGTGCCACTATTACCTTGATATAACCCTTCTTATATTTTGCCTGCTCATGCTTGAAAATTAAACATTTGCGAAAGTTGCAACAAACTATGCATAAATATGCAAAAGCAAGACAGGAAGTGTCACAAAAGAGACCTCGTGAAGACTTTGACACGCCCACAAAGACTGAAAGAAAAGTTGCGCTCCTCCTCCGCCTTGTTATAATCCTTGAATTTTTTTGGCCATATTCTGAAAACTGTAACTTTTTGGTACTTCAGTGTAAGTTTTTGCAGAACCAACTGTTTTCATTGATGCAATGTTATATATATATATATATATATATATATATATATATATATATATATATATATATATATACACATCTGCATCTGTAGATGATTAGAGACCATCATTGTGTACCAGTTGGATATTGTTCAACCTGACTACAATGTCACAGCTGGGGTGACCCACATTATAAAAACGTGGATGTTCATAGTTGCAAAATCATGAAAAAACTTCACAAACATGTTTATTTTAAAAACAAATATTGTTGATCGCTTTTCTGACTGTTTTGGCTGGCATTCTAGTTGTATTTTGGTATGGGTATGAGTCAACAGTGCAGAATTGCCCCTGAAGCTTAGACATAACTCTGGGAAATCTACCAACAATTCCATCGTGATAAAGCAGGGACACTTACTCATAGATCCAGGCATCGTGACTGTGGTAATCTTCTTATATTTGTTATCCATGTTCTCCTTCATAATTATGCTTGGGGTGTTATCAGAGTCCCTCCTTCTCCTTCTGTAGATTCACAGGCTGTTACACTGCACAGTGAGCACCCCCCCTCTCACTGTGTGCTGAACTTCTTCTGCTGCTTTGAGCTGACATTAGCAAGAAGGAGGGGAGAAGTGCTGAAGGAGCAGGGGGGAGACAGAATAACAGCCTGTGAATCTGTTGGATCCTAATACCAAATCTCATACTAAATGTATCAATATTATAGTACTTATTTCATCATATTAGAAAATGATTGTAGTTCTCCTAGGTCCAAATACAACTGCACTCTCCGCACCTAGTGAGTGCTCAGTACAAAATGGAACACAGAGCATCATAAAAGTAACTAGAAGGCAGTTCAGGCATGTCCCAGTGTCTACACTCAATAAGTGGCACTTCAGAGGACTCTTGCCCCTGTTATCTAGATTACTGGGGTACTAGCAATCAAACATCCATCGTAGAGACACCTATACCCTGTCCTGTGGACAGAGTACAAGTGTCTACTGTATCACTACCCCATCTGTGTCTGGGTTTTCTGTAGTTTGTGCTGTCAGGCTGAGAAGATGCTGAAATGTATCTGGTGCTTTTCAGTCGGCAGTCTGAACTTTGCTCTATTTGCAGGACTGCTGCTCATTGCAATCCCTGATTTCAGCTAGCAAGAGTTAAGGCTCTCACTCTTTTACCTGGTGCTTGCTTGTTATTTGTGTATACTTTTCAATTTTTTTTCTATATTTAGCTTATGTTCCTTGACTATTCCCTTTTGTAATTGATTCTGTACTTTATATGCCATCTCAGTTGTGACCTGGATTTCTGACCTCTCCTATCCCTTGATATTCGTTTGTCTGTATTGTTATGTGTCCTCACTTTGGCATAGGAAGGGACTGTCCTCGTGGTGAACCTATGGCACGGGTGCCAGAGGCGGCACTCAGAGCCCTTTTTGTGGGCACCCGGGCCATCACCCCAGCACACCAGACAGGACTTAAAGAATCTTCCTGCACTTCCAAGCAATGTAAAAGATGCTGCTCTCAGTCATATTTTGATACTGACTTCGCTACTTGGGACTGTAGGAAGAGGGAGAATGAATAGACTGGGGTCGAATTATTTTTGGAGCACCTCCTGCTGGCCCCACAATGCTCTGTGTACAGAGGGAAACTGGAAAGAAGCTAAAATGATGAAAATTTTCCATCTTTCTACTGTGTTGCTGCCTCAGGAGGTAAATAAGATTGAAAGTTGTTGAACAGGGAGCAATAAGTTACAGCTTTAATATTTGGTTGGCACCTCGCGATAAATAAGGGAGGTTTTGGGTTGCAGTTTGGGCACTCGGCCTCTAAAAGGTTCGCCATCACTGCTATAGGTCATCAATATCAAATCAGTGAAGGTCTTATCCCTTGTATCATCAGCTGCTATCCGCTGCATCTGGAGGACCAGAAGTATATAGTTCTCTCGTATGTGTAGTGGCCATTTTGGGTAACTGCAGCACGGCTCTAATTCCCTTAATGGGAATAAAACCTGGAATAACCCTATTTTAATTTTAAAAAAAAATGAAAAAACTCCACCAAGTATACAACCATTTCTCATTTTTTTTTAATTTAGAAAAATTATTATGGGCTTCCACCACTGTGTTCTGCATTTGGCCCCCGCTACTGTTCTAAATTACCATCAATGCCAAAATCCACAGACTTGTGCCACTGGGGAAATAAAGGAGGTCTCCATGACTCCAAACTGCTGCATATTTTTATTTTTCCATCAGCCTATACAGTATATATGAATGTGTGAATTGTGCTATGGATGCCAGGACTGCGTCGTAAGCTCCATGACTTGGCTCGGTTTCTCAAAGCCTCTCCACGTAATGTGAGTATTGCAAGTAATCATTTATTACGGTGCAGAATTTGTACTCATACACATATTGATTTCCAGTCCTTGAGGGAATTTTATGGTATTACACTTGTATTTCGGCAGCTTTGCTTAGGGCAAATTGTTGTCTATGGTTTTCAATTATAGTAACACAATGAATAGGAAATAAGTGACGTTATCAAAAGTTATGATATATTGGAAACTACAGCCACATATAGATATCAAACTTAGACTGGACAAGGGAAGATTTCTGCCAGAATGTGAATGTCTACATTTCTACTTCATTGCTGTGGAATTCTATACTGATACATCAGTACCAAGTGCAAATACTAATATGATACTATGTGGGCCACAGGGCTTGAATGCCAAAAAGATCGTGAACAAGTCAAGAAATAGGCACAATTCCTGGTGCACGGCCTGAAGTTGCGCCTATGTACCCCTTTACGCCACCTCCATGCCAAATGGTTGGCCTCAGAGTGGGACGGCACGGTGCATTCCTGCCACATGCCTGCACACTACATGTAGCCTGTGCCTGTTCAAATGCCCCACTAGCACACAAGCCAACTGCCAGGATTTATATAGGGGCAGATACAGCCATATGCTACCCATACAGTACCTGCGGTACAGGTAGCATACTGACGCATGCATTTCAATGGGCAATACATCCATCTATTTTGAAGGATGCATTGCCCACTGCCTGCTCTATCTTTCCCTGTAAGTATGGCCATTTTGAACTTCGCCACGTGGCTGTAGCCCTGGCGTGCATACGTTGTGTGAAAGTAATCTTAGTCTAATGCATGTTTCTTGGTTGTATTTCAGTGACTTTTTGAGTGCATCTGGGTATTTGCACAATTCATTGTGCCTTTTTCCAACAGTACACTAGTGTTCGCTGTGTAGCAGTTATCCTGGTTTGTGCCTAATATATCTTTGTATTCCTCCTGCTTCCACATGTTTGCGGCTTAAAGAGGCGCATGATGCATGGAAGTCATCGCTGAGCTATGGAGCGCCCCCTCATGAATACGCCGGACCGCTTTGAGAACGGGCCAGCGTTTCTATTGTACTCCACAGCCGTGTTAGATAGCGTTATCGGAGGTTTTCCGATAATGCTATCATTGTAACACTGCTGCATTAGTTTTAGCACTAGGAGCTGCTTACTTTAGTGAGCAACTCCTTGTGCTGAATTTCCGGGTGACAGGTCCTCTTTAAGGGGCGCACAAAATTGTTCAAAAGCTCGCCAGTCCCAAATATGCATAGGAAAGATAAAGGTAGGAGTTGAACAAAAAATGGTGCCTTTTTAAAAAAAAATTGAAGCCTAAAAAGTAAAAAAAAAAATTGCATTTGAGCTGAGAGTGAGGTCTAGAAAATATACTCAACAAAGCGCACAAAAAGAGCTCAGGAAGGGGGAGAAAATATAAATGATCCCCAAAGCGCTCTGGAGTTTATACATGAACTAACTCATGTTAGCCAAAGGGACGGTTTATTTTCATACTGTCCAAAAATAAACACCCCTAATAAAAAAATAACCATTACCGCCCCCTTGGCTAGTATGAGATAAATCATATATTAAGTAAATGGGGGCTATATCATGTGAACTGGGAAATGGATTTTTAAAAACAAGAATACCAAACTGATCAGGGGCACAACAGTAAAAAAATAACTATAAAAAATAAGGTAGTACATGGTGATTCATAAAATAGGCAGCGTTTTTGGTTAAAAAAGTTCAACAAGCTTGTGGGAACAGTTTTTCCTTTATTTTAGATATACAAATAATGACAACATGACACAACTTTTTTGCACTGCTTTTTAGATACATTTTAAATAGTTACTAAATAGCCTATCAGCAAGCTTTATCCTTCAACTGTGAAAACACTTGCGGATTACTATTTTACACTGCCATAGATTTTTATGGAGAGGGGAGGGGTTTGCAGTGAGTCACAGCTGCTAGGTTTCCTTCATGACCTACCAGATCAGAATGGAATGCAAATTATCGATACATGTTGCATAAAGGAAATCAGCTACATAAAGAGCAAATGCCCCCAAACTACTTTTAAATTCAAGTGGAAATCACTTGCTGATTCCTATTTTGCACCAACATAGAATTCTATGGATAGGGGAGGGGTTTGCAGTAAGTCACAGCAGCTAGGTTTCCACCATGAGCTTCTAAATCAAAATAGACTGAAAATGACAGATACAGACTGCATATAGGAAATCAGCTGAAAAAAGAACCAATGCCCAGAAACAGTTATTCACTTCAAGTAGAAATCACTTGCCGATTCCTATCTTGAAATTCCATAGAGTTCTATGGAGAGGGGAGGGGTTAGCAGTAAGTCACAGCAGCTAGGTTTCCTTTGTGACCTACCAGATCAGAGTGTACTGCAAATTACAGATACAGACTGCAGATAGAAAATCAGTTGGAAAAAGAACAACACTTTTTTCCTTCAAGCAGAAGTGGAAGCTCTTCTGGATTATTCAACATTTATTGTAACAAGAGATTTGCTCTAAGTTTGGTTTTAATTGATGGGGGGGGGGGGGGCTTCTATCTCCTTTACAGGTGCAATAAAAACTGGATTATTTCATGTGCAAAAATATAACCAGGAAAAAGTGGGTTAATTACTGCTCCCTGGAAAATTGTGTTTTGAAAAAATCCAGCGCCGCTTCTCGCTGCCAATATAATATTACACATTACATAAAATATAATAAAATAAAATGACATTAAAGTGTGTCAAACAGTTGCGCATATAATCAGGGATTTTGTAGCCAAGTCTTAAACGAATTCAGACAAAAGACGAGATGCGAAAATATAAAAAGACCGTAACAGATGTCTTTTATGTGCAACAAAAGACAAAATCTGTCATGATTAAAGACCCTTACTGGATCCAGAGCTCAGCCGAAAAAATTCCTAATGACTATATTTAGCGTCGAGTACAATAAAATTGAACGGCTTCACATATAGAACATTGGAGCTTTGTTCGGCTATAGGTAAGCAATGTCATTAATTTTAATTGGCCGTTTAGGATGTAAATTCAGGTTCATTATCTTCATTTATGTTTTAATGATTCTGCGCATCGAAACTGAATAATAATGAAAAAAAAAGTTTACTGCGGTCGACTGAGAAAAAGTTTTCTCAGTATAATAAATTTAGAGGTGACTCAAAGGTCAAACTAATATTTCACCTCTTTTTTGGGGGCTTGATTTAAAGATCCTTCTGAGTGAAGGGACTGACATAGAGAACCAAAGAGATACAGTGGGGCAGATTTACTTACCCGGTCCGTTCGCGATCCAGCAGCCTGTTCTCTGATGTGGATTCGGGTCCGGCCGGGATTCACTAAGGTAGTTCCTCCGCCGTCCACCAGGTGGCGCTGCTGCGCTGAAAAGCATCTGAACGCACTGGAATTCACCGGGCCGGACCAAGTGAAGGTAAGCGCGTCCCAAGCGACACCTTTTTTGTTTTAAATGCAGCGGTTTTTCCGAATCCGTCAGGTTTTCGCTCGGCCACGACCCCCGATTTCCGTCACGTGCATGCCGGCGCCGATGCGCCACAATCCGATCGCGTGCGCCAAAATCCTGGGGCAATACAGGGAAAATCGGCGCAAATCGGAAATATTCGGGTAACACGTCGGGAAAACACGAATCGGGACCTTAGTAAATGACCCCCAGTATGTCCGATTGCCCCACAGGATTGAGTGGTGGAGCAATGCCCTCTTGTTATATGCAAGTTCCGGTTTTGTTGGTGACACAGGTCACATGATCAGTTGGGATCCCAGTGGTTGGACAAACATTGAACAGCTATCCTTACTTTTTTCATTTAGATTAGGATGTAGATTTAGATGAATACATACTTTAAGTATATCATTTAGGGATTCTCCCTGAGGTACACTATGGATTCCAGCAATGTTTGCAATTTCCAAACTCTATATAAAGAGGATCGTCATGGTGTGGCACACAAACTTCTCATTCCTGATGAAGAAACCTTGAAACGCGTCGATGAGAAGTGTACTGTTCCGTAGTCAGGAGAAAGATAGGACATGTCGGTGCAGTGCGCCATATATTACTATGCAGAGGGGCAGGGGTGAGCAGCGCTCCCTACTTCCTTCTCTCCCCGGCGCCGACGTGTGCCTGCCTTGTTACGGTATGGCGGTCACATGTTAATGTGAATGTAGCCTAAGGTATGAATCAGACATTAGATTCTATTTAATGGAGATCTACCATCAAGATTGTAAACCAAGCAGACTTACATGCTGGTGTGTGTTTCCCCTCTGGAAGCATCTGCCCTTTTTTTAGTTTCTTGTGCTCTTATTTTTACCAAAAAAAAAAAACTTAAAAATTATGCAAATGATCCTGAGGTCCTCGGGGCTCCAAAGATGTTTTTTTAGCCGAGCTAAAAAAAGAGCAGATCCTAAAAGAGTGGACACACACCAGCATCTTTGGTCATGGTGGTAGATTTCCTTTAAAGTATGGCAATGTATCTGAAAAGCCAAAGAGGAGATGTAAATCACTCTGCATAAAATAAATGAAGATAAATGAAGAAAAAAGGGAAGTGTATAATAGACTTCTTGCTCAGATGTGTAGTAATCACCCCCACTACATGAGGTTAATAGAACAATCACATACATTTTAGATTTAAAGGGATTTTCCAAGACTTTGATGTTAAATATCTATCATTAAGATAGACCATCCATAACAAATGACTGGGCTCCTGGCAGCCACACGATAACTGATTGTCGGTGCACGATCAACAGATCAACTTCATTGTTTGACAACTGTTCTATACATTTTGCAGTGGCTGTGCCTGGTACTGCAACACAATCCTAAGTGGTCATTCACACGACCATCGGGGGACGTATGTGCGGCTGCAAGCTTGCGGACCGTACATACACCCCCCATACACCGTAGCCGCAAAAAATGGAGCCTGTGTGCCCGTGCTATGGCGCGCGGGCACATGTTCATGTGAATTTAGCCTTAAAATGTATGAATCTGTGCCTAGTAACAAATTTATTTAATATGTAGATTATTCAAATTGTTAAAATCTGAGAGAACCCCTTAAAATATTTTTAAAATCTTAAAAATAGCAGCCCTATGCAATTATTTTTGCAACAATTCCTCGAATGTTATTACTGCAGGGAACAGATTCCTGGAAGAAAAATGCAAATATTTCATGTTGAGACTATGGTTCCTATTTACCTAGATCATATCGTGGAAGTAAAGAACATGTGCTATGAGACTTCCAGGTAATAAAGAAAAAATCCTGAATTTCAAAGAAAAAAAAATCTCCTGTCCTCGTCAGTAGGGTTGGCACTGCGGCGCAGGATGCGAAGCTGTATAAATAATAAGCAGTGGTTGCTCGTAATCCGTGCAGCTGCTTATCTTGTCAAACGGAGAAGATATTTTTCGGTACAAATATTTACAGGATCAGTTTCACAGCTTCATCTCATGACTTTCACTGCTGCAAAGATTTTTTCACTGTTATTCAAGAAGAGAAAACAGAACCTGTTTCCATACTGACAATGCATAGATAAATAGAACCTGTCATCAGGTATTCACCTATATACCTAATGGCAGGTTCCTACAGAAGTCTTCTAACTGCTTCCCCATTCTGTTTTTATTATTAAAAATTCCATAGCTCGTATCTTTATTAAATTAAATGAAAAATAAAAGTAGCTGGCACCTAGCCAGGAGACTCCCCGAGTCACAAGGGGCCACCTGAAGAAGAGCCATTCCCTGTAGACCTGTGACAAATCTACACTCAAATCTACTAGCCAACCAACCAACTGCTTTGTACTGATGACGGGTAAGGTCCCTAAATCAAATGTTTAAAGATATTCCTAGATTTCGAGCCATATTTCAAAGGTATTTATGGTTTAGATATCAACTAACATCCACAGAATGAGTAGGTCCTCCTACCGATGCAATGTCATTAGAACAAGTACCACCTTGCACTTTATGGTACTTTCATGTAGGCCTACAAATCAGCTAAAACGCCAAGGTCATGCTGGTATGAATCCGGTCAAGGGACTTGTGGCTTACTCCATACGTCAAGAAGTTATACAACTACCTCCATAGCAGTGGTCCAGCTCTGTCCTGCACTCCACTGCTTTCTAATGGACTTCTATATGGGCTTTCAAGTAAACCAAATCCCCGGATTCCCATTGGTATGGAGCAGGTCAAGGGACTTGTTTCAAGACCCTCTCGATGATATATCTATCCCCTATTGCTTGATAAAGGCGGTCTACAATGAAATGCCGCCACTGCTTCAATAAACGTCACCCTTTTTGAATTTTGGAAGACGGGAGTGCTGCCTACATTTTTCCATTATTTATACCCCCTATTCTGGATTTGACCCTTTTAAAGGCTGGATTTTATCTTATTCTTTACTTTGTTAAACATCATCGGTAAAATTTCCTTTCTCAGCCGCATCTCGATAATGGGAACAGTTCCCCGCTGGGGCAGCACCAACACAACTCTGCAAAGTTTACAATAGTTCAATAATTTCCACCATCTCCTGGTCTAAGTGCTTATCTTCTTTGAGTAGCTGTGGGTGGAAGTTAGAACTTGGTACAGAAATTGTATGCAAGAAGCGGTTCTAGATATTGGTTCCCAGAACTACATGAAGTCTTCTGCTGGATCTGTTGGGTCTACAATAAGTCAGTGCCTGGACACAAAAAGGACCTTCAGGTACGTTGGTCGGCAAGTCCATCTCTACCTATGGGTGCACTGTGAATGTCAATAAGAAAGACCTTGGGGGTCACAGATCACCACCTGTAAGGTACAGGCGGTCCCCTATTTAAGAACACTCGACTTACATACGACCCCTAGTTACAAACGGACCTCTTGATATTGGTAATTTATTGTAGGCTATAATGATCAGCTGTAACAGTTATCAAATGTGTCTATAATGAAGTTTTAGTGTTAATATTGATTCTTATGACAACCCAACATTTTTAAAATCCAATTGTCACAGAGACCAAAAAAGTTCTTGCTGGGGTTACAATGATAAAATATACAGTTCCGACTTACATACAAATTCAACTTAAGAACAAACCTACAGACCCTATCTTGTATGTAACCCGGGGACTGCCTGTACTAGATACTAGATGTCACTAATGACAGTGTCACTGACTGACTACTAGTGTGAAAGGTAGCATCATCGAGCACATCACCACGTTTCGCCTCAGACAGCAAAAAGGTCCTGCACTTGATATATCTATGAGATCCAGATGTGAATGTATGAAAATGTTACAATTTTGGAACCAATCGTTGTTAAAAAGATGCAAATAAACTCCAGTCCTCACAAGGCATGCAAAAAACTTTAGAAGAGTTTGAGACTTTTGTGCAACTTTGTCATAAAAAGTCCCAAAAATCCCAGAGACTCAGTCCAAAACCTGAAAAAAACAAGGAAAGACATCCACAAATGTCCTGACAAAAGATAGATGACCCCACTTCCTTGTGTTAGTGCTGTGGGGGGCAACTCACTATATAATTAGGAAGGAACTATGGATGTTTTTAGGGAACCAACAAAGCTGTCATAGAAATACAATAGCAAAAATTGGGAAAAGGATTAAAGGAAATCCGCACAGGCAACTGTTAAAAGTAAAAAATCTTCGTGGAGCTTTATTAGTTACATGTTCAAAAGTGTGACATCACGATAGAAGGGGAAAAGGCAAATCGTAGGTGACGCGTTTTGGACAAAAGGTGTCCTTAGTCATACCCAGTCATACCCAGTCATACCCAGGTATGACTAAGGACACCTTTTGTCCGAAACGCGTCATCTACGATTTGCCTTTTCCCCTTCTATCGTGATGTCACACTTATTAACATGTAACTAATAAAGCTCCACAAAGATTTTTTACTTTTAACAGTTGCCTGTGCGGATTTCCTTTAATCCTTTTCCCAATTTTTGCTATCTATCACCTTGGATCCAGACCAGGAGTTCTTCGTATCCAGCACGGCTACCGATTGGGACGCTTCTACTGAAGGGTGAGCACACACAAAAATACTTTTTTCTTTTCCTACATAGAAATACAATATCACAACTATAGGCAGTGTGGAGTCATGGAGGTAGCAATGTTATGAGGCTTATGTGATGCTCTGAAGAAGGACCATTTTGTCCAAAAACATTCACCCAACCTCTCCATCAGCGAGCGAGTCTGATCTGTAGGTATTCATCACAGCCCTGATCAGATGGAAGCTAATTCATAGCGACAAGACCATTCCAGCCCTCGGTACACCGTTATATTTCATTACTCCTCATAGTATACATGAAACATTGCAATGTATGAAATAAACGCCGCACCGGCCTTTCACTATCACCGCGATTGATAAATTTAGATGACTGATAGATCTGCAAAAATCGCTGCCGCCTAATTGAATCCTCGAAAATATTTTGCACTTGTTCTCTTCTTGAAAAACTAATTTACCAATAAATAACTGAATCAGAAAATCGACAGCAGAAAATTGAACAATCTGCGATGACAATTTCCCACAATCCGCAGTAAAGTGTTATTGATATAATGATGACGGGGGCTTCACGCAGTCTCCAAACACAACAATTTATGAGAGTAATAAACTCTTTATTGCTTTTTTATTTTTTTTCAAAAACTTATTTGCTTTGTCTTTTTTTTTTTGTACTGTGAAAAATAGAAGTCCCTATGGGTGGACGGAGCAAATATTTATGACAATCCCCGTCACCATTTATGTTATAGGCACATGAATAACCTTCCCTATACTCACTGCCGGCCAGATGGAGGGCATATACAGCAATTCATCTTCTTCATACTCCAAGGGATAGGGGGAGGTATGGGGGTCAACACCTTAAAATCCCAAGGTGGAAGAGATTAAGGTTGATCATACATGACTGAATAGAAGCAGATTATTCTATAAAATGTCTTAAAAAGTCTGTCCCTTTATATAAAAGGTAGAAATTATTATTCCACCAGTTTGTGTGCAAAATATTCTGATATATCATTTGCATGTACAGAACTAGGGAAACTTTAAGCAGCCTTGGAAATATGGGAGACAACCCCCCCCCCCCTCCCCTTGTGCATTGGGAAAGCTAAGATTTTCCAGTACATGCAGTCCTCGGGTAACATACAAGTTGGGGTCTGTAGGTTTGTTCTTAAGTTGAATTTGTATGTAAGTCGGAACTGTATATTTTATCATTGTAATCCCAGCCAGAACTTATTGGTCTCTGTGACAATTGGATTTTAAAAATGTTGGGTTGTCATAAGAACCAGGATTAACACTAAAGCTTCATTGCAGACACATGTGATAACTGTTACAGCTGATCATTGTAGACTAAAGTACAGTAAGTTACCAATATCCAGTGGTCTGTTTGTAACTAGGGGTCGTATGTAAGTCGAGTGTTCTTAAGTAGGGGACTGCCTGTATTAAAGTATCCTAAGGGCTCTTTCACATTGTGTAGCTTCAGTTACGCACATGTTTTGTCTCTGTTGTGTCTCAGTTTTTCTTCTGTTTTTCTCTCTGTAATACATCTGTTTTTGCTCCGTGTCCGGATAAAAAAACTGAAGGGTTAACATCGCTTTGAAAACATCACACCTAGATTTTCAGCCTCACCACTGGGGCACAAGTCCATCTTTTTGTCTGTTTTTTGGGGACTTTTCTTGACTTTTCTGCTGCTCAGTTGTATCTTAGCGGTTTTTCCTTATTGATACATGTGGTGTCTGGCTCTTAGTGAATTTACTACTTTTTAAAACAAAAGTTGCAAAAGTCTCCAAAAGTCCCAATCAGATAAGATCATTTCTACGCCTGGTCAGGGGCAGCCATAGATTTAAGCCAAAAATTTGCGAGTTGTTTGCAACTGTTTAAACAAGTTGCAACTTTTGTCTAGAAAACTAGACAATGGCGAACTTTATTAGGCAAATGAGCATAGGAACCATGAAAGTCTCAGAAATAAAAGAAAAATGCAAGCCAAATGGTTGATACATGTGCCCCATAGACTTCTATTACCTTCCGTGAGCCACATTCGTGAAAAAAATATAGGACGTTTCATAATTTTTTTCCACGGACAACAGATCAGTGAAAATACAAGTCAATGTGAAAATATCCATTGAAATCAATGGCTTTGTGAGGCATCCGTGGAAATCACTGAACCACGGACTTGAAAAACAACAGCAATGGGTAAGAGCCCTAAGGAGAAGTCATCAAGATTAGATCGGGGGGACAGAGATGCAGTTCCCTCACCGGTCATCTGCTCAAGACGGCAGTGGTGATCCAGTCAACTCTTCTTCCACTTCCGAGAACCATGATTTCCTTTCCCATCACATTTCCTGGTTAAAATTCATTCCAATTTAAGGGAAAGCCGCAATACCAAGGAAAACCACTGTACAGATAACAGTGCTGTCCTATGAGAACTTATATAATTGACACAAACACGCGCTCTGTTGGGGGGCCAGGTGTTGCAGCCCCAGTCCTGAAAAATCCACTAAAAGGGTTGCAACAAGAGACAAATTTTATGGACCTGGTCCCAATTCAAATCTGGAAATGGACTCTGTCACTGAGGTGTGCTGATCCGGTTTATAGTTCTTTGGGACCCTTCAGACAACCACATTATCCCTGCAATAGATAAGTATTCCTTTGCAAAGCTTTAGCATATACAATCATTTAATGATCAATAGTGGATGATGATAAAGACTCTTAATGAAACATAAAATAATGTAATAATGAAGATCATTGAGTACAGGGCGTTCCTACAATGAGCTGGGAGTACCGTATTTTTCGGACTATAAGGCGCACAAAAAATCCATAGAATTTCTCAGAAATCAAAGGTGCGCCTTATAGTCCAGTGCGCCTTATATGTGAACCGTACTTACAGACAACAGCAGCCTTGAACTGTGCACAGGACTGCCACCTGCTGGTCATTCATCCTTATAATCAGGTGCGCCTTATATATGAATCTAGACGTTTTAGCAGGCATTTATTGATGGTGCGCCTTATAATCCGGTGTGCCTTATAGTCCGAAAAATACGGTATGTTATGAAGTATTTGGTGAAACAACCTCATCACAAAGAACAACTACTGCTCCACATGAGGACATACTAATCTCCTCCAGAAGATCCAGTCTCCTCACATCTTAAAGATCAAAGTCTTCTGGCCAGGACATGAGGTCTACACCCAGTAGACATAATAGATTGCATCTGCTACTGGATGCAAAGTTACAGAAAGATAATCTTGAGAATGGCCCATGTGTTTAGTTTTATTATATGTATCTTTTACCTCTAGCCATATTCACAATCATCCACTTTTGCTTCAGTCCCTGGAAACCATCAACAATCAGCTCAGCTGCTGATCAGATCTAACTCAGATTTTTGCTAATACTTTTAAAATTCATCTCCAAAAGCTGGCGCAAATCAGCTGAGAAGTAAGACATTTTGCTGGAGATGAGACACTTTTAGAGGATGCAGAGGAAAAAATAACTTCAAACAGTAACATAAACCATGCTGCTGGTGTCATTTTAAAGATGAAAATGTAAAAAAAAACACACGAGAACTGCAGTTCTAAAAACATAGGGGCTCATTTACTAAGGTTCACTTTGCACTCTTGATGGACTTTGCACCTTTTTCGGGGATTGCACGGCTTGGACAGGTATTTAGCAGGTGTCTACGCTGGGATTGTGTCGCACGCGATTGGATTGTGGCGCAGCTGCGCTGCTTCCATGCAACAGAAATGGGGGGGGGGGGGGGGGGAGTGAGCATGGGATTTAAGATTCAAATTGTGCCACATGACAATGCACTTACATGCACCAGGAAGAAGGTGAGCACCGGCGGACCTGAGCGGGGAAGCGACACATGCAGGATATCGGGCGCACGATCTTAGTGAATCGCGGCACAGGGCATGATCATTGGACAATGCACTTTCGGAGAACTCCGGGACGGGGTAAGTAAATCAGCCCCATAACCTAGAAATAGGTCTTCAATGCCTGTATCTCTAGCTCTTCAACACAGAGAAGTGATTCTTTATACAGTTGTCATTTTGAATATATTCTGTCTACTGAATTATGCAACTACAAATGAGCAAGTGTTATAGGGACTTGTATTTTAGAGGAGACTATCCCTTAACCAATAATCCAGTGGTCACTACATTCTATAGATCATAAAAGATATCAGTCATGAAGACTTAGAAGAATACCATATATCATAAACTATATCGACACAAATAGTCAAACAAGGAGTAACAGGAAACACAAAGCCATGCGCCTTGTTATAAAATCTTGTGAAAATTGTGTCCGCTCAGGACATGGACAGGCCTAAAGCTATCATAAAGTTTGACCCTTTTCAAAGTCACTAATTTTAACCAATTCTCCCCTATAATTATTCCATCTTTCATGGGTCTATGAATTTGGATAAAGGTGAACATGCAGCTTAGAGGTGTGCGTAATACATACATTAGTGACCTCACAGTACAACAAATGACATTGTGCCATAGGGAGCAGAAGAAGCACCTTGGGGGAGGTTTAACGAGCTTCCAACATTAGAATTCTGGTGTAATTTGCCTCAGAATCATACCGCATATATTAAGTGTTTTAGACAGTTTATTGCTACTTTTCCCACTAGCACGAGAAAGGGGGTGTGGTCATAAATTATGCAAATTTTAAAGGTAACTGCATGGAATTTGGAGAATCACTTCTGCACTTAAATATGTGTGTAGATATGCTGATGTTGTATAACTACAACTCGAAATATACATCTCCGTCTAGGAGTGTGAATACTGAAGGTGACTGCAAGTGACAACAGCTGGAGAATCTACCATGAGCCTATGGGTAGCGCTGATACAAGCTGGCTGGGTTTTCACGAATAGAGAAACATTTTCAATACTAAACTTGGCTTTGATAGTCATAAACTATGCAGAAAAGAAAAAACAAAAAAATTAATTGTACTCAATAATCTTGACGCAAGTTCTCTAGAAGGAACAGCTACTGAACATTCTCTAGATGTTGCAACATTTCGTGGTAAACCCCTACATATGGACTCCATCATGTTTTTTTAAAAAAATGAACATTTTATTAGATTTGTTGGATTATTGTTGCATTCGTGAAGAGCTTTTTGCTACTTTGCTGACTAGTAGCATGGTCAAAAATGCAGATGCACCCAAATTTTGAAGGTAACTCCATGGAATTTGGAAGATTAATTCTGCTCCTATATATAGGTGTAGATATGCTAATGTTGTGTAACTACAACTCCAAATATACATTGCAGCCTATGTCTGAAGAGTGTGAACACTTCAGGTGATTGCAGTTGACAGGTAGTGTCTTTGAGCATATGGGGTGTGCTAGCACCAGGGGTGCACCAGCTATAAGCCGAGTTGAGCATCTTGCCCCAGGCAGGACCACCTACATCAAGGTGTTGGCAGCATCAAGGGTGAAGGCAGCTGCTGCAAAGCCGGACCTGATCCTTAAAAACAGTGGACCACATTTATCAAAAGTAGAGCAAACTGCAATAGACCTGTGCAGTTAGTCTATGGAGTGTGTAGGGTGCCACCGATTAATCAAACTGGTGCACGTTCTTCATGAATCTGGCACCCCCTGCATTGCTCAGGGAGTGTGGACCAACTTTTATTTTGTGCACCTATAACATATGTAGTCATAAATGTGGCAACCCTGCACTGGAAAACCTCTTTAGATGCAGAATTTTGTGGCTTGTTGGGCACAGGGCAGCCGTGACACAAAACTGGCGCAAACACTTCATAAATACATGTATAAGCAGGTAGGTTTTCAGTGCAAGTTCAGACAACAAAACTGGGACAAACGCTTCACTAAATGTGGCTCAAGTCAGCATGGGTGTGAGACACTACATGGAGATACCACTTACTTAAAACAAAAAACGTACTAAAAACTCTTTTGGGCGAGTTATGGATGGAATAGGGCAAATGGAGGCACTATTCCATAGCTCTTCCAAAAGAGAGTTTGGGTTTACACCTGGCTGGATATTTATGAGAAACATTTGCAATACCAAATGTGGCTTTAATAGTAATAAACTATGCAGAAAAGAAAAAAAAAATATAAATTGTACTAAACAAACTCCTGTAAGAACTCTAGGAGGAACAGCTCAAAATGTTGCAACATTTCCTGGTAAACCTCCCCACGTGGACTCCATCAAATTAAAAACAAATGTAAAATGTTATCAGATTTGTTGGAATAATCCAATAGATGATGTCCCATATTGTCACCCTCCATATTCCCAGGTCTTGTTTAGATCCAGGTGTACAGTAGTGGCATAAAGATCTGAAGCTAGTATTAGAAAAGGCACCAGAGCTGAACATAGGCCACGTAGGATCTGTTCATCTCTCTTTTGGCTAATTTGGCCTGAGTTAATGGGGTTTTCACACATACTAAAGATAGGCCCTATCCTCGGGATTGTCTCCATCAACTCAGCCTATGTCATGTACTGTGCAAAACAGCAAGCTGCATCTTTCTAACCTGCCCCCTCCTGCTGAACCAGGTATACACTCAGCTGAGGCAATTGGAGACAATTGGGGATGGATGCATCCCATTGCATCCATCCTCTGATCTCTGCTGAATGTATTCATTGCTCAGCAGGAGGGAATTCCCCAACGATGTCACTGTCCATATAAGGAGAGTGACATCACTGGGAAATCACCCCAGACACTGGCAGCAGCCAATCACTGTTCACTGCTCCCACTTGCAAGAGTGGAAGGTGGAGGAACAGGAGGAATACATCCTAGCCGTCCATTTTAAGGATACATCAGGACATATTCTTACAACAGATTGGAAAAGTAAGTTGTGAACTTTATGGTTCAGAAGGAAAAGGGCCTATCCCGGAAACCAATTGTTGTTTTAAAATTGGTGTATAGAGCGTACAAAGATATGACAGATTTATCATTGAGCCATTGACAATTTCACTTATGTCTAGACCCCACTGCTCCGATGACCTTTAGGAAAGGGATGGACCCATGGATCATCTGTGCTGCAGTGGTGCTGGATACAACACTTGCGAAATCATTAATTGTTATAACATTTGCTGTGTCTGGATTATGGAAATTGAATGCAATGGAAAGTCAGCTGGAGACAAATCCCATGAGGATTCAACCTTCCAGGCAGATGTTTTTGGACATTTTTGAAACATTTAATGTGACCAAAGGAATTTGTGCAATCAGATAGGACTTACCACAAGGGAATAACAGACTTTGAAGCCAGGTTTGGCCACAAAGTGGTCATCTGACTTGAATGTGATCTTCACTTGATTCTTTTTGGATGTCAGTCTTGGTGGCACTTCTTTATGTCCACACCATCGTCCTCGTATGACTGTGCTCGTCTCTGAAGCTTCCTCCACTTCCACAAAATCATACCTGGAAGTCAAAGAAATGTGTACCATAATTGCCAAGCGGCTTAAAACATGGACAATCAAAGAGATATTTCACCCATTTAAGGCTTCTCCCAGGCCATAGCAAATTGCCAGGTGGAGAAGGGAGAGGGGGAAGCTCGTAGGATAAGGCTATGGTGTTTCTGACTAGCTGTCGGCTTCTACAAAAATTTAAAAGACGCGTAGACATAAGTTATTTGGGGCACAGCAGCATTATTGGTGCATAAGAAAAATAACTTTTTTCACTCACAGCGATAATAAATGAGTCGGAAGGTCCGGATTGTCTGGGTTTACGTCAGAATCGGGTCGGTAAGCCATATTAATTCCACTCTTTGTGCTCACCACAGTGTGACCGGGAGGAATAAATTCTTATCAACAGTTTTAACATCACAGCTTGGATACAGAAGGTTACATTTTTGTATGGCAGACTCTTATAATATGGATTAGTTACAGTATACAGCCCCTTCAACTTTTCTACATTTTGCCACATTTCAGGTTTCAAACAAAGACACAAAATTAAAATTTTTGGGCAACATATGCAACACAATTGTGAAGTGGAATGAAATTTATTGGACATTTTAAACTTTTTAAAGTTGTGCATGCAATATTATTTGACCCCTTTACTTTCAGTGCAGCAAACTCCCTCCGGAAGTTCAGTGAGGATCTCTGAATGATCCAATGTTGTCCTAAATGACTGATGATGATAAATGTAATCCACTAGTGTGAAATAAAGTCTTCATAATAATCCACCTGCTCTGTGTTGGACTCATGAAGACCAAGGAACACACCAGGCAGGTCCGTGATACTGTTGTGGAGAAGTTTAAAGCTGGATTTGAATACAAAAACATCCCAAGGAGCATTGAGCAAGCGATCATATAGAAATGGAAGGAGTTTCAGGACACTGCAAATCTAACAAGACCCGCCGTCCCTCTAAACTTTTATCTCAAACAAGGAGAAGACTGATCAGAGATGCAGCCAGGAGGCCCTTGATCCCTCTGGATGAACTGAAGAGATCTACAGCTGAGGTGGGAGAGTCTGTTCTTATGACAAAAATCAGTAGTAAACTGTACTTTTTAGAAGAGTGGCAAGAAGGAGCCATTTCTAAAAGATATCCATAAAAGTCTTGTTTAAAGTTTGCCACAAGCCACCTGGGAGACCCCAAACATGTGGAAGAAGGTGCTGTGGTCAGATGAAACCAAAATCAAACTTTTTGGCCACAATGACAAACGATATGTTTGGAGTAAAAGCAACACAGCTCAGCCCCCTGAACACAACATCCCCACTGTCACACATAGTGGGGGCAGCATCATGGTTTGGGCTTTTCTTCAGCGGGGACAGGGAAGGTGGTTAAAATTGATGTGAAGATGGATGGAGCCAAATACTGGACCATTCTGAACCAAAACCTATTGGAGTCTGCAAAACACTGGACGAGACTGGGATGGAGATTTATCTTCCAACAAGGCAATGATCCCAAACATAAAGCAAGGTCTACAATGGATTGTTCACCAATAAAGTATCCAGGTGTTAGAAAGGTCAAACCAAAGTCCAGACCTGAATCCAATACAGAATCTGTGGAAAGAGCTGAAAACTACTGCTCACAAACGCTTCATCCAACCTCCCTGAGCTCCAGATGTTTTCTCAGGAAGAATGGGCAAGAATTTCAGCCTCTAGATGTGCAAAACTGATAGAGACCTGATACCCCAATGCGACTTGCAGCTGTAATGGCAGCAAAAGGAGGCGCAACAAAGTATTAACTTAAGGCAGCTGAATAATATCGCATGCGCCAATTTTAAGTTTATTAATTTTTACAAAAGTTTAAAAAAAATCCAATACATTTCGTTCCAGTTCACAATTGTGTCCCACTTGTTGTTGGTTCTTCACCAAAAAAAATACAACTTTATATCTTTATGTTCGAAGCCTAAAATTTGTCAAAAGGTAGAAAAGTTCAAGGGGGCTGAATACTTTCGCAAGGCACTGTAGAACACAGTGTGAAGTCTTTATGGGTCTTCAAGTGTTGGGAATGGAGTACAGTTTCCTGTATTGCTTCACAATATTCTACAAACAGAAATGCGCTAGGAGAATACTGTAGCCATTGCAGATTAGTGATGAGCAAGTATACTCGTCCGAGCTTGATGCTCGGTCGAGTATTAGCATACTCGGACCGGCTCGTTGCTCGGACGAGTATTTGCCCTGCTCGATAACGAGCATTTAATTAGAAAAAAAGAAGTGAAGAACAGTAAAAAAATACAATTAAAACATTTAATTTAATCATTTAATTGAAGAAAACAGTGAAAGAACACAGTGCAGAATAGATTGCAGATGTTCGGGAACATCTGCGATCTGTCACGGAGACACGCGTGCAGAACGATGTTCTCCGCAATAGTATTTGAAGAACAATATGTGTGAAGAACAACTTGCAGGTGTTTGGAAACATCTGCAAGTTGTTCTTCACACATATTGTTCTTCAAATACTATTGCGGAGAACACCGTTCTGCACGCGTGTCTCCGGAACATCTGCGATCTGCTCCGGAGACACCCGTGCAGAACGGTGTTCTCCGCAATAGTATTTGAAGAACAATATGTGTAGAGAACAACTTGCAGATGTTGCCAAACATCTGCAATGTGTTCTTCACACATATTGTTCTTCAAATACTATTGCGGAGAACACCGTTCTGCACGCGTGTCTCCGGAACAGATCGCAGATGTTCCCGAACATCTGCAATCTGTTCTGCAGTGTTCTTTCACTGTGCTCGTTCAGTTTGTAATTTTACTGAAAAATGCTCGGGTCTCCCATTGATTTCAATGGGGCTCGTTACTTGAAATGAGCACTCGAGCATCGGGAAATGTTCGGTTCGAGTAACGAGCACCCGAGCATTTTAGTGCTCGCTCATCTCTATTGCAGATGCATTTTTCTCCACAGCCTCCCTTACTTGGTTATATACTGATCTACTACCTACTAAAGGTCAATGGTCTTCTGGTAGGGAAGAGGAACATGTATGGCATATTCTATATCGTAAATCTTAGCGCAGAGACCAGGAGGGGGAAGTTACAATACTTAGACTATCTGCAAAATAGATATAACTAACTTATGGTTTGTAACTTTTTTGGTTATCTGCGTCTTTTCTGTAGACGAGGCACTTTTGAGACTTTTTTGAGACATTTTCAATAAGTCGCATGTCATAAATTAGGAAAACCATCTGGATTACTATGTTAAATAAGGCGAACTTGGCTAAAATTCATGCACCGCAAATATGGTACAAACACCAAAAAAGTAAAAAAAAACACAAACCAAAACGTCACCAAAAAAGGGCCAAAAAATCTGGCCCAATATATGCAAACCCCCCTTTAGCTGCACCACTACAGATTTATCTAAAAATGTAGAAGAAACCCCACGGAAATAACCCTTTAAGGGTAAAATTTCACATTTGAATCCAAATATTTGCCTTTTATCGGTTCCACACTCACCTGCAGACATCATTCTCTTGCTCTTCCAAGCCAAACTGGCTGTCAAATGCGAGCTGTATCCTTGTGTTTTCGGCAGACACCAGTTTCCACGTGAGTAGGAGATTTCTGGGATAACTGTTAGGGAAACGGGGGCTGGTTACACAGCCGGCGCCCACAACATGGATGGTTTCTTCTTTCTGGTACAGTCTGGTAAGGAGATTGCTCTCTGTTGGTAGAAAACAATAGAAAACATCAAATTTACAAACATAATATTGACCCTATGCTTGACTGTATACAGTATATATATCTAGAGATTTTATAATGCGGCCCTCCATATGGCTACCAGCATGTGCCCATTCATGCAAATGCAATTTACCCAAAGATCTGACAAGAAATTAAATAAATTTCAGTCAAACCATGACACAAGTGGTAAAGCTGCAAAATAAACAGATACCGTATTTAGATAGATAGATAGATAGATATGAGATGGATAAATAGACAAATATGAGATTAGATAGATATGAGATGGATAAATAGACAAATATGAGATTAGATAGATATATAGGGCCACATGTATCACTTGTTTTTTCTGTTGTTTTTGCGCCTTTTCATTCAGGCGCACCCTTTTTGCACCATTTTTGCGACTAAACGCCAAAGTAGCCGCGCAGCAAAAATAAGCAGCTTTCCCTCATCTATCTTACCAATCCAGATGTTTTGCTGCGCCTAATGATATTCATCACTTGCAACTTTTTCATTTAGGCGTAAAAACGGGCGCAAAAACACTCCAGCCCGAAGGTGGCGTTATCTGAGAAGAAAGCACTGAGCCCCTTTGCAGAACAGCTCATTTCTAGCAGCAAAGCTCAGCTCAGACACTAGTACAGATCATACAGACATTAGATGCTCTGCAGACAGGAGCTGCAGACTCTATTTACAGTTCATCACCTTCTATTTACAAAACATCCTGCAAACTCCTGAGCTCAAAGCAAGAGCAAGAGAAGTTTGCACAAGTTTGCAGAATGTTGCAGATACGACATACAAGTGTCCCCCATGTAATTCTGCACAGTATCACCAGTGTGTCTTAGGGGGATACTGTGCAGAATTACAGGGGTGCAGCAGGAGGATCAGCACTGGGGGATCCCCTCCAGGAGAAGCCCCTGCTGAGGAGGTCACTGGGTGCAGGGTGTCACACACCTGGGTGCTGCTGTGAGTGTTATCTTCATTGTGGGCTGTGGGAGAAGCAGAGAGGAGCTTGTAGCAGGATCACATGTAACTGCCTGAATCTAACATTGCACCGAAACTGCGCCAAAATTGCGCCTAAACTGTATTAAAGTAAAGTGATTAATAAGAGGCAGGAAATTGCCTTATCACAGATGGTTGTAACTTGTGATAATTCTGGCAAAACAGTGCGCCAGAATTTAGGCGCAACTACTACACTTAGGCGCACATAGATAGATAGACAAATAGGAGATAAATAGATAGATAGATAGATAGATACATAGATAGATAGATGATACATAGATACATAGATAGATAGATGATAGATAGATAGATAGATAGATAGATAGATAGATAGATAGATAGATATAAGATAGATGATATATAGGGGATCATTAATTTTCCTCCTTTCTCTTTGCTCTTTTTGTGCACCTCATTTCTCATTTTTGTCAAATGCAGATTTGTGACAGATTTTTAGGCGCAAATTTTCAAGTATCAATGATGAAGCGGTGTGAGACGTGCTGTGATGCTGAGCTGGTTGTTCTTCCTGGCAGCACGCAGCACTATGTCAGTGGCGGAACTACCGCCGTAGCAGCCGTAGCGGTTGCTACGGGGCCCGGGAGCTTCAGGGGCCCGTGGGGCGGCACATCCCGATGTCTGCTGCGCAGCGCCGTTACCGACCCGGTCCGACCGAGGCCCGGGGCCCGGGCCCTGCTATACGGCACGATAAGGCCCCTCCCCGCCCCTGTGTATCTGTCCCTGCGCCCGCTCCTGTGTATCTGTCCCTCCCTGCGCCCGCCCCTGTTTCTGCCCCACTACTTACCAGTCCTGCGTCGGCGATCCGCCCACCTGTTCTCCTTCAGGTTGCACCGCGCGGCCCATGTCACGTGACTGACGCGACCTGACGTCAGGTCGCGTCAGTCACGTGACCAGAGGCGCGCGGTGCAACCTGGAGGAGCCGAGCCGCCATTTTCTCCCGTGAGGTGAAGGTAAAGGGAAGAAGACATCACCGACCGGTGGGTAAGTATATGTTTATTATTTGTATAGGGAAAGCTTTTTTATTAGTTAAGGGAGGCCCTAGGGGATTTTTTATTAGTTAAGGGAGGCCCTAGGGGATTTTTTATTAGAGAAGGGAGGCCCTAGGGGATTTTTTATTAGTTAAGGGAGGCCCTAGGGGATTTTTTATTAGAGAAGGGAGGCCCTAGGGGATTTTTTATTAGTTAAGGGAGGCCCTAGGGGATTTTTTATTAGAGAAGGGAGGCCCTAGGGGATTTTTTATTAGTTAAGGGAGGCCCTAGGGGATTTTTTATTAGTTAAGGGATGCCCTAGGGGATTTTTTATTAGAGAAGGGAGGCCCTAGGGGATTTTTTATTAGAGAAGGGAGGCCCTAGGGGATTTTTTATTAGAGAAGGGAGGCCCTAGGGGATTTTTTATTAGAGAAGGGAGGCCCTAGGGGATTTTTTATTAGAGAAGGGAGGCCCTAGGGCAGTGATGGCGAACCTTTTAGAGCCTGAGTGCCCAAACTTCAACCAAAAGCCACTTATTTATTGCAAAGTGCCAGCACAGCAATTTAAGTAGTAATTTATTTCTCCTCGTTCTTTGACAACTGTTAATCGTTCAGCCTCCTAAAGACACTAACGCAGTTGAAAGGAGGAGGGCAAATTGTAGGAAGATTTTGTAGGAAGATTACTTGAGTCCTGTCTGGTGAACTTCATGCTGGGGTGATGGCCCGGGTGCCCACAGAAAGGGCTCAGAGTGCCGCCTCGGGCACCAGTGCCATAGGTTCGCCACCACTGCCCTAGGGGATTTTTTATTAGTTAAGGGAGGCCCTAGGGGATTTTTTATTAGAGAAGGGAGGCCCTAGGGGATTTTTTATTAGTTAAGGGAGGCCCTAGGGGATTTTTTATTAGTTAAGGGAGGCCCTAGGGGATTTTTTATTAGTTAAGGGAGGCCCTAGGGGATTTTTTATTAGAGAAGGGAGGCCATAGGGGATTTGTTATTAGTTAAGGGAGGCCCTAGGGGATTTTTTATTAGTTAAGGGAGGCCCTAGGGGATTTTTTATTAGGGAAGGGATGCAGGGCAGGGAATGGGAAAAGGTGCCGTGGTCATCGGCAAGGTGGGGGGGGGGGGCCCCAGCCAAAAGTTTGCTATGGGGCCCACTCATTCCTAGTTACGCCACTGCACTATGTGTATACTAGCGCCCCATCTGTCAGTGTCTCCAGGGTGTACCGGACTGTTCCAAGTACATTGTGACACTGAGATTACGACATAAGATGGAAATCGTGTCTTCATGTGTTTATAGACTCCTCATACACATACCAGGATATAACAATGTGTTCTGGGTGGTAGAATCTCATGGACCTTCTCTCAGGATGTCCCCTCATAGAATATTTTATAGATGGAGACATCTTGTTGAAGGATAAGGAATAGGGGGCCAGATGTATCACTTGTTTTTTTCTGTTGTTTTTGCGCCTTTTCTTATTGTCACTTTCTTTGCACCGGTTTCGCGACTAAACATTTCTCATTTATCCTACCAATCCAGATGTTTTGCTGCACCTAATAATCATTCATCATTAGCAATTTGTTCATTTAAGCGCAATTTAGGCGCAAAAAACTCTCCAGCCTGAAGGTGGCATAAACTGAGAAGCCAAGCACTGAGCTCTTGTGCAGAGCAGCTTATCCCCAGCAGCAGAGCTCAGCAGACACTACAGACACTACATGCAGCCTCTGTTTACAGCTCATGAGCTTCTATTTACAAACAGTCTGCAAAAGCAGCAGCTCAGAGCAGGATAGAAGAGAAGTTTGTAGGAGCTTTTAGTGATGGGAATTACGGCTCTTCTAGGTGAGCTGGCTCATAAGGCTCCACTTACTAAGAAGAGCCGGCACTTCTGGCTCCTGAATGGCTCCCTGAATCACCCGACACTACTCCACTTTTAACCCGATTGTATCGGATTAAAGGGGGCATGGTGACAAGTTTGGTGGCGGGGTTAAGGGAGCCATTGGCTCACTGACGGGAGCCGGCTCCCGTCGTTCACAAACAAGAAGCTGTAGACAGTACAGAGAAGCATCCCCGTGTAGTAGGATATAAGAGAAGTGTGTAGGAGCTGCTGACAGTACGGAGAAGTGTCCATGTGTAGCAGGATAGAAGAGAAGTGATTGGGAGCTGCGGATAGGACAGAGAAGTGTTCGTGCATTAGGATAGAAGAGAAGTGAGTGGGAGCTGCAGACAGGACCCAGAAGTGTCCCGTGTAGCAGGATAGAAGAGAAGTGAGTGGGAGCTTCCGACAGGACACAGAAGTGTCCCGTGTAGAAGGATACAAGAGAAGTGTGTAGGAGCTTCCGACAGGACAGAGAAGTGTCCCGTGTAGCAGGATAGAAGAGAAGTGAGTGGGAGCTGCAGACAGGACAGAGAAGTGTCCCGTATAGCAGGATAGAAGAGAAGGGAGTGGGAGCTGCACATAGGACAGAGAAGTGTCCTGTGTAGCAGGATAGAAGAGAAGTGAGTGGGAGCTGCACATAGGACAGAGAAGTGTCCTGTGTAGCAGGATAGAAGAGAAGTGAGTGGGAGCTGCAGACAGGACAGAGAAGTGTCCCGTGTAGCAGGATAGAAGAGAAGTGAGTGGGAGCTGCAGATAGTTCAGAGAAGTGTCCCATGCAGCACACTGGTGTCTGAGGAGGATACTGGCCAGAATTACAGGGGGGCAGCATAAGATCCGCACTGGGGGATCCCCTCCAGGAGTAGCCAATGCTGAGGAGATCACTGGGTGCAGGGTGTCACACACCTGGGCTCTGCTGTGAGGGTCATTGTCATCTAGAACATGTGCACTATATGTCAGTATTACGAAAGAGTGCTATGGTTCTGTTATAATATCACTGTATGGAGGTAGTTTTTATTACATTGTATGGTGGTATAAGTCACAGTTTGGTGCCGTTATAATGAGTAATTTATAATTACTCATATCATTTTTATGAGAATTTTTATTTATAAAAGAACGAGGTTTAGAATTTGGTTGTATGCATCTTATTACATAGATTGGAGTAGAACATGGGTGCTATATGTCAGTATGCTTTGGTTGTATCATTGTAATGCTGTACATTGGTACATTTTATGCACACATCATTTGGACTGAAACAGTACTTGGACCCACTATGTCAGTATTATTTGAGCATTCTATGGTTGTATTATTAGAACATTAAACATACATGTCATTGCACTGTTTGGTAGTACATTGTAGAGCGACTTATGTGACTTTTTAAGATAATGAAACTTGGCCCTACTAAGGGGTTAGACTATCTTACTGATTTTTATTGCAAATAAATAATATTAAAAAGTTTTAGTTAAGGTGTTTCGTTACGTCTAAATAGGGGCGGAATTTACTTCCTACATATGGTTCTAGAATCAAACATCTTGGGGAATGGAGAATGCGCCCCTTCTACCTGCTTTCAATCTGCGGTTTCAGGACCCTTGGAGGACCTTCAAAGGTCCTGAAATGGCTCTTGTGTGCATGTGTATTTAGAGCAGGAACAGATGTAGGAGAATTTCTTCTCAGTTTAAAATTTGGTGGGTGGTTTGGGTTGTCCAGGACCCCCTATAAGGCTTGGGCCCCGGGCTACCGCCCAAAACGCCTATATTATAATACACAAATACGTTTAAGCCCCCTTTTCCATTCTAATATTCCTATTGGTTATTAGCTGTCATAGCCCCTCCCACTCATATACTGCCTGTTGGGATTCTTCCAACTTAAAGCTTTACCGCAATCCTAAAATTTTAACACACTCCCTTTATGCTTGTACATTTTTATACAATGCAGAAGCAATTACATCTCGGCACATTATAAGATGACAGCAGAGATATCACCAAGGTGAAATACGACCTAGAAAGCTACTTTAAATTCATGCCGTAAAAACTGCAGTGATATATTTTTTGGCAGGGGGAACATAAGTTTTCGGTGAGTGGTGCATATAGGTGCATTACATTAATATCTTTGGCTTCCTGTCACAGAACATAATGATCCAGAGGATTCTTGGCCGATCATTACCTCCCTTCAAAGTGCTGAGTCAGCAAAACAAAGAAGACTTAAAGAGATACAAGTCTGACTCCGAATCATGGGGAAGTTCACCTTGAGGACAGACATTAGAGACGTGTTCTGTTTAGTTAGTGTTACGCCAGTGTTTCTCTGAAGTATCCACATCTTGACAGCTTAAGAGGGCTTGTAAGTCCTTGTAATTGTAACACACATATCCGTCATATACTGGAGACTACACAGCGCTCTAATATGTGTCCATTAGTTTAAGTTTCCATGGAAAACCTTGGGTTAATTTACTAAAGACTGACGAGACCCTTCCATAGAGCAAAACTTTAACAGTTCTCTTCTTTTACCACAGGGGGCAGCATTCTAAAATAAGGCATGATAAACCAGGGACACTTACTCATAGATCCAGGTACTGTGACTGTGGAAATCTTCCAATATGTGTTATCCATGCCCTCCTTCCTTCTAAAATCAACTTTTAAAATTATTCTAATGAGCCAGAAGTGCTCTCGGGGGTGTTCCCTGCTGCAGCTTACACTGTGCACGAGCACTTCCCCTGTTCCACTCAGGGAAGTCCCCCTGGACAGTCTAACATCCGTTGAAGCTACAGCAGGGAGGGGCTCTGGTAACACCTTTCAGAGTCGTCGGGCTTATTAGCACAATTTTAAAAGTTGATTTTATAAGGAAGAAGGCCATGGATAACAAAAATAAGAAGATCACCACATGGTAGATTTCCTGTAAGAAGAAGATCATTCTTTTGAACATTCGACTTAAAAGGAAAGCATTGGGGCACATTTACTTACCCGGTCCATTCGCGTTCCAGCGGCGGCTTCTCCGACGAGTGTTCAGGTCTTCCGGCGATTCATGAAGGTCCGTGCGCCCGATGTCCACCAGGTGTCGCTGCTTCGCCGAAGTCCGCCGAGGTGCCCCGGAGTTCATCGTCTTCATCGTGGTGCATGTGAGTATGGCCCGTGCGACCCATTTTTTTTTTTAAATACGGCGGTTTTTCCGAATCCGTCGGGTTTTCGTTCGGCCACGCCCCCCGATTTCCGTCGCATGCATGCCACAAACCGATCGCGTGATCCAAAATCCTGCGGAAATATTTGGGTAACACGTCGGGAAAACGCGAATCGGGCCCTTAGTAAATGACCCCCACTGTGTCTTATGATTTAGTCTTGTGTCTTGTGTCCTTGTATTCCCCATGAAATAACAGTTTTGTACCATTCCTCTGATATCGATATTATACATTTTTTAATAAATTACCAGTTGGGGGTGTGGTCCTGCACAATCAGTGCAAATAGTAATAAACGGTTTCGGGATCAGGAACATTTACAAGGAAAGGGTTACCGCTACTTATACACTTCCAAGAGGATTAACAGAGGAACATAGGGTGTAGAAATGATCCGGACTGTCCACCGTACACAGATGGATGATGCCTACATTGACATTACATGGAGAGAATATTTTCTCTGAGAGCAGTATTGTACTACTTGCCCATGGCAGCCAATCAGAGCTCAGCTTTAGTTTTCCCACAGCTGTTTATAAAATGAAATCTAAGCTCTGATTGGTTTCCATAGTGTTACCTCATACACTTCTGATAAATCTCCCCCATATTCCTGTTATTTCACCTGATAATTATTGTATTGTTCTGTAGAGTCTTATTATGTTTACCATGACCTGTACAGCGCTGCGGTATATGATGGTGCTATATACACAATGATTTATTTATTCATTAGATATGATTATTGTTAGTCCGTCATAATATTCAAAATTTCGGATTCCCACAAATACAATAACAATTTAGCAGCAGAACGCCGATAGTATGTAGCGTGTAGGACGTATCTGGACAAGTTTAGTAAAAGTAAAATCTAAATAAATAATCGCCTGCGGGAGAATGGAGTAGCCTAAAGTGATGTGTAGTTTATACTATAGGGAGGTCTGTCTGCACACAACAACCTGTAATAATAAACTTCCCTCTACGTCTCTCCACACCCTCCACTCAGGACCATAAGGATAAGCAGTCCTATATGTGTTACTATATATAGTGCCTGTCATATGGCGGTATTATTCTGTAGGACTGAAGGCAGGTCCGACCGAGTCATCATAGCTGTTACACACTGAAAATATTCTGTATGGAAAATATACATATTGCTAAACTGCAATTTTTAATAATCTTCTTCAACTTTTAGGTTTATTTTAAATTAAAATATGGCTTGTTTTTTGTGGGATGAGATATATATTTCGCATAGATTGCAGCTAGCTCAGGGCCACCATAGACGTGCATAGACGCACATTGGGGCACATTTACTTACATTTACTTACGCGATCCTGCGGTGCATTGTCCGACGTGGATTTGGGTCTGCCGCGATTCACTAACCTCTTGCGACTGAGTTCCTGCATCCGTTGCTTCTGCCCCAAGGTCCGCCGGAGTTCACCTTCTTCTTCCTGGTGCATGTGAGTGCTTGATCTTGCGACACAAATCCTTTTTTAACAGAACAATGAATGTACCATACAAACATCATCAGAGCAAAGAATGTACCATAAATACAGCACCAGAACAATGAATGTACTATACACAAATCACTATAGCAATTAATGTACCATAGATACAGCACAAGAACAATGAATGTACCATAAATACAGTACCAGAGCAATGAAAATACCATAAATACAGCACCAGAATCATGTTTCATATACAAATTCTACTTTGTACCTCTACACTTCCTAGTATGACCTTAAAATGTATCATGTAATGGCATTTGTATTAGATTTACACTCTTTACACTCTGTTTTAACATTTTCTATACTCAATGTATGTACAGCAGTCTACTTATTTCACTACAAATTTCCATAAATCCTGCCTAGATATCTGAGCGTTCTTACAAACTGTTTAGGTCCAGTCTAGTATATTAATATTAATGGACTGCGATCTGAAACAAATTTAGCGGTTTCAGTGACAACAAATAGTCCAAATAAAATTGTCTAATAAGTGTAATCCTCTTAGAGAATGACTTGGCCTTCAACGATTAGAGATTTAGAAGAAAGGAAATCAATGCTGATACACTAAAAACCCATTTGTAATACAGTGTCCCCATTAGTGATGTATAGCTGGAATAAGAGCGGCTTCTTTTTGGATCACAATGTCCCCATGTGATGCCGGATAGGAAGGAATACTCCTCATGATTTATGTTCCACATGTAAGAGACTTCAAAGGAATCTTCCCTTTGTATCAGTAGTATTTGTGTACATATGAAAATGTCTATACAAACTTAGGATGAGCAAAGTGTTATCCTCTTCGCTTTCCATCATCCTACAATTACCCCATAACAGTGATGTTGAACCTTTTAGAGACCGAGTGCCCAAACTACAACCAAACCCACTTATTAACCCCTTAACGCTCTGCGCCGTAGCTCTACGGCGCAGAGGTATAAGGGAAGTATGAAGAGGGCTCACGGGCTGAGTCCTCTTCATACAGAGGTGGGGGTTTTTGCATTTTGCTATTAACCCTCTAAACGCCGCCCGCAAAGTCGCGGGCGGCGTTTAAAAGACGGCGGCGCGCGGGCGCCGCCATCTTTTTTTCGATCGCCACGCCCCCGAACGTCATCGGGGGGCGGCGATCGGTTACCATGGTAGCCTCGGGTCTTCTCTTGACACGAGGCTACATGGTTTATGCAGGTTCGTTACAATGAGCCAGTGGCTCATTGTAATGTAAGACCTGCAAAAACGCCATATATTGCAATACTGTAGTATTGCAGTATATGGTAGGAGCGATCTGATCATCTAGGGTTATTGTACCCTAGATGGTCTAAAAAATAGTGAAAAAAAAAAGAAAAAAAAAAGTTTAAAAAATAAAAAAAATTAATAAAATATTAAAAGTTCAAATCACCCCCCTTTCCCTAGAACGGATATAAAACATAACAAACAGTAAAAATCACAGACATATTAGGTATCGCCGCGTCCCAAAATGCCCGATCTATCAAAATATAAAAACGGTTACGGCCGGCGGTGACCTCCGAGGCGGGAAATGGCGCCCAAATGTCCGAAATGCGACTTTTACACCTTTTTACATAACATAAAAAATGAAATAAAAAATGATCAAAATGTCGCACAGACCTCAAAATGGTAGCAATGAAAACGTCGCCTCATTTCGCAAAAAATGACCCCTCACACATTTCCGTGCGCCAAAGTATGAAAAAGTTATTAGCGTCAGAAGATGGCAAAAAATTTTTTTTCTTTTTTGTACACATTCGTTTAATTTTTGAAAATGTATTAAAACACAATAAAACCTATATAAATTTGGTATCACCGCGATCGCACCGAACCAAAGAATAAAGTAGGCATGTTATTTGGAGCGAAGAGTGAAAGTCGTAAAAACTGAGCCCACAAGAACGTGACGCACGTGCGGTTTTTTTTCAATTTTTCCACATTTGGAATTTTTTTTCAGCTTCGCAGTACACGGCATGTTAAAATAAATAACATTACGGGAAAGTAAAATTTGTTACGCACAAAATAAGCCCTCACACAGGTCTGTACACGGAAAAATGAAAAAGTTATGGATTTTTGAAGTTGGAGAGCGAGAAATGAGCCGGAAAACCCTCCGTCCTTAAGGGGTTAAAATGCAAAGTGCCAACATGGCAATTTAAGCAGTAACATTTTGCTTCCTGTCTTGTCACAGCTTTTAATTGTATTGGTGTCCTTAGGATAGAAGAGAAATTCAGATTATCATTGTAGCTTCATTCCAGGGGCCCCTGAACAGGAAGAATTGCTGGGCCCAGAGCAGGAGCTCCAATAATATCGCAGCCTTGTCTGCACCTCCTGTTGTCCCAGGCAGCTAAGGATGTGTAGCTTTAAAATAGCACTGATCACAGCACATCCTGGGTGACCAGGGACTGCAGGAGGAGGTTTTGAGCCCTGTGTGGAAACTGTGCTGGGGTGATGGCCTGGGTGCTCACAGAGAGTGCCCCGAGTGCCACCTCTGGCACCCGTGCCATAGGTTCGCCACCACTGCCCTATAATTATCTGTAAATGTTCAGAAAACTCCTCTCAAAACCTTCTAGTGGTAGGAGAAGGGAGGAGGGGGATGCAGATGCAGCTTCTCAAACCTTAGTGAAAAAGTGGGAGGGAAGAGAAAGAAATCGCTACATAATGGAGACATCTGATTGGTCAGAATATACAGCAAAGTAATGACATCATCCTAGGGAAAGCCCACCTGCTCTAATACAGTGGAGAGAGAAAGTGTGCATTGATGGAAATTGGTAGAAGAAATTAGAAGAATCCAAAATATACAAGTGGTAAAATATACATCTACAACTTCCTACCCTACTCGTTTCCAATTTTTTTTTTCCTTTCGGAAATCTCTGCTGAATTACATCTTGCTACAAAGAGGGACAAAAGCTTATTGTGGTGTCAGATCCCTTAGGGCAGTGGTGGCGAACCTATGGCACTGGTGCCAGAGATGGCACTCGGAGGCCTCTCTGTGGGCACACTGGCCATCTCCCAGGCACAGAGTTTGCCTGACATGGCATCTTCCTGCAGTCTCAGGCAGTCCAAGTAGTGCCCTGCTATTTTAAGTTGACCCATCCTATGCTGCTTGGTCCTGTCTGAAGAGTAAGAAGGTGTGGCTAGGGTCAGATTGGAGCTCAAAGATTCTGGTAGCAATAAGTTTGTTACTGCCTAAATTGCTGTGTTGGCACTTTGGGAAAAGCTAGTGTGTTTTGGGTCTCATTTTGGGCACTCGATCTCTAAAAGGTTCACCATCACTGCCCTAAATGTTCTATGCAGAGGGGAGCATGGAGCCTGAGCAGCTTTTTACCGTTTTTATAAAGGATGGACCTTAGAGAATGTTACTCTTTAACCCCTTATCTCTGCAACTGTTTTCCATATTAGTTGGCCTTTTTTTATGATTTTTTGTAATTAGGTATATTGATATTAGGTAATTTACCAATATACAACTATTAATAGTTCTGCTCTGCTTTCTTGATATGTAAAGTGATTCCTCCTGTCTTTTACCTCATCAGCCGGACATTCCTGTCCATAAAATGGCCACAGATGGAGGGTCATGTGATCTTATCTGTCCATGAACAATCGCCCTGCCCGGAGCGTGATACTATCTTAAGTCCTATTGCTCATGGTCATATAGAAATGACATAACCCTCCCTCTGCTGCCAGGTAAAGTGGCCAACCCCTTTAATGCCCTGGCCATTTTTCAGTTTTTTTCTGTCAATGCCTTTTAAAAGCTCTAACTTTTTAAAATTTGTTTCAACTTTTTTATATGTTTTTTTGGGGGAAAAAAATTTAGTTTTTAATAGCCCAAGTTTGAGTTTCATGTATCCAAATGGTGAACTTTAGTTAACCCTTTCTGTGCAACCTATTTAAAAAAGAATGTAAATCGTTTTTTTCCCCCAAATTAAAAATTTTCGTAAGACATTTTCTACTTCTGTTGTGAATCAATGCTCCAACCTCCCATTATTCTTCTTCTTCCCTTTTATTAAGAAAACATGATCATTTAACAATTACATATAATCAAAAAAAAGATGCACACGAAAAAATAAATAAATGTATCACACCCATATATTCGGCAGATATCGTCCAATTCTTGCCATACCCAAAACAAGGGTAGAACCCTATTTTTCCAGAGAAGGTAATGAGTAATAAGAAAAAGAGAGAGAAAAAAAAGGAAGAAGAAAAGAGAGAGAGAATATATATGTATTTTTCGGACTATAAGACGCACCGGAGTATAAGACGCATTAGTCGCCACTACTGCGAGTGTTTGTTCTGCCGCGTGTAAACAGAGTTTTCTTCTCACAATCATAAAACCATTGAGGCAAATATTCTGCTGTGAACAATAAAATCCCATAATCCTTAGAATACTAAATATTTTGACTCAATGAAGAGGAAAACAGGCAAATTGTCTCAAGTTATCAGGGGAGTCAATGAAAACAAATGGAGACTCCCACATAACTGGGATGGGCTCTAATTACAGTAATAGAAACTCATTGCCTTCCCGTATCGGTTTATAACTGGAAATGGACATTAGGAAACAGCTGTCAACAGTACAAAGTTTAATTCAAGCCCCAAGACAACAATCTATTTGTCTCCATTAAAGGGAGTATACCTGTACATAAAGTTGCAGACGGTGGTAGGTATTGCCCCTGTAAATCTGGGTGTTGCACTCACTGTGAGAAGCACCAGGACTGTGAAAAATGCATTTACAGTATATTCCAGGACTGTAGCTGTATTCCGAAAAATCTGGCTCTCTGCTGTGTGAGATCCCTACAATGAACATGTAACAGCCTCTACCTATGGGAAATTAGGGTAGAATTCATACAGAAGTTGCCTGATACAGCAGTGACTCATAGTAGTGGGGAGGGGCCGTGCTGTCTTCAGTAAAGAGATCTCACATACCAGTGCACCAGAGCTCTCCAAGTCCAGCAACAATGGTTTGGTTGAACCAGGGCCCACGAGATCCTCTGGTGCTCTGGTGGGCACGTCCGATAATGTATTTACTTGAACAGAGTCAGTGCCGTTAGTTCCTCCATTCAAGAAAATGATAATGAGGTCATAAACCTCCATTTTTACAATACAGGTATCAGAGGTGGGACAACCCCTAAAACTTCCAAAATTTCCATAAGACACAAAGTAGACTTCTTACGAGTGGTCTTTTCAAAAGAATTGGCTACAAAAATTTTTGGAACGATGATCATCCCAAAGAAGGGACAGTCCAGGACTAAAACACCTTCATGAGACAGTTTTGAGACCAGAATTCTGTGCTAGATGTTTGGTTCCTTCCCCTCTTATTTTTCCTCCTGCAATTTTGGGAGGTCTTGTCGAAGAGGTTATACAATTGTTCTCTATGTATAAATAAGAACCTATACTTTCCATAATTTGATCCATGGTATCAAGAAAATGTCATAGCAAGAACATTACATGGCTCTTTCACGCCCATTTAATCACAAAAAAGTCAAGACAATTGCAGGGTTACATATGACGGAAAGTATGTCAGTAAGCCAATTACAGGGCAGATGAATGAGACTGCTCAGATTACGGGGTCTTCTGTGTCCACCATGGAGAAAGCCCCCCCTCCAGCAGTACATTATAGGTTCATATAAGGTTCTAATTTACTGTATGATAAGAGTCTGTCTAGGGGAAATACATTACATTTCAGATAGCGAGACCGCAGTCCATGGGAAATTGAAAACACGATGAGAAAACTCAGAGCGAGACATCATTAAGGAAAATATGGTGACCTGGAGCTGACGTTACAACGCTGTCCAGAAAGTTCATCAGAGAGATGAGAAAAACAGTACAAAAAGTGCCACCCAGTCAGAAACTGTAGTATTCCCCCGATTTGAGGATTATATTTTTAAAGAAAAACGTGTTGTCCAACACAACCAATCACACGACAATTTTTCCCTTTGAAGTCAATAAAAAGGCAGAGAACCGCCTTCTTACTGTGTGAACATACCCTTAGAAAGGTCTTCCAACAATAACAGAAGTAGGAACGTCAACGTCACCAGTCCTGCATCTGAGATCAATTCTGGTCCATTCGGTGGTATCCAAAGTTCAGTGAAGGAACGGGAAGCCAGAGGACACTTAGGAACATGTTTGGTTTTCATTTCTTGTCACTCATTGGAAGGACTGATCATTAACTACGGTGGCTCTCTGTCCTCTGGTGCCTCTAGTCCTGGTAGGCCCGAGGTGATTATATCGTGTACATTGTACATATGACATCTAAACCAGCCCATGGTCTCAGTAGTCACATCTGAGGCATGGACTGGAGAAAGCAGTGAATGGGTTACAGACACTGGACGATTGACCTCTTGGTAGTTGTCCATAAAAAGGGTTTGTCCCATTGGAATCATTGCAATCGTGACCTCAAT
This sequence comes from Engystomops pustulosus, assembly GCF_040894005.1. Taxonomy (NCBI): domain Eukaryota; kingdom Metazoa; phylum Chordata; class Amphibia; order Anura; family Leptodactylidae; genus Engystomops; species Engystomops pustulosus. The sequence continues at coordinate 34,043,209 of NC_092412.1, forward strand.
ATAAACACAGACTATTAATATTTTGCAATTCTGTGATGTCGTCATTCAGTTTATAAAAGAAAACCTAATTAAACCAAAAACCAGTCATTTCCAGGGATTAGCTCATCAATGTTTTTGGAATGGTATTTATCCACAGATTCAGTTTCCTCACAATACCTTGTCTTAATTTCCCAAATTACGGCAACACAGAGACCTAAGAACATCCAGTTACTGGAATGTGTCTCTCTTATATAAGGAATGTCACGTCAGATGCCAATTGGGTCTAACTCTTAGGTTTTGGTCATTGATCACTTACTGGAAAATACATGGCATTCTGAGAGTTATTGTTTTTGAGTATTGACGTATTAAGACTAACTATTAGAAATTTCTAGAGTACTTCACCTCTTTTTATACAGAACATGTACTTGTCCACTGTAAATCTCAACGTGATTTTGAAGTCATTATTGGAAACACAGGACATGTTATCAATAAAATAATAGATTATTTTTGAATCCTCTAATCAAATATGGATATGGGATCATATAAACACTACATAGGTTTCTTATCTGGTGAACATTTGGGAACCATTATTGGCAATGGTCCCATAGTAGAAGGCTTTGGTATACAGTCAGCTAGTTACCCTTCATCTAACTATTGTAGGAGAAATAGGGATGGTGTGACCCTCAAGCTGGTAATATTGACCACGACTTAGTCAAGCACCGGCCAAACCTGCCAATTCTGTCGAGATCAGTGGAGCATCACATATATAGATCCAGACTCAAATGTTGGGAAAAAGCACAATGTCAGTAGTGTTGGAACAGGATGCCTTGGGCCAACCAATAAAATCTGTTGTTGTGGCCACCATTGTCCAGCTGCCTTCAAATATTATCTGACACCCATTCGAAAATGTATCATACATGGGCAACAAGTGTTCCCAAGCTGGAAAAATTGCATCCACTGGCAGCAGCTTATAACCTATCCCCTATTGATAAAATACGTGCATACTCTTAGCTAAGCCAAGAATACAAGTGTATGGAAGACTATTCGGCTAATACCAGCTTCTGTACCGGTGAACTCAAGCAACCTTTCTAGTACATGGACAGCCGTAGACTACTGTAGAACACAATATTCCTCCTACATTTGGAGTGGCACCACCGACCATCTGATTGCCCTTGTAGTCATCTGATAAAAAGATTTTATTTCATAGAACAGTGATGGCGAACCTTTTAGCGGCCGAGTGCCCAAATTGCAACCCAAAACCCCTCTTATTTATCGCGAGGTGCCAACCAAAAATTAAAGCAGTAACTTATTGCTCCCTGTTCAACAACTTTCAATCATATTGGCCTCCTGAGGACAGCAACACAGTAGAAAGATGGAAAATTTACATCACTTCTTTCCAGTGTCCCTCTGTACAAAGAGAATCGTGGGGCCAGCAGGAGGTCCTCCAAAGATAATTCGACCCTGTCTAATGCTCCCTTTTTATCAGTCCCACGTAGCGAAGGAAGTATCAAAATATGACTTAAAGCCGCATCTTTTAAGTTGCTTGGTACTGCAGGAAGATTCTTTGAGTCTTGTCTAGTGTGCTGGGGCGATGGACCGGGCCATAGGTTCGCCATCACTGTCATAGAATATTGATGTCCCTTTAACCATAATCAGAATGGACTATCCATTGTGGTGCTGCATTTTGCCATCTAGGATTGATGAGCCATGTTTGTTTCTTCTTACATACCTGAGGCGACAGTATCTAGTCCCATATAAACTACAAAGGTCATCAAACACACTTCCCTATCCACACGACCAATATAAAATGGAACAAACTGAGGATGTCACGAGGATGAAGGTTGCGAAATGACCATTCCTTGGGTTACACCACGACACACAGAATTGCCAAAAGTTAATTTAATTATAAAAAAAATTCTTCCTAAATTGTGCTTTACACATTGCTGACATATTTTATAGATTTTTCTGATCCCATGATTCTTCGTCCACAACAATCACTGTACAGCTATAAGCCTGACCCTTGAGAAGCTGGAGATGGACAAATTGGACGACTTGTTTTTTGCTTTAATTCCATTCGCTATCCCTGTGTGGTCTCGTATCTGGAGAACACAACAGCGCACACGGGCCAGTGACATTCCAGAGGGTTTTTTTCATGTTTGGAAAATGTGTCTGCAATGTAACTACATTTAGACAGAGAACATATCAACAATGATGAAATGTTTGACTTGTGAGGGATATATTCATTTGGCTTGTAGGATACAATTTGGAAATAAAAGTCACAGTATTTACTGCATAGAACTGTATTATTAATCAGAATTAGACCTGGTACCGAACAAGGTAACACTAGATACATAATGCATAAGATTCCATGTGATAATTTTCCTCCCCCGCTCCTATAATGTTCCAATAAAATGACGCTAATATATTTGTCTGGGCAGACCTGGAATATTAAGAGGTTTTTGGGGCTTCTACAATGCTAATGATCTATAAATCATTAGTAGCTGATAGGTGGGGATACACCATTAATCTATACCATTGGTGTAGGATATCTCAGGCAACCACTTTAAAAAGTGACCCCAGAGGTAGTCATCTGGTCATCCGAAGCATTGGCATAACTACAGGGGTAGAAACCATAGTCGTTGCTATGGGGCCCACAGTGTCAAGGGGCCCCAACATCTTTCGTATTGGATGTGTATATGCTGTTTGTGGTGTGTGTATATACTGAATATGTATGTATATGCTGTATGTGTGAGTGTGCATATGTCGAATGGATGTACATGGTACTGTATGTATGTGTGTATATGCTGTATGTGTGTATATGGAGTTTGTACCGGGTTACATACAAGATGGGTTCCTTAGGATTATTCTTATTTGTATGCAAGTCAGAACTCTATATTTTATCATTATACTTTTGCTGTAATGGGACCAAGGTTTATCAATACAGACACCTCACAGCTGATCGGTGAGAACTTCACCAGAGGTCACAGGGAGCAGAGAGGTCTGTCTGTAACTAGGGGTTGCCTGTAAGTCGAGTGCCCTTAAGTAGAGGACCATTTATATATACTATATGTATTTCTCACATGTGTGAGTAAACAAATATGTACAATTTTCTAAGAGGGAAGAGGGGCCCTATTCCAAAGTCTACTATGGAGTCTTGTCTGTCTTAGTTATGCCCCTGATCCCAGTTGTTACTACTGTGGGGTTAAAGGAATAAAACCTATGGAAATATGTAGAAGCCAAAGCTGGTAATGCAATCCACATTACAGTCCTCAATTTCCACAATACTACTACTGGTTGAAAGGCTTGGTTAAAGCCGAGTCACATTTAATCATGGAGTACAGAGCATCACTTTTCTATGGACTTTATTTGGGGTGCTGCTAATTTTCTTGTCATATAGATATATAGATTATAGAAAATAGATATATATGAGAGGTAGATACAGTAAAAAAGATAGAAGATTGATAGATTGATATATATATAATAGATAGGAGATAGATAAATGGTGAGACAGGAGATAGATGAAAGATGTATAGACAGGAGATAGATGATAAACATCTTCACCCGGGCATTTAACCAATGGGTATTAAATGAGCAATACATCCTCTGCCCACAAAAGTCCACATACAGGGGGTCCCTTTAGGTAGGCGGAAGAAAGAATTTGGATTTGCGGATGGGTGCGCTTATAACCAGGAATAAGTTACCAAAGCGAATTTTGGTAAAAGCTTGGTTCGTCTTTATTAGAAGTGATAAACAATATTTAGGTTCATAGGTCGGGATAACCCTTCATCAGACCAATATCGTGTTAGCCGGGCAGGGGATGTGCTGAACTAACCGTAAGGAGAAGTTTCCATCAAGGGTAATTGATACCCCTCAATTGTTCTCTGCAACTTTGCAAGTTGCGTCCAGGTGAGCACCTTCACTACTTACCTGACAGCCAACTTACGTAACGTTATCACACGAGGCGCCGTCCTCTCTCGTTGTCCTTTTTGTTTTTTCTTTCTTTTCTAGGGGGTCCCTTTAGGGCAGGGGGCCCAGGGTAAATGCCCAGTTTGCCGTCCCCTAATGCCAACCCTGGGGCTGAAGCAGATGTAAGATAAAAAATTAAGTGCATGTCCCTGTTCAGTTTATAGGGAAGCATCGGTACTCATGGAACCAATCAGTGGCTTTGTCAGGTACTGTTGATGTACACTGTGGCCATTGACTGGCCGCAAGGGATCCTGTGATCGTGAACACCTCTAGAGCTCAGCCAAGACTTTCAGTGAGCAGATGCTACTCCTGGAATTGGGAGCTGGAGTGGGTGAAGTACACTTTCTAGAATTCCTGATAAAACCAAGTGTTAAACCTCACAAACAGAACAAATCTTGGTTTCAACATACAGTATATAATTTATAAAGGCAATTTTATTTGAGAAGACCACCTACGTGAACGCCCCATCTAAAAAATGGGGTGCCTATGCTATTGTAATAGGAACCTGAAGGGCACATGCAAGAATATAAACCATTATTCATAACTTGTAGGATTACTTTATGATCAGTGACAACCTCTAGCAACCCCACTTATCCAGAGATTGAAGGGGTTTCAGGACGGATCACAGAATATGTCACAGGTGGGTCCCACCTCTCTGAGCTATGCTATCGCCATAACATTCATTCATGTGAATAGGAGCTATAAAAGCAGCGCAGAAGTATCCAAGGATGCTACAATATGCTGAATAAAGAGCATAGCTCACTGTTGTCCGCTGTCCCATATGTGGGACAGGAATTTATGGGGCATTGACCAGTGTTAGGCCATACATTTTATTTTTAGAATTAATAATGATTATTAATAATAATAATTCTTATTAATAAGTATGGTATAAATTAATTTTGGAAAAATTTTGGAATTTTGGAAAAATCATTGGAAAATCCCTTTAAGTTTGGTATCTCCACCCTTTGTCACCAACTCCTCTTCGCAATCGGAACCCATGGAACACGTCCTGCCAGCCGCTTTTATACACTTAACCTCTGATCTCCTGCACAATGAGCCTCTCTGTTATTCTGTGTGGCCTATTGTATATTAATATACTAAATGCTATTACCATTGGAGGTGAGTTGAGTCATCTGACCTGGATTGTCTCAATCTTTTCACGAACAATGGTCATCCAGACATCTGTCTCTTGGCTTTTTAATGGCTCCGCGCCAGAGGCATCCCTAGCTGTAAGTTCTACCACCAACGCCGATGACGCCCATTCACACCCACACTGTTCTCCTATTTTTCACATCCAATGTTGGCTCACTTACAGTATTTAGTTAAAACTTAATCTTTTTCATTGTCAACAATTATTTCCTCCCAATCGTCAAGATATGGAATGAGTCACTCATTGTTCGGTTTCAAGCTCCCTCTTATTTCATCTGTATTGTCTTTCAATATAATACAGTGATGTAGATCCTTCTCCGGAGACCTCCGCCCCCAACCATTCATAGGTCTATAATATTTAGTAATGAGAAACATGTGGCTATGCTTGAGATGATTTTTATCTGAGGATGCAGAGGTGGCGGAAAACATGTTGGGGATTGTGTAGCTAAATTTTTGTGACTCATCCTGGTATAATTTTGAAACGCATTTCTAAGGAAGCAGGGAGGAGCTTAGCCCCGTTACATATCCATTTACACTGAAATACTTGCGATAGGGGGCATGCACCACATGTTTTGCATGTTAACAATGCAGATCTTGCGGTGCTCGTTCCCGATCACAAGTGTTTTGGTGTAAAGGAATATGTGTTCAAAGAAGGATTTACTCCTGAAGCGCTGGATCATACACCACCAAAAATACAGCTGTGTGCATGACGCCTAAGGCGGGGGCAGGACTACGAGCATTATAGTTATATATTATGCAAGGAATCCCTGTTTGTCCGTCAAAATAGTAGCACCAAACTGTTATCATGATGATGCTTTACCTCTGCTGTTCTGCGGGGAAACAGGGACTCCTTCCATTATATACTGTACCACTCTGATGCTCGGAGTCCCATCCTCTGCATGCGGTCTATTTGTGAAATTTACATTGACATTTACTAGGGTCTTTGCGGCAGTTTTCTGTTGGACTTTGCACATTCCTTTTAGTGCAAACTGCTTACACAGATATGTATCTGTGCATAATTTTAAAGCCTTTTTTAAAAAAAAACAAAAAAACAAGGGCATAAGACGATAAAAGAAGAGCAGATCCCGCCAGAGGGGGCACACACCAATATGTCAGTGTGCTTGGTTTACAATCCTTCATCCTGGTGGTAGATGTCCTTTAAGGATCTTAGTTCACAAGTGGCCTACGGAGCTATCCTGTATCCTGTGATCCAACCTTATGGCTTGTTGTCCAACTGGGATGACCCTAGCTAGTCCTGACCACCAATCTCTGCAACCTGCCTTATCCAATTGTTTGATTCTCGACTCTACCTTAATCTGTTCTCTTTGAATTCATTCAGACAAGGGTGCCCGATGCGCATGGGTTTCTAATCTATTTTCAGCCCTGCCCAGTTGGTTGCAAAGCAACATTTGAAAAAAATATCCTGCATATGGATGTCATCCATGTGCTGTCCGTTTTTTTTGTGGTCTGTTGACTTCTATGGAGGCCTGTGATCCGCTTGTGAGGAAAAAAAATTGTGCGTGCTGCAATTTTTTTCTTACAGTCTGCATGACTGTGAAAAAACAGACATGTGAACAGACCCATAGAAATCAATTGGTCACTATGCTATCTGCATATAACCCCAAAAGACTACTAAAAAAACATTAGTCTGAATGCGGCCTCAGCCTCGGCCCCTTATACCTCACGCTGGTCTATTAATGGCAACAGATGAGAGCAGCTACATTTATCTCAATAGGCACTGTACTTTGTTCTCACTTTATTCCCATATAATATAACACCTATGCAATTATTGCCCCATTAAGACTGGAAAACAGGCGAATACCATTATTGTGGTCAGAGAGGGATCCCATCACAGCGTAACTAAAGGGATAGCAGCAGTAGCAGCTGCTATGGGGCCCACAGTGTTAGGTGGCCCCAACATCCAGGTATTGTTGTGAATATGTTGTGTGTGTGTGTTGTGTATATACTTGTATTTGTATCTGATGTGTATATGCTCTACATGTGTACATATGTGATGTGTATATGTTGTATGTCTGTGTATATGATGCATGGGTGTATATGGTAGTGTATGTATGTGTATATTTCCTCTATGTATGTATATATGGTTTGTGTTTATACTGTATGTGATTGTAAGGGGGGTGGGGGGGGGGCATTCAGAAGTCAGCGATAGGGCCCTGCCTCTCCTAGATATGCTCCCTGGGTCCCATTCATTACATATTAGACACATTACTTGAAGTTGCTGAACCATAAAGCAAAATCTATATCAGGCACTGCAACTATAATGTATGATTTATATTACTGGTTCCTTATAGGGGAGTAAACACCCTGTGAATCTAGGAATGCTTCCTGGAATGGGTCCGGCTTTTGGATTCCCACAGAGCTACGGCTATGTACAAAGTATCAGTCATATTGGTGGGAATGTGATTTGTGGCTCATGGAGTCACTTTATCTGAAATGCCTGGCATTGGCAACCAATCAGAGCTCAGCTTTCATTTTCCCACAGTAGTTTTTAAAATGAAAGCAGAGCTCTAATTGGTTGTCATGGGCAACTAGAACAGTTTTGATCTCAGGCACTTCTGTTATATCTCCCATTTAATAATATTAATGTAGATTTTCCTCTAGAGATCCAGCTGTAATATGGCACCCAAAATTCCAATGGGCATACAAGTTCCCTACAGATGAGTCCATTGATTAATTAATACAATGTATGGATAAACATTATGGGGCACATTTACTTACCCGTCCCGTTGACGCCGTCGATCCGGAATGTCCGACGAGGATTCGGGGCGACACAATTGTGAGGATTGTGAGTGCATTGTCTTGCAACACAATTTTAATTTTAAATTCTGCGGTTTGTCCGAATTATTCGGGTTGTCCGACGGCCATGCCCCACGATTTGTATAACATGAAAGCCGGCGCCGATGCGCGACAATCCGATTGAGTGCACCAAAAACCCGGGGCAATTCAGCGCAATTCAGAAATAGTCGAGAAACCCAACAGAAATGCGTCCAACGGACCCTTAGTAAATGTGTCCATATATATATACACTCACCGGCCACTTTATTTGGTACACCATGCTAGTAACGAGTTGGACCCCCTTTTGCCTTTAGAACTGCCTCAATTCTTCGTGACATAGATTCAACAAGGTGCTGGAAGCATTCCTCAGGGATTTTGGTCCATATTGACATGATGGCATCACACAGTTGCCGCAGATTTGTCGGCTGCACATCCATGATGCGAATCTCCCGTTCCACCACATCCCAAAGATGCTCTATTGGATTGAGATCTGGTGACTGTGGAGGCCATTTGAGTCCAGTGACCTCATTGTCATGTTCAAGAAACCAGTCTGAGATGATTCCAGCTTTATGACATGGCGCATTATCCTGCTGAAAGTAGCCATCAGATGTTACAGGGTACATTGTGGTCATAAAGGGATGGACATGGTCAGCAACAATACTCAGGTAGGCTGAGGCGTTGCAACGATGCTCAATTGGTACCAAGGGGCCCAAAGAGTGCCAAGAAAATATTCCCCACACCATGACACCACCACCACCAGCCTGAACCGTTGATACAAGGCAGGATGGATCCATGCTTTCATGTTGTTGACGCCAAATTCTGACCCTACCATCCGAATGTCGCAGCAGAAATCGAGACTCATCAGACCAGGCAACGTTTTTCCAATCTTCTACTGTCCAATTTCGATGAGCTTGTGCAAATTGTAGCCTCAGTTTCCTGTTCTTAGCTGAAAGGAGTGGCACCCGGTGTGGTCTTCTGCTGCTGTAGCCCATCTGCCTCAAAGTTCGACGTACTGTGCGTTCAGAGATGCTCCTCTGCCTACCTTGGTTGTAACGGGTGGCGATTTGAGTCACTGTTGCCTTTCTATCAGCTCGAACCAGTCTGCCCATTCTCCTCTGACCTCTGGCATCAACAAGGCATTTCCGCCCACAGAACTGCCGCTCACTGGATGTTTTTTCTTTTTCGGACCATTCTCTGTAAACCCTAGAGATGGTTGTGCGTGTAAATCCCAGTAGATCAGCAGTTTCTGAAATACTCAGACCAGCCCTTCTGGCACCAACAACCATGCCACGTTCAAAGGCACTCAAATCACCTTTCTTCCCCATACTGATGCTCGGTACCTAATAAAGTGGCCGGTGAGTGTATATATATGTATATATATATATATATATATATATATATATATATATATATATATATATATATATACAGCATATATCTTTTGTACTCCTTTGTATATGCCCATTGCCTGTATTTTGGAAAATCATCCTATACTCAGACATTGCTTAAGTAGCAGAATAAAATAATTGCTGAATCTTTCCATCCGGCAATAGGAAAGATTGTGATCTCTGGCTCCAATAACTGGTGTCGCCATACGCTGCCACACTTTTATATTGTAATTACTGTGAGTTATATGTCCAGTTGTTTTGGATACAATTGTTGAATATAGAACAATCATGAAAAGACTCAACAAAGTTACTTTTTTTCTATACAACATAAAACTTCAAAGCAAAAAAAAAAAACTAATAAGAGAAAATAGTTTTTGCAGAGATCTCCCTGATGGCCAATTAAACCCCTCTGCAGATGACTGTAAGCCCCCACAGTAAATTGAGCATTGCATAACTGTCTCTTGTTCCCTACCAACATGTTCACTTCTCATAAATCAATGTATTATATCCCAAGGGAGGGTTTTTCTCGCATAAAACACAAGCAAAAACTTTTAATACACATAGAAATCTGTCTTCCTATACGTTTTGTTTGTATGTGATGAATATAAGTGTATGTAAGCTAAACTACAGAAAAAGATATTAAAGGGATAGAAACCCCCTTAATAGGCCTCATAGGGCAACTCCATCTATAATATCAGATGCGATTGTGCTCGGCTCATTGCTGTAGTTCTTGCTATGTAAATCACAGTGAGTTCCCTCCAGATATAGTTTTCCTCTGCAGTGGCCACTGCTGGTGATAGATAGTATTACCATTATGATGAACAGCCAGCCATGTAATACATGGACAGGTCCATCAGAACAGAGGCTGCTCTTATAAAGTGGGAACCCAGGTGTACACCCCACCTCAAGTCCATATGCTCTTTAAAGCATGTGCAGGGTCAATCACTGAGCAGTGTATGCAAATCACTGTATGCGGTGATATTTTGGGTTCAATGAAGACAGAGAACTCTACAACTAGCAGGTCCATGGGTGTCGCCCACCAAATGTAGTGACCTGCCAAAAGCTATTTATATGCGCTGGATGGACCCAAAGCTCATTTTTGCTAAGGTACGCTATGTTTTCTATGTATGTTCCTCTGTTGGATAGTTACTATCATTACATTTTTTAATTAGTTTGAATTTTGTAGGTTTTTATTTGGTATTAAATCAGATTTTTTTGTGCATTATGTTTCATTAATTTAGTCTTTTTATATATTATGTAAGGAATAGGTTTCAAAAGTGCTCCATCTCTTTAGGCAGGTCTCTTACACTCGTTTACCGCATGAAACTTCACCTCTCTCTTTACTAACCCATCCTAAATCCTCCTCCTGTCTGTTATTCGGCAATCACATAAATAATACCTTGATACCACATACATAAATAGTACCACCAATCTATAAACATAAATAGTACCTTTATACCACATACATAAATAATACCAACATACTGTACACATAAATAGCACCTTTATATCGTGTATATAAATAGTACCAACACACTGCACACATAAATAGTACCACCAATCTATACAAATAAATAGTACCTTTATACCACATACATAAATAATATCAACATACTGTACACATAAATAGTACCTTTATATCGTGTATATAAATAGTACCAACACACTGTATACATAAATAGTACCTTCATGCTGCACACATAAGTAGTACCATTATACCACATACATAAATAGTACCAACATGCTGTACACATAAATAGTACCTTTATGCTACATATATACATAGTACCTTTATACCGCATACATAAATAGTACAAACATACTGTACACACAAATAGTACCTCTATACCGCATACATAAATAGTACCAACACACTGTACACATAAATAGTACCTTTATACTGCATACATAAATAGTACCAACACACTGTACACATTAAATAGTACCACTATATCAATCATACGTAGTAATCTTATACTGTACGTTGTGCCTCAGTCTTGCTAACTATAGACAAATAGTACGCTGAACTGTACACACAGATAATCCATCTATACCATCTTTACACATAAATAATGCTCTATGCCTGATTTCTACAATAAAATTCTATACTTTTTGTTGAAATAAAATACATTTTTGTTTTTCAGAGACTAAAATATCTAACTCTATCACACAAATACATACAGTAGTGTGCAATACCATATACGTAGCTAGTACCCCTATAGGGTACACATAAATGGTGCCAATTTACTTTTCACATAAATATACTTTATATGTACCTGGTAAAAAAAATATATAGTTTTGTATCTATATCACATACATGTGATATAGTACCTCTATAGTGTATTTATAACCACTATACTGGGCACATAAATACAACTGCTATACCTTATTTATATATGCTAAAAATATGTTGTTTTATGTCTAAAGTTGCTAATTCCTGTCCATTTACCATAGAAGGAGTCCCATAGTACACACTATTTACTGTGGCAGACTGGAGGTGAACGTTACACAATATTACATCACGGCTTCAAAGACTCGGCATCTAGTCATGAATTGGCCAGTCTACATTTCTAGTGCTTCCTTTCCCATTATTGTTAATTATTTACTATAGAAATGTGTGCTAGCCCCTTCTTCCTGCATTGTCATACCGGCTTCCTCTCCGGCTCGGGGATTGATGTAACTACTTTAGCAGTGTTCTTTCCATTTGTTTTTGCTGAGTAACAATGCTAGCTAAAAGCAATAATCAATGTGTGGAATCTCCCTGGAAGCCCTTCCTAGGACGAGCCAGAGCTCCACTGTCTGCACTCACATGATCTGACTGATCTCCCGGGAAGCCCTTCCTAGGACGAGCCAGAGCTCCACTGTCTGCACTCACATGATCTGATTGATCTAACTGGAAGCCCTTCCTAGGATGAGTTTGAGCTCCACTGTCTGCACTCAGATGATCTGATTGATCTACCTGGAAGCCCTTCCTAGGACGAGCCAGAGCTCCACTGTCTTCACACAGATGATCTGATTGATCTACCTGGAAGCCCTTCCTAGGACGAGTAAGAGCTCCACTGTCTGCACTCAGATGATCTGATTGATCTACCTGGAAGCCCTTCCTAGGACGAGTAAGAGCTCCACTGTCTGCACACAGATGATCTGATTGATCTACCTGGAAGCCCTTCCTAGGATGAGTTAGAGCTCCACTGTCTGCACTCAGATGATCTGATTGATCTACCTGGAAGCCCTTCCTAGGACGAGCCAGAGCTCCACTGTCTGCACTCAGATGATCTGATTGATCTACCTGGAAGCCCTTCCTAGGACGAGCCAGAGCTCCACTGTCTGCACTCAGATGATCTGACTGTCCTACATAGAAGCCCTTCCTAGGACGAGCCAGAGCTCCACTGTCTGCACTCAGATGATCTGATTGATCTACCTGGAAGCCCCTCCTAGGACGAGCCAGAGCTCCATTGTCTGCACTCAGATGATCTGATTGATCTACCTGGAAGCCCCTCCTAGGACGAGCCAAAGCTCCACTGTCTGCACTCAGATGATCTGATTGATCTACCTGGAAGCCCTTCCTAGGACGAGCCAGAGCTCCACTGTCTGCACTAAGATGATCTGATTGATCTACCTGGAAGCCCTCCCTAGGACGAGCCAGAGCTCCACTGTCTGCACTAAGATGATCTGACTGATCTACTTGGAAGCCCTTTCTAGGATGAGCCAGTGCTCCACAGTCTGCACTTAGATGTTCTGACTGATCTACCTAATACCAATATCATTCCAGAGTACAGAATACTTAAACGGGTCATGGGTTATAACACATTCTAGCTTATTTGTGGTCAGTTTATGAAGATAACCAATTCTTCTACTGGTCTAGACCATCTGGCCTAGATATGTACCTACATAATTAGGAAGCATAACATTTTTCCTAAGGTCGAGGTCAGGGGAGAGAAAATAAAAAAGTTTTACTTTCAGACTCCCACTCCCGTAATTTGGCATCAATTTTCTGACATACCTTGCTGGACTAAAAATGAAGTCATGTGACTACTGCAGCCAATCGGCTAAGACATCAGCGTTCAAGCCTTAGTGATGGACAGTCCGGCTCTTTTGGATCATTAGGCTCAGCTCATTAAAAGGAGTTGGTTCTTCTGGCTCCTTAATAGCTCCATATGTTAGATAGGGAATGGTTCATCCACCTATCCCCACTTCATTTTTCCCATTTTTTGTGTTAAAAGGGGCATGGTTGCTGATTAGCAGTATGGCCAAGTGAGCCGTCAGTTCTCAGTCTGTAGCCGACTTAATCTCCATCATGAACGACCCATCACTAGTGAACTTTGAAACCTTCGGTATACAAGGAGCAGATCCTGGAAATGTATAAATCTTTGGTGTACAAGGAGCAGATCCTGGATATGTATAAATATTCGGTATACAAGGAGCAGGTCCTGGAAATGTATAAATCTTTGGTATACAAGGAGCAGATCCTGGAAATGTATAAATCTTTGGTATACAAGGAGCAGATCCTGGAAATGTATAAATCTTTGGTATACAAGGAGCAGATCCTGGAAATGTATGAATCTTTGGTGTACAAGGAGCAGATCCTGGATATGTATAAATCTTCGGTATACAAGGAGCAGATCCTGGAAATGTATAAACCTTTGGTATACAAGGAGCAGATCCTGGAAATGTATGAATCTTTGGTGTACAAGGAGCAGATCCTGGATATGTATAAATATTCGGTATACAAGGAGCAGGTCCTGGAAATGTATAAATCTTTGGTATACAAGGAGCAGATCCTGGATATGTATAAATCTTTGGTATACAAGGAGCAGATCCTGGAAATGTATGAATCTTTGGTGTACAAGGAGCAGATCCTGGATATGTATAAATCTTCGTATACAAGGAGCAGATCCTGGAAATGTATAAATATTTGGTATACAAGGAGCAAATACTGGAAATGTATAAATCTTCGATATACAAGGAGAAGATCCTGGATATGTATAAAACTTTGGTATACAAGGAGCAGATCCTGGAAATGTATAAATCTTCGGTATACAAGGAGAAGATCCTGGATATGTATAAATCTTCGATATATGAGGAGTAGACACTGGACTTGTATAAATCTTTGATATACAAAGAAAAAATATTGGATATGTAGAATTTACGTACTAGGGTTGATTCAATTTTGGACGGCGGTATCATGTAGTTCATCTACCAAAAAGTTCTTATAGAATATAGTATGCATCAATTTCGAATACCCATGTCCCCCATATCTCCTCCCCCATCGCTTCCCCCTCAGGACATCATACATGTCTGCCCCACTCCTTATGGGCCACTCCCAGGGGACTAGGGACACAGCTCTGCATAATCAAAACTTTTTGGCAATGTGTTCTCTATTCTCTATGGGGACATGGGGGAGCCAGAAAAGGGCTCCTGATGACAAGTTCCCTTTAATGTTCCCCAATAACTTTAGTTCTCATTTATTCAGATTAGTTGTTGCTTTAAATGGGTTATTTGGCACAGACAAAGCATAACTAACGGAAAGTAAATGAAATCCTGGCTTAGACTGGGTGTAACTCTAACGGGACCTAAAGCATTGTGAAGTATTCCCACAAAAACAAGGCCTCATACAGCTCACAATATCAGATGCCAAAGACAGAAAAATTTCCTTTGGTCCTTGGGGCATTCTTACGTAAGATTTTATGGCATATCAACAGGATATGCCATACATGTCTGATAGGTGGGGTCTCACCTCCGGAATGTGGCGACTGTAGACTGAATAGAGGGGGGCAGCACATTTATGTGGTTCTCACCTTTAAAGTCTATGAGAGTATCAGAAGTGGCTGAGCAAGTAAATAATTTCTGAGACTACAGACATCATAATTAATGGTCACTAACTTCTGAGAAAATTTTACAAAATCAATATTAGAATTAGATAAACAGAAAATGTACTAAATAGTTTTAGACTTGTCTTCACCCCTACTCTTTTAATATCTGCTGAAGGAGGTGTCATATTACAGAGACTGCCTATGAAGTGGGGAGAAGGAGGTGTCATATTACAGAGACTGCCTATGAAGAGGGGAGAAGGAGGTGTCATATTACAGAGAGTGCCTATGAAGAGGGGAAAAGGAGGTGTCATATTACAGAGACTGCCTATGAAGTGGGGAGAAGGAGGTGTCATATTACAGAGACTACCTATGAAGAAGGGGGGGGTCAGATTGCAGAGACTTTCAATGAAGAGGAAGGAGTGTGTCACAGCAGCTAGGTCTCTATCCAGCAGATTTGAGAAGAACACAAAACTTGAGATACAGTAATAAAAATTATTACAAATCACATAATTCCAGGAAACACGGTTACACCTCATGTCCACAAACCGACTACTGATTTCTGCACACATTTTTGAAACGGGAGTTACGCTCTTAGGAATAATCCCATCTTTAGTCACATCCGCCTTTATATGATATGCCCGATTACCTACTTTGTCTCAGTCCTACTTGTAAAGATAAGACAATGTGCATATTGCTATCCCTGAGTAGGTGTCACAACATGTCAGGTACCATGTCACACTCTGTGGTAGGATGATCTCATTACAGGACCTACACTAATACGATATCATATTTACAGTGTCTCAGGGATGCTGGTCCCATAATTACATGTAAAATTCCTCTATTAGATCTCATGAAACATTCCAATTTTCCAATCAGGATATTTGTTTACTTTAAAAATCCGTTTTTTTTATTCATTCCTTCTCAGAATGTCAACCCTAAGTGTTGGTGGTCACACATGCTCAGTCCCATCATTTCTATGGGATTGTAGAAAGCTTTAAATAAAACCAGACAGAGCATCGGTGTGTTGTCCATGATTTTCATGAACAGACCATTAAATATATGTTTAACTTCGTACATTTTTCAATGACTCGTGCATTTTCTACATTGTCAATAAGGAAAGAGTAACTAAGCCCATAAAGTAAAGCTTCTTATGCTGCAGAAATTAATAAAGCATGTGTTAATAGTAAACATTGTAATATACTTCATTAAGTAAAGCAGTTTCTCTCTGCCATTTTTCTGCTTTTTCTCCTGCAGTGAGCACTGTATATGAAAGCACTGACAGCTCCCTCCACCTCAGACAGATAGAGGCTAAATATTAACACTTTCAATACCCAGAGAATATTTCTCTGAGGAGATTAGATTATCCAGAGAGTTAAGCCATTAGACTCAGGTTCTCAGCTGTCAGTGGATACAGGACAGAAAGCCGATTTACACAAACTGCTTAATACAGGAAGAAAGAAGGGGAAAAAGAACACATGAACATAGTTGTACAATAAAGTACTGCTTACTATTATCATCTGTACAATTCATTTATAATAGTTTTATTGAAAGTTTAGTTCCTTTAAATAGAATTTAGTTAATTGACAGAAAAGTAAAAAGTTGCCGTTTACATTTGGGGGGGGGGGGGGGCATTGTATTATATTTGTCCTTTATTATGTGGATGTTATTTTGGCTTTCTTTGCAGTTTCTATATCTGGTTTCCTGTTTCCTGTCTTCTAAGACTTTGTTGTCTACATCGGATGGCAGGTAGTAAGGAGGGAGCACTACAAAGGGATGGAAACTGCACGCTGCTTACTCCCACTGTTCTCCTGTACTGCCATGTGCTGGAGGATGCAATAGCTGCCTGCAGCCCACCAGTGCTTTCTCTATGTGTCCCTGTCTATTGTCTCCGGACTGCGGCATGCTCAGTATATATGGGGATGTATACAATGTGTACAGTATTTTGTATGACACATCTGCTTTTAACCCATTACACATTTGCTGATTTGATATAGTTATGTTTTGGGTCACCTAATGCATAACATGGCAGAGTTAAGAGTCTATTGCTCCCTGCTTCAAACTGTATTTGTCTCCTGAGGATATTCGTGTAAGGGTCCTCTGATGCTTTGGTTGCTTTATGAGTAAATCCACCATTCCTGACGTTGTAACTGGTTACTGTCCAGTTTCAAGCTTGATATCTTATATAGTCAAGCTCCCCCTATATCAGACATGTGTAAAATTTAAATAATAACTTCAAAGTTATAAGGATATTACCAAATTCTCATATGTGATTCCCCACTAAAAACAGAATGATGCCCATTTTGTGTTACTTTCCCTTTTCTTTCAAAAGCTCTGGCATTTTTTGTTCTGTAAGTGTATGGCAAACATCTTTCTTACCAGTAGTGAAGTGTGTGTAAACCTCTTCCTGTATCTGTCCTGAAGCTAGGTCCAATTTACTCTGCCCACAGTTCCCATGAAACTGTGAAACTGTATGTCCTCTCATTCAGTAATTTAGCAGCAAATCCAGGAAGATTCCTATAGGAAAATCAACTGAAAACTGCACAGTGTACATACAGGATGTATATAGTGACTGGCCCAGAAGCTTTCACCACGCGAAGGAGCAAGGGACATGTATTAAGTGGTAGAAATTATAAGTAAAACAGTTACATGAATTGTATAGTCTGTGCTGTGTGAGGACTAAGGGTAAATAGATTCTCAGCACTTTGTAAACAGTGTCATGTATAAGGTGAGGGAGAGGGTGCAGCATAGGGTGAAGAGAGAGGCAGAAGTTCTATAGAATCACAGACTTGGATGGAGGAACTAATAGGGAACAGGGAGATCTTCTACCTTAACATTCTGTGTAGGATACATCTGTACCCACAATCCTGAACACACGCAGCTCTGCTACATGCACAGAGAGAGCACACATGGCCATAAGTCATGACCTCCCCCTCCTTCTTCTTCTGTGAGCAGGAAAGAAGCAGCCCAATCCCACCCAGTCCATATATTTTGTAGATTTGTTTAAAAGATGGCTTCACAGGGTTTGTCAGCAGATGAAGGGAATTAGCTACATCAGGACTGGGCTACACTGAGGAGGATAGCAAAGAAACGTCTGGATATAGGTATAAAGCTAATAGGCAAAGTTGTTCTGCATTCCATGATATATTGATTTGTGTAAAAAAAAAAATTTCACAGTTGTGCTTTAATTTGTACATTGTAGAGAATTAATTTTAAGAAATTGTAGATTTCTTTATCAATAACTGCCACTGTTGCCTTTAGGTAGTATGCAGCATTGTAGTATAGCTCTAATGTATACACCAAGTTATATTAATAAACTAATTCATAATAATATAATAATAACAATTCATAAGTTTACCATCGCCTGCTCCTTCAGTTCGTATCACTTAATTTGGTGCCTGCTACTGTACATATAAGTCATGGCTGAATGGATACATTGTATACCCTTACAGAACATCCTGTAGCCCTTTAAGTATCTCCACTGGCGGCTCCTTATGTAACACTTCTCAGCAGGCGGAGGCTTTTACAGATATCCTCCGATAAAATATAAATGATGTCTAAAACCGAAGAACAGATAGAACAAATTCCTTCTCCCAGACTCGCCCTGTTCCGAGCGGCCGTGACTTCACCGACACAAATCCAGGAGTTTGCAAATGCACTTGATGCACTTGAAGGTTTTGTAGGTCACTCTCAGATGCATTCAAAGATAACTTAATGCCTTCTGACAATCCCGAGGCCCATAATGCAGACAGCGGCACCCGTATCTCCAGCTACAAAGATCTTTCCAAAACCCCATATTATGAAATATTGATTGGAGCTAAATTAAGACGTTGAGTCACAACCTTCTGTCCTGTAAGGAGGACACGTCGGAGGTGGCTACAGGGAGCTTCTCGCAATAACAAGAAAAAACTTTGACTGTGACATTTTTTTCATTATCTTAGAGGTAAAGGGAACCTGTCAGCTGCAATAAACTTAAGAACCCTTGACCATTACCTTATTGCGGTGACATCGTACAGTCATTAAATCGACTTTGAAATGATGACTTTGATGTTGATATAGGAAGTTTTTCTGGATTTTCTTGGGGTCGGGAAGACAATTTCCTGACTTTGTGCCAATTGGCATCAACCTTGTAGGGTCTTTTTTCCAATACTCTATAATCTATAGGTTGGAAATGATGGACCTGCCTCTTTTTCCAAACTCATCTACAATGAGAAAATATGTAAATGAGCAATGGAGGCTGAAAGATCAAGCCTGACCAATGAGCAATGGGATAACCCCATTCGGCCAAACTAATAATGTCCCTGGACATAGGAACATCACTCACTAGTCGATGGTTTGAGGCAGGTATGGATTAAAGGGGTTGTCCACTTGTAGTAAATAATGCACTTTCTGTATCAATTTCTCATGGTTTTCTAGATCTCTGCTTGCTGTCATTCTATAGAAATGTTCTATATTTACTTCCAGTGGATACAAACATGTCCATGGTCATATGATGGACACACAGGTGCACAAGCCGTCATTATCACAGAGAGTAATGAGAGCAATAATAACAGCTTGTGCACCTGTGTGACATCACATGACCATGGACAGATTTCTATCCACTGGAAGTAAACATAGAAGCTTTCTATAGCAGGACAGCAAGCAGGGATCTAGAAAACCTTGAGGAATTGCTGCAGAAAGTACATTGGAAAATTGAATAACTTTTCATTATACAAACAATATCAATTATTTCCTGAAAGTGGACGACCCCTATAACCTTTGCAGTGATTCAATACAACTAATTTGCATTTGTTTTGGTTGACATCATGCAGGGTTTTAAAAAGGAACATGCTGTGGAAGGTGTACTGCTAGTGATTTCCTATGTTCATTTTTGTTAAAAAGAGGTCTTACCAAGTTGTATTGTTATCCCCTATTCCACGATCGGTAGGGAATCGTCTGCAGGGACTCCCACTCTTCAGGAGAATGGTGGTCCCGTGCTTACTAATGGATTGAGACATGCTTGATCTGCCTCTTCATTCGCTAATGGAGTTTCAGAAATTGCAGAGCACAGCGCTCAGGTATCTTCTGCACTTACATTCACAGTACTGTATTTCTGAGTGCTGGAGATACCTGAGCGCTGTAATCATTAGTTTTTGATGTCCCTGAGTGGCAGGACACATGCTAGACCTGCCACTCCTTTTATTAGTGAAAATAGGACTCCTTTTCTCGTGATCGGTCGGGCAGTCAATGATCATTTCATTATCTCCTATCCACGAGATAAGAAGACATACCACTCAAACTTGGCACAAGTCTGTTAATTCTGACCTTTTATTGCCTCCTCTGCCTACAACTCTTTGCATCCTTTAATACAAGTCTCTTCCCAAGATTCACAAAATCTACTTCTTTGATGTTAAAGGAAATCTACCATTTGATTTGATGCATTATGAAGCAAACATACCTTGAGAATGCTGCAGCTACACTGATGCAGGATCATGTCTTGGTTAATCCCTGAGCTGAGTGGTTTTGCTCACAAAACAGCAGTCTCAAGGTATGTTTGCTTCATAATGCATCAAATCAAATGGTAGATTTCCTTTCAGACGTTTTATTCAATAAATCCTGCTATTTTCCTTACGAGTCAGCTGTTTGTTAAAGGGGTTGTCTAGGAATTATCCTAGGTCTGATAGGTAGGTGTCCAACACTTGTGATAAGCTCAGATGGCAGGCTTGTCACAGAAAACAGTGCAAAGAGGACAGCTCCATGCTCTGTGTAGTGGCCAAGCTGTGTTACTGTAGATGAGTTCTCATTCACCAGATTTTACCCCATTAAACTAGGAGCATCATCAGGTCAGGTAATAGAAATGTGCTTTCTATTATTTCATCTTTTATGTTAAAACTCACTTGTTTACCTATAAAAAATCTCCTCCAAAGTAATATGCAAATGAGGTGAGAAGGGCCACTTTTTGCCTGAGATGAGTCCCTTAGATATTCTCTATTATATAGATCCATGCTTTTGGTCTCATATTAAAGATACAAATCTAATTTTTTCCAATTCTAGTTACCAGAGAGATCAGATATTGGGGTCTCAAGTCAGACTCTCCCATCAGCCCCTAAGTGTGACACATCTCATGTTCTCTTCAGCTCTTCTCTGCTCATTGTCATAACACTTTGGAGGTGAATTTTTTTAGAGGTAAATGGGTGAGATTTCATGTTTCAGAAAGGATCATTTGTACCCTCCCTGAGGAGGTTAGTAGTTTAGCTGTGTAAAAGTTACTCACAGTGTCCCTTTAAATCAGAGGTGCAGTTACCTAATCTGGCCACTACAGAGAGAATGGAGCTGCTTTGTGACTGTGAAGTGAGAGTCCCGAGTATCAGACCCCCCAATCCTGTTGAAAGGGTCTTCAATATCAATAACGTATTAAACCCCTTTAAGAGATATTAAATGTATTAATTTTACAGAGGTCCCAATGTACATGGATTTAGGGTTAACTGATGACAAACCCCAATCACAGCCTCAGACACAGACCATCACAGGCTTCAGAAATGTTGGAGTCTCAGTTCTAAGCGATAAATCTCACACAAAATATCCTACGTATCCCCTATACAAATAAGCAGAGACGCGCAAGGAACACTGAGTGTATTCATGGACGGTCCAGCACCTCCACTATTCCATTTGCATCGGACAAAGCAGAAAGTTCAACTAAATCCCCTTCGGATTGCAGAGGGGAAAGTGTATGGTAATTTTACAATCTCGACATGACAACATACGTACAATGACCTTTGTATCTATGTAGGTCCTCCTTCCGACTTCCTTTAATAAGACACACTCCTTTCTAGTGCACTGAGCGTCACAGCACTGCTATAGAAAGTTTACATTGACAGCTAATTGCATTGGCGTTAACAGTTGCATTTATAAAATGCTAACTTATGGCAATGTGTTAACTATGCGCTAACAGTGTGTTAACAAAACAGAAATCTTAACGCATGTGTTAACATTACATTAACCATGGGCCACATTTATCACTCGTTTTTTCTGTTGTTTTTGCGCCTTTTCATTCAGGCGCACCGTTTTTTGCGCCATTTTTGCGATTAAACGCCAAACTAGCCGGGCAGCACAAATAACCAGCTTTCCCTCATCTATCTTACCAATCCAGATGTTTTGTTGCGCCTAATGATTCATCACTTGCAACGTTTTCATTTAGGCGCAAAAACGGGAGCAAAAACACTCCAGCCCGAAGGTGGCGTTATCTGAGAAGAAAGCACTGAGCCCCTTTGCAGAAGAGCTCATTTCTAGCAGCAAAGCTCAGCTCAGACACTGGAACATATAATAGATACATTAGATACACTGCAGACACTAGTACAGATAATACAGACACTACATACTCTGCAGACAGGAGCTGCAGACTCTATTTACAGTTCATCACCTTCTATTTACAAAACATTCTGCAAAATCCTGAGCTCAAAGCAAGAGCAAGAGAAGTTTGCACAAGTTTGCAGAAGCTTGCAGAAGTTTGCAGATACTACAAACAAGTGTCCCCCATGTAATTCTGCACAGTGTCTGAGGGGGATACTGTGCCGAATTACAGGGGTGCAGCAGGAGACCAGCACTGGGGGATCCCCTCCAGGAGAAGCCCCTGCTGAGGAGATCACTGGGTGCTGGGTGTCACACACCTGGGTGCTGCTGTGGGGGTCATTCTCATGCTGGGCTGTGGGAGAAGCAGAGAGGAGCTTGTAGCAGGATGACATGTTAGTGCCCGAATCTAACATTGCGCCTAAACTGCGCCAAAATTGCGCCTAAACTGTGTTAAAGTAAAGTGATTAATAAGAGGCAGAAAATATACTTATCACAGATGGTTGTAGCTTGTGATAATTCTGGCAAAACAGTGCGCCAGAATTTAGGCGCAACTACTACACTTAGGCGCACAAAAGTGATAAATGTGGCCCCATGTGTTTTGTAAACGCAAATCTTAACAGCAATGTAACTAGGCGCATCTCCTCTCCTCAGCTGTTGTATTGCCTTTCCAAACGCAATGTAAATGCCACGTGTGAACGCAGCCTCATAAGGGGGTAGAGCCATCAGAATTGGTATGCTGGCACATGAAGCCCCTCTGACTCCACTATTATGGAGGTACCCTCGACCAGGGTGAAAGATCTCTGAAATATGGCATTCATTGCTTTACAGAATCACACCAAATTCTGATCATGTGAACATAGTCCTATAATCTAGGGATACAACACTTTTTTAGTCAATCATTTTTCTCATGGCTCCAGAGCAAAAACTTCAAAATCAACTTTAAAACTTATGCTAATGATCCAGAATGGCTCTGGGGGTGTTACCACATCCCCCACAGCTGTCGCTTCACAGGCTGCTACATTGTGCAGAAGCCCTTCCTCCCTCCCACAGTGTGAAATTACAGCAAGCAGATGAAGGGAAGAAGAGCTGAGAGAGAAGGGTGAGGTTGAGACAGTGTAACGGTTTGTCTATCGACAGCATGGAGACATTCTGGTCCACAGGAGTCCTTATGACTCATTAGAATCATTTTAAAAGTTGATTTTGGAAGGAAGGAGGTCATGGCACAACAAATATATGAAGATTACCAGAGTCACGGTGCCTGGAGGTTTATCATGCTTTATTTTGATGGGAAAAGGGTGCATACTTAATTTGGTGGTCCACCAGAAACCCAGAAACTGTGCCACCTTTACAATACCATTGATGTCTGGTATTATATCTCAGGTTAAACAACAAGTCACAGATGACACACAAGAGGGGTTATGTTTCTGGCCATGTCTTATCACCCATTTAAGATTATTGAAACATCTCATCTATTACATTTGTATCCATTACAAGCAGGGTAGTCTCCAGGTTTCGGTAGGCCCCTGGGTGACAGAGCCTCAGTGGGCCCCTTTGCAATGATTTCACGTGGCGGCGTTAAAAATTCAAAACGAAAACAGTCTCCTGTTCCCTAAAATATTCCATAGTTTATCATCCCAAACAGCCCCCTCATTGTTATTTTATAAAAGCCCCCTCACACCCAACGGATTCATTAGGTACGACACCCCTCGCCTCATGGATTCATTATGTACAGCCTTATGTGGGCCCCCACCAGGAGCCCTGGGCCCCCGACACTTGCCCATGTATGCCCAGTGCTAGCGCCGGCCCTGATTACTAGTCACATGACCCCAGACCTGTACCTCCCAGGACACAGACAGGAACCTAAGAAACAGATGATGTCATTATTATGGCCGGTCTTGAGGATCCATCAGTGTAGGTGGATATCCTCTGGTTACTAAGACAGGACATTGGGGAGGAAGTTCTCTGGCTATAGGACATCTGGCCGCCTTTGTACACCCACCTTTGATTAGAAGCTCCAGGGTTTTAATGATAATGTCATCAGAGCGGACAAACAAGGAAAACAGGAAAAATAACATGGCTGCTTTGTGTGTTTTCTTCCCATGAGAATAGAGTAGACGGTATTTCCCATGTCTGGCTATATCACCGGTTATCTCTAGTGTAAGGAGAGGATTCTGGATCTGGATACAATGTACTTTCATGTTTTCCTAAACAATAGTCCCAGCGCTGTCCTGATGTGTTACCCTTTATAGTCTCTCTTCCTCCCGAGTCCTATTATGGAGCTTTTCCTATAGATAGATACAGATGTCTATAGGGGAACCATATGGCCAGACACAACTTCAAGGATCTACATTCTACTTCATTCAAGCTATTGCCATGATAACACAATCTCTTACAAATAAACGTCCACCCCAATTATGTTAGATGTCTGAATATGAACCTACAGATGTGGCAGTTTTTAAAGGAGTTGGTTGAACCATTAAAGGGGGTTTGTATTATTGTTTGTATTATGAAAAGTTATAGAATTTTCCAATACACTTTCTGTATCAATTCCTCACAGTTTTCTAGATCTCTGCTTGCTGTCATTCTATAGAAAGCTTCTACATTTAATTCCAGTGGACAGAAATCTGACCATGGTCACACAGGTGCACGGCTCATTATAACCCACAGCCCTGATTACTCTCTGTGATATAACGAGCCGTGCACCTGTGTGACCATGGACAGATTTCTGTCCACTGGTAGGAAACATATAAAAAACAATTGACGGTCCAGCCAGGATCCTCGGTCCAAAAAGATTCTTTATTTAGGCATAAATAGCAATAACAAATCCACTCAGAAAGACGGTGGTCGCCTACGCGTTTCAGACAGTTTACCTGTCCTTAATCATGGCTAACAAACAATGGGAAGACATACACTTTATAAATGAATAGACCCCTCCCTAGATCCCAACTTCCAATAAACCTGTTCCGTTGGGGTAGCTAAACGATAGCATTTTTCTATACAAGCTTGATTGTCCGTATACTGTCTTGTATCGGCTCCGGCTTTTGCAGGGGAGCCTTTGACACATGACGGGTCACGTGACTCTCGACTACGTCATCAGGACCGCCCATTTGCTGCCTAGCAACGGCTTCAACATCCTCGACGAGCCCATATCACATGACCGGTCACATGATCGTGATTACGGTCACTGAAACTACAAGCAACTGTTCATATGAAGACTCGATATTACCTAAAATATTGTATATACTTTCTTTTTCATAAATGCGACTTGTATTTCCCATATGCTGTATTATGTCATGATTGTTTTTAATGCTAATGTCCAAGATGCAACCCCACTCAGTTTAATATACTTTTTCTCCTTCTTGAAGGAGTTAACGGAACTGGGCGTTTATTGGAAGTTGGGATCTAGGGAGAGGTCTATTCATTTATAAAGTGTATGTCTTCCCATTGTTTGTTAGCCATGATTAAGGACAGGTAAACTGTCTGAAACGCGTAGGCGACCACCGTCTTTCTGAGTGGATTTGTTATTGCTATTTATGCCTAAATAAAGAATCTTTTTGGACCGAGGATCCTGGCTGGACCGTCAATTGTTTGCTATAGTTCTCCTATACCCCAGCAGAGGGTTGGCCCGTGCCGGGTCCGTTCGCTCAAACGAAGGTGAGCTGGCATTTTTCCGCTATATGAGGAAACATATAAACCTTCGATAGGATGATAGCAAACAGAGATCTAGAAAAGCATAAGGAATTGATCAGAAAGTTTATTTCTAATGCCTAAGGGTGGCACATGTGGCGTTTTGAACCCCTTTTTGGCCCGGTTCTAAGCAGTCCGTTAAAAAAACGCATGCGTTTTTGAAAATACATCCGTTTTTGACCAGTTTTAAGTAAGATAATTGGTCAAGCCTGTCAAAAACGCATGCATTTTTTAACGGACTGCTTAAAACGGGTTCAAAACGCCATGGGCCACATTTATCACTTTTGTGCGCCTAAGTGTAGTAGTTGCGCCTAAATTCGGGCGCACTGTTTTGCCAGAATTATCACAAGCTACAACCATCTGTGATAAGTATATTTTCTGCCTCTTATTAATCACTTTACTTTAACACAGTTTAGGCGCAATTTTGGCGCAGTTTAGGCGCAATGTTAGATTCAGGCAGTTACATGTGATCCTGCTACAAGCTTCTCTCTGCTTCTCCCACATCCCAGAATGAAGATAACACTCACAGCAGCACCCAGGTGTGTGACACCCAGCACCCAGTGATCTCCTCAGACCTGAGTGAAGTTGGCCCCCCCACCTTGTTCAAATCAAACAAAATTGGTGTCAAACGTTTGTGCTACGTTTGTGCTGGTTTGTGCAGCAGAAATTTTCGTTTGTGCCACTATCGTTTTTAAGATTTTAATGAAAGTTTCCAGAGGTCATCAGAGGTCAACCAGCCCCCCCACATTGCCCAAATCAAACAAAACTGGTGCCGAACAATTCTGCTATGTTTGTGCTGGTTTGTGCTGCGCAAATTTTTGTTTGTGCTGCTTTTGTTTTGAATATATGAACAAAAAATGAAAGTTCAAAAGTTCAAGCAGCCCCCCCACATTAACCGAATCAAACAAAACGGGTGTCAAACGTTAGTGCTACGTTTGTGCTGGTTTGTGCAGCAAAAATTTTCGTTTGTGCCGCTATCATTTTTAATATATTCATACTTTTTTGCAGAGGTCATCAGAGTTCATTTCTTCCAAAGTACAATGTGTTTGCCAGCTCCCCCTGGTGATCAAACCAGGGAAGTGTCACTAGGTTTGTTTTTTACCAGTTCATCCTAAACACTTCAAACACCTGAACATACCTTAAAAATTATAGCGGCACAAACAAAAATTTTTGCTGCACAAACCAGCACAAACGTAGCACTAACATTTGACACCAGTTTTGTTTGATTCGGTTAATGTGGGGGAGCTGCTTGAACTTTTGAACTTTAAATTTTTGTTCATATATTCAAAACAAAAGCGGCACAAACAAAAATTTGCGCAGCACAAACCAGCACAAACGTAGCAGAATTGTTCGGCACCAGTTTTGTTTGATTTGGGCAATGTGGGGGGGCTGGTTGACCTCTGATGACCTCTGTAAACTTTCATTAAAATCTCGAAAACGATGGCGGCACAAACAAAAATTTCTGCTGCACAAACCAGCACAAACGTTTGACACCTATTTTGTTTGATTTGAACAAGGTGGGGGGGCCAACTTCACTCAGGTTCTCCTCAGCAGTGGCTTCTCCTGGAGGGGATCCCCCAGTGTTGGTCTCCTGCTGCACCCCTGTAATTCTGCACAATATCCTCCTCAGACACTGTGCAGAATTACATGGGGGACACTTGTCTGTAGTATCTGCAAACTTCTGCAAGCTTCTGCAAACTTGTGCAAAGTTCTCTTCTCTCTTGCTGTGAGCTCAGCATTTTGCAGAATATTTTGTAAATAGAAGGTGATGAACTGTAAATAGAGTCTGCAGCTCCTGTCTGCAGTGTATGTAATGTATCTATTATATGTTCCAGTGTCTGGCTGAGCTCTGCTGCTAGAAATTAGCTGTTCTGCGAAGGGGCTCAGTGCTTTCTTCTCAGATAACGCCACCTTCGGGCTGGAGTGTTTTTGCGCCCGTTTGCGCCTAAATGAAAACGTTGCAAGTGATGAATATCATTAGGCACAGCAAAACATCTGGATTGGTAAGATAGATGAGGGAAAGCTGGTTATTTTTGCTGCGCGGCTAGTTTGGCGTTTAATCGCAAAAATGGCGCAAAAACGGTGCGCCTGAATGAAAAGGCGCAAAAACAACAGAAAAAACGAGTGATACATGTGGCCCCATGTGTGCCAACACCCTTATACTTGAGTAAATACGGTATCTATCTATCTGTCTATCTATCTATCTATCTATCTCATATCTATCTATCTATCTATCTATCTATCTATCTATCTAATATCTATCTATCTATCTAATATCTATCTATCTATCTATCTATCTATCTATCTCATATCTATCAATCTGTCTATCTATCTAATATCTATCTATCTATCTGTCTATCTATCTCATATCTATCTATCTAATATCTATCTATCTATCTATCTATCTATCTATCTATCTATCTATCTATCTATCTGTCTGTCTGCCTATATCTCATATCTATCTATCTATCTATCTATCTATCTATCTATCTATCTATCTATCTAATATCTATCTATCTGTCTATCTATCTAATATCTATCTATCTATCTATCTATCTATCTATCTATCTATCTATCTATCTATCTATCTGTCTGTCTAATAACTATCCATCTATCACCTATGCATATACAGGGGCTCATACAGCAATGTCTATTCCTTTTGTAAAATATTCGGAGTAATATCCGGCGGCACTGTAGACCTTGTATACCCGATACTCTGCTGTCACTTCATTATGCTTCTCATAAGCGGGAGGAGAGGGGATAACATGAAGGACTGCGAGGGTTTCACATTGATTTCCTATATTGATACATTTCCATGTGGATTCCTGGAGAGGCTCGGAGGTGCTGAATCATGGTGTGTCCTCCGCTGTGTCATTCAGCTGAGTACAGGAGTCCCCGTCACACATTACATCTTCTTTATTAAAGGCGCTATATGTAGCGCAGCCACCAGTGCTGGGGCTTATGTTACGTTATAGTTACGGGAATTCCAGCAATCTCTGAATTGGAACATTAGATGGAACATCTTGGAAAGTTACAGGAAACAATGGGCCACATGTATCACTCGTTTTTTTCTGTTGTTTTTGCGCCTTTTCATTCAGCCGCACCGTTTTTGCGCCATTTTTGCGATTAAACGCCAAACTAGCCGCGCAGCAAAAATAACCAGCTTTCCCTCATCTATCTTACCAATCCAGATGTTTTGCTGCGCCTAATGATATTCATCACTTGCAACGTTTTCATTTAGGCGCAAAAACGGGCGCAAAAACACTCCAGCCCGAAGGTGGCGTTATCTGAGAAGAAAGCACTGAGCCCCTTTGCAGAACAGCTCATTTCTAGCAGCAAAGCTCAGCCAGACACTGGAACATATAATAGATACATTAGATACACTGCAGACACTGGAACATATAATAGATACATTAGATACTCTGCAGACACTAGAACATATAATAGATACATTAGATACTCTGCAGACAGGAGCTGCAGACTCTATTTACAGTTCATCACCTTCTATTTACAAAACATTCACAGCAAGAGCACGAGAACTTTGCACAAGTTTGCAGAAGCTTGCAGAAGTTTGCAGATACTACAAACAAGTGTACCCCATGTAATTCTGCACAGTGTCTGAGGGGGATACTGTGCAGAATTACAGGGGTGCAGCAGGGGGATCAGCACTGGGGGATCCCCTCCAGGAGAAGCCCCTGCTGAGGAGGTCACTGGGTGCTGGGTGTCACACACCTGGGTGCTGCTGTGAGTGTTATCTCCATTCTGGGATGTGGGAGAAGCAGAGAGGAGCTTGTAGCAGGATCACATGTAAGTGCCCGAATCTAACATTGCGCCGAAACTGTGTTAAAGTAAAGTGATTAATAAGAGGCAGAAAATATACTTATCACAGATGGTTGTAGCTTGTGATAATTCTGGCAAAACAGTGCGCCAGAATTTAGGCGCAACTACTACACTTAGGCGCACAAAAGTGATAAATGTGGCCCAATATTTTCTCATATTATCCAGATTTTTCAGGCTTTGTCACTGCTGATCATCCAGTTAACTAAGTGTAATTTAAAGGAGTATTCCTATCTTAGTTATGGCAGAAAGATGCTGGGTCTCCTGGGTCTCTTAATTCGGTCATGACCAGAGGGGTCGGCCATGAATACACTGCTCCCTCAATAATCTTCTAGAGCAGTGATGGCAAACCTTTTAGAGGTCAAGTGCCCAAACTACAACATAGACCCGCTTATTTATCGCAAAGTGCCAACACGGAAATTTAATGTGGGAGTTATACTCCCTTCTGTCACAGTTCTCATTGATACCAGCACCTGAGGACACAAATAAAGCAGAAAATAGTCCCAGGTAGCGCTGTCACTTTAATATAGCTCTGTGCACAGCAAGTCCTGGGCTGTCTGGGACTGCAGGAAGATACCTGGAGTCATCTCTGGTGATGGCCTGAGTGCCCACAGAAAGGGCTCTGAGTGCCACCTCTGGCACCAGTGCCATAGGTTAGCCATCACTGTTCTAGAGGATCTCACCTAGAAGCCAATGGGTAGCTGTGCATGTGCGGCCCCTCTGTGCAGGGGACACAGATGAGACATCTATTGGAAATGTATGGCACATTCTGCAGAAGGATGAGAATATTATATTACTTTGTGGTTCCCAAAGTCATATCCATTACTTCTTGTGATACCGTCTTGTGTTGGTTTAATAATAAACTGAAGTCCTTTATGGTATTAGACATATAAATAAGTTAAATGATATAATCATAGAATATAAATAAATGTGCAACAACCGGTCTCGAACACTGAGACATTCCTACATCATGCTGTTCTAGCTCACTGCAGTGGGCTTCTGGTTGGACAGTACAGCAGTTGCTCAGAGAAGAGGGGAGGGGCTGTGATGCAGATCAATGCAGAGAATAAAGAGCACAACGGTGTGAGGACACAACCCAATGCACTTGGGAAGCAATCATTTACAGTCCTGCTGCTACTAACAACACAAAGGTATGATTACACAGATCTCCATGGTCAATACCTAACAATGTATGCAGCCTTGTATGATAAAAACCAGGGGCACTGTACCACTGAGCCACCATGCATCATAACCACTGAGCACTAGAAGTACCAGCTATAGGACACACTATGGGAATATAAAAAAATTGACAAAAAAATTCCATGCTTAAGCAGCTACTTGAAGCTGGATATTTCCCAGAATGAATAGCACAGATGACACGAGGTATATACAAGTATAACAAGCTCCGGGAGTCATGTACAGCCCTGCACCTGTTCTCACATTGAAAATTGATATGTTCTTGGGTTTTGTAAGATTTTATGTTTGGGGGTCCAGCTGTGCATGAATTCTCTACTGTTGAGCACTGCCAGTGATCCAAATATATTTTATATTACATGTATCTACAATGTTTAAAAAGTATGTACCCCCTTCCAGATGTCATCTGCTATGGTATATTTGTCAGACTCAATGGGGGTCATTTACTAAGGGCCCGATTCGCGTTTTCCCGACGTGTTACCCGAATATTTCCGATTTGCGGCGATTTTCCATGAATTGCCACGGGATTTTGGCGCACGCGATCGGAATCGGATTGTGGCGCATCGGCGTTGGCATGCACGCGACGGAAATCGGGGGCGTGGCCGAACGAAAACCCGACGGATTCGGAAAAACCGCCGCATTTAAAACAAAAAATTGGTCGCACGCGCCATACTCACATGCACCAGGAAGAGATCAGTGAACTCCGACGCAACTCGGCGTACCTCGGCGAAGCAGCGACACCTGGTGGACATCGGGCGCAGGACCTTCATGAATCGCCGGAAGACCCGAGCGCTCATCCGAGAAGCCGCCGCTGGAACGTGAATGGACCGGGTAAGTAAATGTGCCCCAATGGGTTCGGATTTTTTGAGCACAAGTAATAGGAATGTAGTCACTTCATAAAAAATAGGTTTTTAACTATTACTACCTGACTACTATTTGATTGGTCTCTAAATCTTTAGAAAAGTGATGATTTATTATTGGGAACCTGTCATCAGAAAATGGCTTAATAAACTATTACAAGTTTGAGCTGAACACCTCCCAGATCATGTTTCTTAAGGTGGGTCACACGTAACGCTAGCGTTGTGTTTATAAACGCAGTACAAGGGTACAGTGGCAGGCCTCGGCCCAATCACGTATCGGTAACCAGAACCCAATGGGGGTCATTTACGTTTTTACATGATGTAGCGCTATCGGTACGTGTGACCGCACCCTAAATGGGCCAGTGTGGTGGCTTCATGGAGAAAAATCTACTTTGAAGTGAGATGTAAATTGGTTGTATAAAGTCACTGAGGTGGAGAGTTAATCACTTAAGTCAAGCTCTCCTTCCGTGTAATGGACACTAGGATATTTAGTTAGTGATGGCTTTGGACTGGATGTAGGACCATCAATTGGTTTATCAGTAATGGCAACGGTCTGAGACAGGGAGAGCTTGACTTCAGTGCTAACTCCGTGACTTTGTACAACCACTTTACATCTCAATTCAAAGTTGATTTTCTGGGTGGGGGAACACCACACCTTGAAAGAAACCTGATGTGGAAGGTGTTCAGCAGCTTGACAACATACGGAAAGTGGTTCATTGGGTCAAATTCTGATTACAGGTTCCCTTTAGTAACGTATCCTAGGCTGCACACAATTGCTATTTATTATTAAAAATTCTGTAGTTTTCCCAGAAAAAAATGTAAATACTGTGAAGGGACATGTGACCCCCAGCTGCCAATTTATATATGAATTTCTGATAGAAAACATGTCACCACATTTTCACGAATACAGCCAGTGACAGGTTTCCATAGAGCCCTATTTACTGACACCCTTCTTTTAGCTAAAAAATTTTTCCCTAACATTCCTATAAAATCGACTTTGTTATCCTATGTATCCTGCTTGGCTGGTCCCTCCCATCTAGTCCTCTCCATGTCCTATACCTCTTCTCAGCATTCAGCACTGTCATGTGACCAGGGTTATGTCATCTAAGGTCCTTTATCCAGTTACATTTGCAGTCTCTACCTTATGTATGTATCTGATCACATGAAATCACAGTATGCCTTTATGACCTCCTATCCCTCCATGGAGGCTGCTGTGATTTCATGTGGTCAAATACATACATGGGGTAGCTGTGCAAATGATAGTGGGTAAAGGACTTTAGATGACATCACCCTGGTAGCAAGACACAAATCTCTCTCTTACTGTTCCACACAGCAGCATGTCCTAGCAGTGAGACCTGTCAATCAGGAACAAGGAGGCAACACAAGTAAAATTTACAATGCAGGACTTAGTGTGAATGGACTCTACATCAGGTAAGTTGCATATAAATTTACAAACTGTTTTTTTTTTTACATTGCAGCCATGGAAAGGACCATTTAGGGATTAGGACAATGCTCTTTAATCCTAGTTTTTACCGATATGTATATTTTAGGTGGGGGAATTTCCTTTAAATAGAACCTGCTGTCAAAATCAAGCATGATAAACCAGGGACACTTACTCATAGATATAGGCACTGTGACTGTGGTGCATGCCATAATTTCACTCAGTGGGAGGAGGGAAGTGTAACAGTGTACAGTGTAACAGCCTGTGAAGCTCCAGCACAGAAGGGCTCTGGTTATAACTCCCAGGTTACTGCCTGGACAGAGAAGCTTTTTTTTTAACTATCTTGCAATATATTCATATGTATCTATCTATATATCTATCTATCTTTTAGCCCAATCTCCTTCATGGATATTAAAGCTTCCTCCAGTCTCAGAGATTGCAAGCTCTTGTTTCTTTACTTGTTCTGCCTGTATATATAGCTATGAGTAAGATCTTTAGTATATACCTCTATAAATCTGTGGGAATAGCATATGGCTGCATTCTTCTGGCAGAACTTTCCGATAGTTCAGTAAGGTTAAGCACTGCGACTTATGAGCAGTAAACAGAGGTGGAATACAAGATATGTTATCATCTCCCTGCCACATATTAACATTTATAAAAGCGATTAAGAAACTTCCAGCCAATCACAGGTGGAGATGGGCAGAGTTTTCAGGCTTTTCTGGCAGAGCCAAAACTTTGTAGCACACATGCAGTACCTGGCGAGTCGTGAAATCTGATCACCATGTGCGCTCTGTTACCCCCTCACATAGTTAACATTTTTCCAACTGTTTCTCTTTTCCTTACACAATTTCCATCGTGTTCCCGCACCTTATTATTTCATGGTTATCTCTCCACACTCATCATAAACCAGCATTCTAGGTAACTGTGTTACATAAGTAGCTGTGGGGGGCATTACCCCTTGCTGTGTTCTTAGAAAATGCCATAAATCATACTGTACAAAGACTATTTCTCTCCTTATAGTTATCACAGAGGCAAACTGGGCACAGAACTTAAAGGGGTATACGCAGTGGGGGTCATTTATCTTTGGTCCCCTATCCCTGGGCTATTTTTGCCCCTCTAGTAAGTTTTTTTGGCACCTCATTTTGTCTTTGTAGTCTCAGAATTTCTCAGCACAATTTTTTTTTTTTTGCGCAATTGCTTGTGCTTTATAGGCACAAATCGTTATTAAATCAGGCGCAAACATCTGCAATCAGGAGAAATACAAATTAGGCGCAAACCGACTGCAAGGAAAAGACACCAAAAAATTGTGCAAATGCGCTCAAACGTCACTAAAATACAACCAAAAAACCGGCATCAGATTACGGTAAATCTACCCCAGTATTTCTCACATTTTACTGAATATTTGGCAACAGATTCTATTGGATACTAAAATAGTGTAACAAACTATATGGAAAGTAACGTGTGAATCTTCAGAATTTGGGGGTATCTATAGCTGGGGTATGATGCACAAGCATATGATCTGGCAACATGGGTGCAATTTTCAGGTTCATCACGCACCAGCTCTGTTCTGCTCCAGGTCTGGCCCAACATAGAATCACACTTTAGCTTGCGCCCAAATTTGGCACCGGCTATAGCTAGTGTTAAGGTGCGGGACGTCCCATGCTCTGCACGGCATAATGCAACTAAATTACAGCTTGTACTTACAGGCTCTGATAAATCACCCCATGGGATAAACAAAGCGATAGATAGATATAAGATATAGCTATATATATAGATAAATAGATAGATAGATAGATAGATAGATATAAGATATAGCTATGTATAGATAGATAGATAGATAGATAGATAGATAGATAGATATAAGATATATATATATAGATAGATAGATAGATAGATAGATAGATAGATAGATAGATAGATATGGGATAGAGATAGATAGATATGGGATAGAGATAGATAGATATGAGATAGATAGACAGATACATGATAGATAGATAGATAGATAGATAGATAGACAGATAGATATGAGATAGATAGATAGATAGATAGATAGATAGATATATGGAAAGATAGATAGATAGTTAGATAGATAGATAGACAGATACATGATAGATAGATAGATAGATAGATAGATAGATAGATAGATAGATAGATAGATAGATAGATAGAAGATATAGACATACAGACATATAGATATATAGATAGATATATAGATAGATAGATAGATAGATAGATAGATAGATAGATAGATAGATAGATAGATAGATAGATAGATTAATTAGATAGATAGATAGATAGATACAAATTAACTCTACTATTTGTAGATAGATAGAAAAAACATTGATAAATATACATAAAATATATAATAAATGCAATGTATTTTAACCCCTACTATACCATGAGTATATAAATTACACCTTTGACCTCTTATAGTTAAAGCCTTTCACCCACCTGTGGCTCCTAACCTGTGATGAAGCTGCATCTCCACTCAGAGGCATGATGGGAGTTGTAGTTTTACCACATCTGGAGAACCACAAGTTCAATATTTTTGTTACTTATGACTCTATTGATATAAAGATATAATGTGCCGCTAATCCTTACACAAAAGATACAAAGTTACTCGCGTTCCGGAATGTTCCCAACGTGATCTTAGTATAAACTGGATACTCTTAAGGAATAACTTGGAAACTGCACATGGAAGAGATAAGTGGAAACACACAGGAGAAACTAAACAGATCTACATCTCAGGCAGTAAATCTGCAGAGTAATCTGACATCTTAATCACTGGCACAACTTTTCCTAAAATTACTCAGCAGTACCAGGAGGACCCATAACTTCCCCTACACAGACAAAGACTCCATACACAAACCTACCATCTCTCTTTAAATTGGAGGCTCTTATTGTTTTCAGGTTTCCAGTTTGGGCTAAAGTTCCTTGAGTGCAGAAGTTTGCGAAAATGATACTGAAAAGCAATGGCAACCTCATTGGGAAGAGTGTGCAATGATCTGCAGGGATGAATCAAGGGGATGTCTTCTCCAGGTAGAACTTCCACAATGTCCTGATCCCAGGTCTGTCTTCTTCTCTAAAGGAGAAAGCCCTAAAGGAAATGTCTGTAACAGGTTGGGTTAGGGGAGAAGGCAGGCTTCCTTGGCTTGTGGGCTTCAGTGGATTGCAGGACCTCTGCTGCAGCTGCTCTCTTCTAGACTTTGAGAAGCTCCCCCTGTACAGAATGCATTTCTGCAGAAACAGCACATAGCTGGATGGTGTGTGAGCTCCCAGATGAGGAGAAGGCTGCTGTGTGAGAGAAGGAAACAGGAAAGAAGCCAGGGGCTGCTCACAAGTAACTACATCCCCTCCACTACTAAATCAAAGGAGAGCAGGGGAAGAAGTCATCTCCTCACCCCCTGCTCTCACTAGTCACATCATAGGCAAGAGGAATACAGAGGTGTAAGACTGGGGGCACAGGGGGGCTCTGCTAATGTGCTTCTAAACTACATGGAAGAAGAAGAGAACAAAGGGAAAGGTGTATATGGCCAGATGGATACATAGATGCTGTATCACGATAGATAGATAGATAGATAGATAGATAGATAGATAGATAGATAGATAGATAGATAGATATGAGATAGATAGATATGAGATAGATAGATAGATAGATAGGAGATAGATAGATAGATAGATAGATAGATAGATAGATAATAGACGGATAGCTAGATAGATGATAGATAGATAGATAGATAATAGATAGATAATAGATAGATAGATAGATATGAGATAGATAGATAATAGATAGATAATAGATATGCAACACCCTCGCCGATGCAATGGCGAGGTAGGGTTTGCGAATACGTCCCACCTGCATGTAATCACCTTACACTACATGGTCCTGATAGGACATAGCGGTATTGCAGTGGTGAATCCTGCCTGGCAAGGCAAGAGTTAAGTATTTTGTATAATGCCAGATGCTGTTATCCAATGATATGTGTTACATCCTGTCTCTGTGAACTGAGAGGTAATTGGAGGAGCAGCCACCACCTGACCAAAGGGAGGTAATAAAACCCCCTGGCCAGGAATGTTCTAGAGAGAGTTAGGAGAGAAGTCTCTCTCAGGAGAGAGAGGAGAGCAGTCTCTCCCAGAAGGGAGAAGAGACCGGTCCTAGTCAGGCCCTCTGGGTCTGCAGGACGCATGCAGAGAGTAGTTAGCTGAGCAGCAGCTCAGAGCCTCTAGCACACCGGACCAGTGCAGGAAGAGCCTAGCCCCTGCCTGAAGTGGAGAATAAGACTAGAGTTAGTGTAGTGAGGAAAAGGGGTATCATCTTACCTTTAAAGGTGATACCTGAAGAGATCCAGGACCGAGCTGAAGCCTCCTCTAAGGACCCAGCTGTCTCCCAGCCTGCCCTATACATCCAGGCTGGTGAACTACATCCTGTGGCTCCCTCCAAATACCTCTCCAGTACTCCACCATCTTGTTAAAGGCACGTTGCTGATGTTCCTGTCGGTTCCAATAAAGAACTGTAAGTGTTTCTGTTCAACCTCTGCCTCCGTCTGGTCCCTGCTACTACCGCTGCCCTCAGCACCGGCACCCTG
Organism: Engystomops pustulosus; assembly: GCF_040894005.1. NCBI lineage: Eukaryota > Metazoa > Chordata > Amphibia > Anura > Leptodactylidae > Engystomops > Engystomops pustulosus. The sequence goes on from NC_092412.1 coordinate 34,081,231, forward strand.
TCCATCACCCAGAGACTCACCCTCGGGACATTAAGGGGTTGCCCCAGGGAGATCCGCTATAGCAGCCGCTCCCTCATCATTTCTTGCCAACACCACCCTGCTGGAGACCTGCCAGGCTGTAGGACAGCCCTCCGGTTCCCCCCGTACCAAGCACCGTGACAATAGCGTGCTTAGGCCGCAACCGCCAGCCACTCCGGTACAGCGGGCCCCGGCTGTCTCTAGGCCTCACCGCAAGGGCTAGGCCCCGGTGGGGGATGTTGCAAGTGGCGTCACGAACAGGATATTTACTTCTGTGCCTTATCCTGGCACTAAAGACTGTACTTTATTATTAAAAAGACTGTGCTGCCTAACCCTGCTGCCATCTGGGTTTAGGCCCAAGTATTTGTGTGCTTCTGGAATGAACTGTGTTATACTGCTGCCACGTGCTGTCGAGCGCCGCTCCAGCACTCCAGAGGTTAATCCTGGCAAGAACTGTACCAGCGCTGCTACATCCGGCGCTGCCGCGCCTGAAGATTTTTACCTCAGAAACTGTGGCGCAGCAAATAATTTAAGCCCGCCAAAACCTTCACTGGCGGGAAACCCAGATGACGCATCAAGCTCCACCCACGCGCGAAGGGCGCGAACCCCGCCTCCTGTGGCGCAGGAAAAATTAGAGCCCGCCACAGTTCTTGGCGGGAAGGACTTGGACTCCTCCCACTGGCTAGAGGCGGACTTCCTGTCCCGCCTCAGAGAAGCGCCAGAACATGAGTGGATTTTGGACAGTGAGGACAACATCATGTGGGGTCCTCCGCCCTTCCCTCCTGTGGAGCGTCCTGAATTCTATGAGGTACTAGAGACTATGGTGGTGGTCTCCGCGCAGCCGGTCCGGAGACCCTCCGCTGGACATCGGCTGCACCGAGGATTGACTCGGGCCTTCGTCACCAGGACGTGTTATGAAACGGTGACGCAGTACCAAGTCCCACCCGGGCGGTTCCTCATACCTATCCCGGTTACCATCCCGGTACCGCAGGCCCACGTGGAGGCGCCACGTGGGGAGGCCCCGACTCCTGTCGAGCCAACGCCTGGGCCTACTGCGGCTGTGCCACCTGCTCCGAGGCCTACCATTCCTGCTGTTCGGCCTGCTAGCCCTGCTGTGACGGTTCCTGATCCTCCGGCTGCTCCTGCTCCTGTTCCGGCACCTGCCCGACCATCACGGAGATCCGAGCCTGCACCGGAGCCCCGAGCCCCAGCACCGGCACCTCCGCAGCCTCGAGGCCGAGGTGAGGCCGCCCGCCAGCGACTCCGGGACGCTGTCTCGGAGCAGCGACGCCGCGAGAAGGAGGCCCAACGCTACATGGCCGGCCGGTCTACAGCTGGAGCCTGGGTGGAGAAGAACCGCACCACCGGCATGGTCCGGTTCTTCGACAAGCAGCGTGGCTATGGCTTCGCCACTCAGGACTACACCGGACGGGAAGTATTTATACCCCGCCGGTCCGTCAAGAGGCCTGATCTGCCGGAGAGCCAGCACAACCTGAAGCCAGGCGAGTGCATTGAATTCTCCCTGCAAGAGGGGCCCAGAGGACCTTGGGCGGCTGGTGTGATCCGGATCCCCGACTCCGATGAGGACCGCTACTTCCCGCACGACGACTGGTATGAGGACGACGAGTGGCCGGAATCTCCGAACACCTCTTCTTCCTCGGCTGCGAGTCCCCGGGCGGTGACCCACGTGAATGCCCCATCCACGGTAATCGTGAGTACGGGTCCCATTGCCATCCATGGGCCGGGCATGATCCAGGGCGCCACCCCCACCGTCTCCCCTGCCGGGAGCATTGCCAGGTCCCGCGGCTCTTCTGTGGGAGAAGACATCCCGGCTAGCGAACCTTGTCCGGAGGTTCCATCTAGGCCCACATCTCCCCTTGCCGGTTACCAATGGGGTGATGACCCGGCCCCGGAAGAACCGGAGCTGGAAGGAGCTGCAGCGCGGCCGCCGGGCCCTGTTTATTTCTTCCTGGACCCCTCCGTGGTCCCTGGCTCAGTTGAGCCCCCGGCTGGAACAGCCGACACCCCGGGCGACAGCGCTCCTCCTCCTGAACGTCCGGAGGATGTTGCTGCACCTGCAGTACCCGCTACTGCCACCGGGTGTCCCCAGCCGGCACCTACTCCCGCTGAGGACGCACAGGATTCCCTATTGCCTTTGGATCCTGTCCCTGCTGAACCGAGCGAAGGTGCATCTGACTAACCCCTGAAGGGCTGTAGCCCTCTCCAGGTACTTTGTACATATGTATATTTATTTCTGTCCTTTCCCCAAAGAGCCAGAGACTTTCCTGAGACTCTTACCCTTATTTATCTCAGTCAAGAGATTATACATTGTCTTGTGCTATGATAGCACCCCTTCCTCTGCCACAGCAGAGATTCCTACCAAAGGACTCTGTCCCTCTACACAAAGAGGAGACCCTTTGCTTCTCAGTGAACTTTTCCCCACATCAAGGGCTGTACCCAGAAGATGGACTTTGTCATTAGAGACCTTCTGAGAGACTTTTGCCAGATACTCCAGGGAAAAGTTGCTATTGCTATTGACTATTATTTTGCACTTAATGCCTTCCTTTTTAGGTATGGACATTCTGTTTGCACTTTTTATGCCTTTTCTTTGCAGGAAAGAGACATTTACTATCGTGCTACCCTGAGTAGCCTATCCACCTCTGTAACGTTTGCAATGTTATAAGATGTGTACCCATTGGGCTCCTAAGCCAATGTGAATTTACCACATGTTTGCACACTGTCATATCTGCCAGTAGTCTGCATTAACCCTTTCATAGGCTTTTCAGGTTGTAGTGTGGCTGTGTCGGACCGTCTTTTATGTAAAACACTGACCGCTACCTGATCCCTCAAACTGAGGTTTGCACGTGGGGGTAGTCCGTAAACTGCGGGTCTTTAGGGGACCGGGGGTGTTACAGAGTTAGCACCTGGATGCCACTCATACATGGGTAAGGATGCCAGTCAGGAGGTACTTGTGTCGCATATGCTAACGCAATGCAGATAGACACCTTATATAATTGCCGCCAGGGAAGAAGTGTTGATAAAACAAATATACAGGCCTTGGTGCAAGGAGTGGATTACAGGACATGACACCACACCTTTCCTACTGTACAGTTCGGTTTAATGGCGTCAGCGACCAACTGTCATACAGCTACATGTTTTTGTCTTTAGTCCGACACCAACCCAGGTGCCTGTCTCCAGGACCATGGGCGGTTTGTCCCTACACCTCACACAGCCTGCACTTCCCAGAAGTGCCCTTAGCCCCCTCTGTGCCCCAAAACATCTATAGTCGAGCCGAGGGCGTCTCTTTCAATTGCCCCCGGGGTATGCAACACCCTCGCCGATGCAATGGCGAGGTAGGGTTTGCGAATACGTCCCACCTGCATGTAATCACCTTACACTACATGGTCCTGATAGGACATAGCGGTATTGCAGTGGTGAATCCTGCCTGGCAAGGCAGGAGTTAAGTATTTTGTATAATGCCAGATGCTGTTATCCAATGATATGTGTTACATCCTGTCTCTGTGAACTGAGAGGTAATTGGAGGAGCAGCCACCACCTGACCAAAGGGAGGTAATAAAACCCCCTGGCCAGGAATGTTCTAGTGAGTTAGGAGAGAAGTCTCTCTCAGGAGAGAGAGGAGAGCAGTCTCTCCCAGAAGGGAGAAGAGACCGGTCCTAGTCAGGCCCTCTGGGTCTGCAGGACGCATGCAGAGAGTAGTTAGCTGAGCAGCAGCTCAGAGCCTCTAGCACACCGGACCAGTGCAGGAAGAGCCTAGCCCCTGCCTGAAGTGGAGAATAAGACTAGAGTTAGTGTAGTGAGGAAAAGGGGTATCATCTTACCTTTAAAGGTGATACCTGAAGAGATCCAGGACCGAGCTGAAGCCTCCTCTAAGGACCCAGCTGTCTCCCAGCCTGCCCTATACATCCAGGCTGGTGAACTACATCCTGTGGCTCCCTCCAAATACCTCTCCAGTACTCCACCATCTTGTTAAAGGCACGTTGCTGATGTTCCTGTCGGTTCCAATAAAGAACTGTAAGTGTTTCTGTTCAACCTCTGCCTCCGTCTGGTCCCTGCTACTACCGCTGCCCTCAGCACCGGCACCCTGTCCATCACCCAGAGACTCACCCTCGGGACATTAAGGGGTTGCCCCAGGGAGATCCGCTATAGCAGCCGCTCCCTCATCATTTCTTGCCAACACCACCCTGCTGGAGACCTGCCAGGCTGTAGGACAGCCCTCCGGTTCCCCCCGTACCAAGCACCGTGACAATAGCGTGCTTAGGCCGCAACCGCCAGCCACTCCGGTACAGCGGGCCCCGGCTGTCTCTAGGCCTCACCGCAAGGGCTAGGCCCCGGTGGGGGATGTTGCAGATAGATAATAGATAGATAGATAATAGATAGATAATAGATAGATAATAGATAGATAGATAGATAGATAGATAATAGATAGATAATAGATAGATAGATAGATAGATAGATAGATAGATAGATAGATAGATAGATAGATAATAGATAGATAATAGATAGATAGATAGATAGATAGATATGAGATAGATAATAGATAGATAGATAGATATGAGATAGATATGAGATAGATAGATAGATAGATAGATAGATAGATAATTCCAAAAGAAAAGAGACTGCACTCTAGATTAAATGTGAACAAACGTATGGGTGCTTTATTAGCCCAAGTGCACCCATCCGTTTGTTCACATTTAATCTGGAGCGCAGTCTCTTTTCTTTTTGGATTATTATTGTCAGGTGTGTCAAGACCAGTATTTTTGGGATTTGCACCCACAACAGTATGTTTTGGATTGTGGGAGGAAACCGGAGGACCCAGAGAATAGATATATAGATAGATGATGGATAGATAGATGTAAGGTAGAAGAGTAGATAGATAATGTAGATAGAAATATAGATATGTGTAAGACAGAGAATAGAAATATATATAAATAAATAGGATATGGTTAGATAGATAGATGGATAGATAGATAGATAGATAGATAGATAGATAGATAGATAGATAGATATGAGATAGATAGATAGATAGATAGACAGATAGAAATATAGATATGTCATGTGATTGATTGATAGATTGGTGACTTGATAGATAACTCCTGGACCGATCATAAGCACTGGGATACTGTTTCCCTGTCCGAATAGAGCTGCAGGACAAGAATAAAGACGCCTTTCCTGTGATGTTTGGTGGTCAGAGCCGTCACCCATACGACCAATTCTTGCCATTTCCATCATGATGATTAGAGCAGTGCGGGGCCCATTCATCACGGCTTATAAAAGTGGTGTACAAGCTGTGATTTAGCCACAATTCCTAGCACCGAGCTGCAAATGGTAACTTTTGGGTCCCTTTCCGCCGAGCTGTTGGGCTGTGTAGTGGACCTGCATGGGGGGTTCCTGTTCCGCACCTGCACAATGCTTATAGCCTGCGCCTCACTGGATAGACATTGTTATCCTGGGGAGTAGACACACATCCCTGGCTCACAAATAGTCACCCGTGCTAATATTACTGCCAAACTGACATTGAACAAACCAGGGGCATAAGGTTGCGATCACACCCGGGCCCAAGAGGTTTAGGGGGCCCTTAGGGTGTCACTTTCCCATATGAGAAGACTATTACTATAAACCATACAATATAGTCGGGGGGCCTGGCATATTTGTATACTCACACACATTTATACCAGCATCTGCTATGAGGCGGGGTGAAGCAATTTTGCTCTTGGTAGTACGCCTGGCAAGTCCATGCTACCTGAAAAATCTATTACATTGGAGCGCTGTGCTGGACACAGGGCGATGTGCGTGATGACGGTGTCACTATACACCAGATGCAGCTGCAGGCGAGAGAAGAGGAGAAAGCTATGGGGGTGCACAGCAAAAAGGCTAGAATCGGTCCTGAGTACCATATACACCCATGCAGCATATACACACAAATACAGCATATTCACATCACATCTACACACATATACAGCAAATGAACACATACGTACCATAAAATAACATATGCAGACATACAGCATATGCACACAGTACAGACGGTCCCCTACTTTAGAACACCCGACTTACATAAGACCCCTTATGTACCTCCAGACCTCTGGAGGTTGGAAAGTTACGGTACTTTAGCCCTAGGCTACAATGATCAGCTGTAACAGATATCAGAGACATCTGTAATTAAGCTTTATTATTAATCCTGGTTCTTATGACAACCCAACATTTTAAAATCCAATTGTCACAGAGACCAAAATAAATTTGTCTGGAGCTACAATGATAAAATATACAGTTCCGACTTACATACGAATTCACAGTACAAGTACAAACCCACAGAACCTATCTTGTATCTGCCTGTACATACAGTATATACACTCCACACACACATAGCGCAAATACACACCCAATACCACAGATGCATAGGGGCCCTGACACTGTGGGCCCTGTAACAGCTGCTAACCATGTAGTTAAGTTCTTGGAACTTCATGAGAAAGACAGTGTTACCAGTAATACTTTTATACAAGCCCCGAATAATACTGCCACACCATAACCAGTAGCATTACCACAAAATGAAGACTCTATAATGCCTCCATACTGATACTGATCATACAACACTATATTTAGAACAAGATTACCCACACTGACAAGATATTGGTAGTCATACACGGTATATATATTGTAGGTGATTACTTTTCAGTTTTTTTTCCTAGTTGGCCGTGACAATAGTGCATCATAGAGTATAATGCCCCCTCAGTAGCGGATTGTAGTATAGGCGGTTTGGGCCTACCAAATTTTATACTGAGAAGGACCTGCACCAATGAAATACTCCTACAACTGTTCCTGCTCTCAATACACATGTACATAAGAGGCATTTCTGGACCATTGAAGGTCCTCCAAAAGTCCTTAAACTGCAGTTTGAAAACAAGCAGAAGGGACACATCCTCCATTCCCCAGGAAGCTGATTCTAGAACCATATGTAAGGTGTGATTCTAGACTTATAGGTGCTATAATATTCATACAGTCCAGGACCCATGGCTGTCTTAATCCACCTCTGATGCCCCTTCTCTGTTATCATTGTCCCCATCGAATTTTAAGTGCTCCCACTAGATTTTATAGCATCTCTTGTAATGGGTATAGTGCCGCCTGCAGTAGTAAAAGTTCCTTATGTTGCCTACATCGTGTCCCCTGTACTGGTTATAGTCCACCTTTAGCCATTGTAGGGTCCTCTTTCATCCATAAAGTCATAGCAGTCACAGTGCCCCTTTTGTAGAGGCCCCTTTGTAGTCCATAAATTGTCCCTTCAGTGGTAAAGTGCCCCTTGTAGCAGGGTCAGCTCCAGGTTTCAGTAGGCCTCTGGGTGACAGAGCCTCAGTGGGCCTCTTTGCAGTAAACTCATGTGACACCATAAAAAATTCAGGAACTAAAACAGGGTCTCCTAAAATGTACCCTCGTTTATCATCCCAAACAGCTTCCTCATAGATTGTTTTATATACAGCCCCCTAACCCTCTATGAATTAATTAGATACAACCCCCCTCACCCCTATGGATTCATTATGTACAGCCCTATGTGGGCCCCTCAGCACCTCTGGGCCCCTGTACTTGCCCTGGTATGCCCAGTGCTGGCGCCGACCCTGCCCTGTAGTCTAAATAATGTCCTCAATAGTAGTAATAGTGTCCCATGCAGTGTAATTAGTGTCTCCTGTTGTCTATATATAATGCCCACTGAGGCCTACTAAGTCAGCCCTGTTGCATATAAAGTGTCCCTTCTAGTGGTTATAGAGCCCTTGTATATATTATAAGGGGCACTATGGGGTGACACCTGTAGTAGTTGAAGTGCCCTCTGTTGACTTTATGATGCCCTTTAGTAGTCTATATATTTAGCTTCAGTCCTGGTAAAAGTATCATGCACGGTATTCTATATAGTACCCCCATTGTTTATATGAAAACCCTGAAGTTTTTAGGCCCCAAGCACACGAACATATGGGGTATGTATGTACGTCCGCAAGCTTGTCCTACCTTTCTCCTTGTCCTATCTTCCCCGTGTTACGGGCCGTGCACCTTGTATTGCTACGGAGAGCCTTAGAGCCTTAGAGCTACGGAGAGCCTTAGAGTTCCACCGTGTGCCCCTGTGGTCTATAAGCTCATACGCTGCTTAAGATGGGACACTGAGGTCCAATGAGCCTTACAAAATGGTGGTGCAATGGCTTCCTGCTCTGCCATAGGCTGGAATTTTAGATGCAGATGAAGTTGTGGGGTCTGTATCCGGCCTCTCCTTGTACTCCTGTCCCTGTAAAGGTCCTGACCAGAGGTTTTGTTTTCTGGGAAATGGGGGACTTTAGGTGACACATTTTCTATGTGTTTTTTTACATTCTAAATGACTGTGATAGAAATGTTCAAGCCTCATCGTGCCGAATAAAAAATACCTCATGGATTAAAAAAAACAAAAATACTGTGAATGTAAAACAAACACACGTCATCTCCGGTGCTCCTGCTCGCCCCTGGGGATTTAGCGACTACTAATCTGCTCTGATTACTCCCTGCGTGGTCCCGGCCTACACATTACACGCCATTATCTGCCGCAAGCCACAAAAATCTCCGCTTAAACTGCCTGAGTGGGATACAAAAGTGGAAATTATCTCGGAATGGGGCAAAACAAAAATGGCCTTTTTTCATTAATGTGTTTTTATCATGAAAGGAGTTGTTAAAGTTGTCATTTTCATAAAAAATAATAATGTCTTAATACCACGGCCGTCTGGAAATCATAACTTTAAATTAGTTTTTACCCATTTAGTTGTAGTGGAGTTTTTTTTTCGTTTAAATGTTTTAATAATGTATATAATATACATTTTAAATAGGTTTTCAGGTTTTATTTTTTAGTGTATTTTTTATTTATAAAATGGGCAACCTTACAATATTCAAATGTAAATGTAATTCAAATTCTGTGCACCCCTACCTGTAGAATGGTACAGCTCATGGATCAGTTCCGTGTAATATAGTTATTATTGCATGGGCCACGCTGGGGCAGTATCCCAGGATACTTTTTCTTACGTACGGAGCTAGCCAATCCCTTTCTGGACTGCTCCGCGATCAAGAAAAATCCCACCCCTCAGATTTGTATTATCCATTGTTAATAATGTTGTAGGTAGTCACAGCTAGGCCTATGGTCAAATCTTTGACCCTCTCAGGATTTATTTCAGATCATCTGACAAATCAAGTGCCCCTGTAGAGGCGGGGACTGGTGTGCTGGGTGAAATTAGAAAAGGGGTCTGGGGTTCCCCATTGGTCTTTCATAGTATTTACAATATTAAAATGAAAGCTGTGTCCGAAACAAACCCCTGCCCCCCCCCCCACACACACACACTGTTCCCAAGAGAAGGTGTCTTGTGTCTTATTTGCTCCTGGTGCGGAGGGCTAATTTACAGTTCTGTGACCCATCATGTGGTCTGTTGCGTTATAAATAAAGCTAAGTGTAATGAGAAAAAAATTACATGATGCTCAGAGGATGTTTGGGCAGTTATGTGATTAGTAGAGGTCACGTGACATGTGTGGGGGTCACATGACTGAGGTCATCAGTCCTACAGCTGCATTTCATTTTCAAATAGAATGAACTAGAATGTAATAGGATGTATTTTTCTACTGCCTAGATATAGTGAAGATACAATCAAAATTCCAAATGCATACTGTATTTTTTAGAAAAGTATTTCATAGCCAATTCTGAAATGAAAAATGTCACATCATGAAATCAGACAACCTCTTTATAGGAAAATTGTCACCAGATTTTACCCCATTACACTTGCAACCATTACATTTTCCATTCTAGAATTCCCTATTTGCCTTACCTGTGCATGGTCAGGACTGGAGTGTTTTTGCTCAGTTTTTATTATTTGTATTTCACCTGGAAGACAAATGAGCCGCAAACCAGGATTACTGCTACATGGCGAACTCCAGCACTCTGCTTGAAAAAGCAAATACCTTAATGTACCCAAAAAGTCACTTAAATACAGCCAAAAAAATGCATCAAATTTAGACAAATTTGTTCCATTGTTGGAAATGCAAACTGCAGATATAAACCCAGTTCCTGCCTTTTTTAAATGGGTTGTTTCTAGGTACTATAGACCCGAAGATTGGGACGTCTGAAATTACACTCCCCCTGAAGCCTGTAAGCTTGACTCATCTCTGCATAAAAGTGCCATCAGGAACAACACAGTCAGGAGAGTCCTCAGATACAGTGCCAGCCACATGACTTTCATTACGGTAACAAGAGGACCGGAATTCAGTGCCAGTGTCAGGACTGGCTCCAGGTTCATGTAGGCCCCTGGGTGACAGAGGCTTAGTGGATCTCTTTTCAGACAACTTACATCCTGACACCACACTGCCTCCCCCCAATAGCCACACTGTCCCCCCATAATCCACATTGTCCCCTCATAAGCCACATTGTCCCCCCACAAGCCACACTGTCCCCCTATAACCCACACTGTCCCCCATAACCCACACTGTCCCCCCATAAGCCACACTATCCACCCCTGTATCCATACTGTCTCCCATAAGTACATTGTTCCTCCATAAGACACACTGTCCCCCCCTCATAAACCACACTGTCCCCCCGTAATCCACACTCCCCTCCCCATAAGCCACACTGACCCCTCATATGCAACACTGTCCCCCCATAATCCACACTGTCCACCCTCCTAGCCACACTGTCCCCCCACCCATAAGCCACACTGTTTTCAGACCCCCTCCCCATAGCCACAGTGTCCCCCCCTCCCTGGTAGCTATGACATCATCATGTGCGCTGGCTTCAGAGCCATCGACACAATGGGGAGCGCTGCTTCGGGGGAGAGAGGAAAGGTGAGTTTTGCATTGTGCGCAGCCTAGGGGCAGAAAACAAGAGGAAGCGGAAGGTGATCATTCGTACCAGTATCTTAAAGTGACCCTAGTACAATTGATCCTCGAGCTGACATTTTTTTTCTGTCCCTGAGTAGGCCCCTCTAGCAGCCTTGAGCCTCTTTACTTGCCCGTGTGCTGGCTCTGGGCCCAGTCAGGCTAACAACTTTCTTACCAGTGGCAAAGGGAGAGTCCTCAAATATGACATCAGCCACATGAAAAGAGGACCCTATATACAGTCCCAGCCATGTGACCTTTATAGCAGTGGTAACATGGAAACCCTCAAATACAGTACTCCAAAATACTATTCCAACTGTTCGAGGACATGGTCAGAAGTTAGATTTATAGATCATATAATGGCATACACTGTACAGGTAGGAAAATAGGTCATGACCTTTATAGCAGGGGTAACAAGAAAACTCACAAATACTGTGGGGGAGATTTATCACTGCTTCTATAGCAGTTTTTTGGAATGAAAGCAGTGAAATGATCACAATTTCTTATAGTTTCAAAAACAGTCATTGCTAGAGGACCCCAAAATACAGTTCACCTGAATTACAATGACGGCACAAGGAACCCCAAATACAGTTTACGACTGGGATATAATGAATAACAGAAGTCAGTGCAGTTCTGTTCCGCACCTTCCAGAATCCCACCCCCACCCCCACCCCAACCTGCCCATAAATGGCGAGCCAGAAAAGATATTCTCACATTGGACATTTTTACACCTCTTAAAAAACAAATGCTTACACCGGACATGAACACATCCAGCACCCCCCTGCTTTGCAAATTATTATACACTTTTCCAGTGTAACCGATACAAGCTCAAAAAAATGGGTTTCGTTTTCAAGGCTCCCGCCCTCCACACATTTACATTTCACCTTCCTTTAAAATTTTCATAAATGTAAAAACAAAAATGTCAAACAAATTTACTCCAGATGTTTTCAATTCATCCAACAAAACTTTTGTTAAATTTTGGCAGATAACTTTTACTTAATTCCGAGGCTACATAATGGCGCCATAAAAGATTTCGGAGTCCTTTGATCATGGACTTTCCCGATTTTATCTCCTAAATCACCTTAATCTTTTTTTTTGTGAATAATTTCTTTCATTTCCTTATTGCTGACGTTAAACTGACTCGTCTTCATTTTTTAAGATTTGGAACAGCGAAAAGTGTAGTGTTCTCCGCAGTAATAAGGTTTAATTGATTTGGGATGGGTGTCATTTCGCATTCGGCTGAGATGTAGCTTTTTTTTTTTGTCCGCCAGTTGGATTTTGCTTGCCTAAATGTTTTCTTTGTAGATGGATGTTAATAATCGTCCCTCACAGACTCCTTCACTTCTAAGTAATGACTTAGCATTGAAGACGAGACTACGATAGTCTTTGATACGCAGTCTCAGCAAAGTATTTCCTAGTACTGGGTGTCTATTTTGGTGCAATATTCTCTTCCTGGCAGCCATCCTTTCCTTTCACTTAAACCCTACACTGCAAATCTCAAGGAGAACGGAGTCTCCAATAGTTACTGTATGCGTACAGGACTCTGCAATAAATTACGAGTCGGCTCCTCTCTGAGATTAATTAATTAGAGAACTTGTCTAATTGATTTAGGATAACTCTGGTGTTGGATAAAGAAGTTATATTATTGATGAGCAGTCCTAAAACTTGTCTCTGATTCATGAATTGATTTTGTGGTTTCTTTTATACAAAAATTTAAGGGTTTTACTAGTGGCATTGATTCATAGATAGGGGTTCAGCTAGGGGGGGGGGGTGAACAGATTCAAGAATTGAGCTCCATTAATTTAAGTAAAGTTATTAAGGCTCCACAGCTCCCTGCTTTACCATAGAATTGTGCTATATCAGTGTCTTGTAGACCACATTAAGTCAGTGTACAGTCTAATGTAAATGATTCCCAATATCAGTCCTCAATCTAGTTGCGAACTAGGAGCGACCACCTGTCAGTTCGCAATCTAATGTATTCACTATCCAGTCAGTCCTCAGTCTAGCGTAACCACTGCCACCAATCAGTCCTCAGTCTAGTGTAACCACTGCCACCACTCAGTCATCAGTCTAGTGTAACCACTACCACCACTCAGTCCTCAGTCTAGCGTAATCACTGCCCCCGCTCAGTCTTTAGCCTAGGGTTTTCACTGCCACCAATCAGTCTTCAGTCTAGTGTAATCACTGCCACCACTCAGTCCTCAGTCTAGTGTAATTACTACCACCACTCAGTCTTTAGTCTAGGGTTTTCACTGCCACCGGAATACCCTACTTGAGCGACAATGGCTATAAGTCTCCACAAGCCCACAAGGCGGCTTTAATTGGCAGTCTCCATAAGGAGAACTCTTACTTTCTGACTCTAGTCAAAAGCCTCTCAGTCAGCTAAACCAGTTCCCTACTGTGTTGTCTACAGTTGGGAATTTATTCCTTCTGGAATAGATATACTGGTTTGGTTTCATTCTTGCATCATCTAATTAGGCTTCCTGAAAGTCATGCTTGATTACAAGGGACCTGCCTTACAAGGCAGCTAAATGAGGTGCGGTTTTCCTTATCCAATCCTGGAAAATGTATTTGCATGTTTTCCCAGAATGCCCTAGTGGAGGATCAATGGCTATAAGTCTCCACATGCCTACAAGGCGACCTTCATTGGCAGTCTCCGTCTAGTGTAATCGCTGCCACCACTCAGTCCTCAGTTTCGTAATATCATTGCCTATGGTTAGTTTGCAGTACAATGTTATCATTGTGAACTTTGAGTCTATAGCAGCGGTGTCACACTAATTTTCACCAGGGGCCACATCGGCCTCATGGTTGCCTTAAAAGGGTTCAGTAATTGAGTAGTTTAGTAGTTACATTTATACAGCATTACCATTACAATCAGCCATTTAATTGGGTTAGGCCTTCTGGAAAAGATTAGTTTTTAGAGCCCATTTAAAAATTTGATAGTTCTATATTACTCTGATAATTCAGGGTAATGCGTTCTAGAAAATTAGTGCAGCTTTGGAGAAGTCCTAAAGATGTTAGTGGGAGCAATAAAAGAGAAAATAGTTTTCTACTCTGACCGGAGCTCCAATGATTTTCTATATGTCTTCTCTGATCCGTTGTTTGATAATCTACAGTTCTTGCCGATGATCAGCACAACTCCACAGATCCTTCTGATAAAAATACGCCACCATTCAGACCAACACCATCACCTTTTCACTCTTGCTTCATTCCCTTTATTCCTGAAGAAATATGTGTATGGATAGCGTAGTATGTTCTTTATGTTTAAAATGTACAAAACAGGATGCTAGCCTGACATGTACGCCCGACCCTAGGTTTCTCCATCACGGCTTCGTCCGGGGTGTTGCTGGCGTGCAATCCTTGTCCCTTTTTATGTATTCTTATTCCTATTTCATATAAAATTATATTTCAACATCTCAATACAAAAAAAATCCCCCCATAAAAACAGTATTATAAAATAATTTATGTCTAACTTTTACCCCATTTTTTTATTTCATTCATAAATACATTTCCTTCTGTCCCTTCATTTCATTCAGTCACAAATCTAGCAAGATGCACCTCTCCTATCAGTGACGGGCACATTACTATGGCCGATCTTTCGTCCAATCATATCTAGCTACAGGGGATTTAATCCCTTCTCTCCACAACACAAACGATGACACACCTTCAGTAACAACCAATTATCAACTAGGCGCGCTGTTGATATGATCCTATCAGCTGTCAGAAAACCAACACACCTTCTTATTCATCCAATGACTTTGTTGATGCGTAATTTGTATCCTCTAATCCATTAACCAAAGGCAGACACACCTTCTCTCTTATCCAATGATGTAGTCATTTCTTTTAGTCACGTTCTAGCTCGGGAGGTTTAAACCCTCCTATCAAAAATTCGATAGATGAAACAAAGATGGAGTTATCCAATCACCATTGGGCACATTATTCCTATAGTTCTACCTAAATCTAGATCCAAATCAATATGAAACCTAAGTGCACATATCATGGCAGTTTATATAATCCATTTGACTTCTGTCTAAACCACAATAATAACCTAAAGTGGCAATTTTTTTAGCCCTTTTGACTCTATCCAAACCAATCCAAAATCGCATTCCCACTAGCCTTAAGTGTCTATCCTTGTGAATCACCCCCCCCCCCATTTCATTAGGACCATGTTAGTGGGAGGTTTGAAGTAAAGAAGAGATTAATCTTATATATACGGTGCTGTCTAGCATTCCTTTTGTATCATACATTTCAGGGTAAGGTTTCTTCCATTTTTTGGATGTGATCTCTTCCCATTTATCTAAGGCTATTTTAATAAGAACAGAGTAAAGCTGCATCTTACTTCCATAGATGCAGGAAAAGTATGTTGCTGTAGTGTGGGGTCAATGATGGGGGGGGGTCATTAGGAGAGGCCAATTAATAATAATAATTCTTTATTTATATAGTGTACACAGAGCTGCACAGAGTTTTGCCAAACCAGTCCCTGTCCCCATGGGGCTCACAATCTAATCAACCAACTGGTATGTTATGGAGTGTGGGAGGAAAGTGGAGGACCAGGAAGAGAGAACATGCAAACTCTCTGCAGATGTTGACCTGGGACTAGAACCCAGGTCCCCAGCGCTGCATGGCTGTAATGCCAAAAGTTGACACGGATAACAAATATAAGAAGATTACCCCAGTCACAGTACCTGGATCTATATGTAATTGCCCCTTACAGGTTCCCTAAAATATACCATGAAAATCAAGCATAATACTGTATACCAACTACAGGTCCTTATTCAGCTTATTGAGCTGTCCTATGGGTGCTTTAGTATCCCAAAGTGTTTTGACATTTTCCTGTTAACAAATAAAAAAGATAAACAATCATTTTAAAAAAACACGTAAAACATTAGCAAAAATATTATATGGCATATAATGTAAACACATAGCCACCAAACATACCTTGAAAATGCTATAGCGACACTGTCGCAGAAACATATCTTTTTTAATCCAAGTGGTTTTGCTCAAAAAACAATTATGGGTGCATACTGGCTGCCATTCATAAATACATTACACGGAGCTGCCTGAACTGTCCAGACAGGACTAATCATCCTGAGTTGGATGAGTCATACACGGCAGGGATGGTAAAGTGATTGATTACTTCTGTCAGGGACAACACAGTGATTACATCATTCTCTTTAGCAGTGCATAATTAGGGTAAGAGGAGAAGCGCTGGGGCAGCCACAGGAGTGACAGAGTCTCATTAACATAATTTTATAATTGTTTTTCAGCAAAACCACTCGTTTCAGGGATTAAACAAGATATGTGCCTGCATCAGTTTATCTACAGCATTCTCAAGGTATGTTTGGTTTATAATGCATGGAAAAAAATAGTTGATTTCCTTTAAAAAGAACTATGTAAAAAGAAATAATATAACTCATTTTCAGAATTGTCATTCGTGGGTGGCTGGATATTAACTGTATGTGTTGGTCACTCCCCCCTTTCCACATCTGGCATGTCCCCCATTTCTTAATTTTCATTTACGGAGCTGCGTCAGTGTATAAATCACACTTCCCTTTCTATTTCTTTATCTCCTCCAGTTTGCATTTCCACTTTGCTATTAATTGCCTTCTCCTGTCGCGGCGTTAGGTTCCAGCATTATATTCTTTATGTGGGGATGTTCATTAGACATTCTCGCTGAACTTGATAGAAAATCATTCAAGTCACCATGCAACGCCAAATCCCGGCCAATTTGAATGCAAATTAAATCAATGAAATATGACCTTGAAGGAAAAAAAAAATGGAAGTTTGCGCCCGCTTTTGATAAATTCTGAATCGGGTCTCATTACGGAGAAGAGATCATATTTCTGTAAGGAGAAAGAAATATTTCTGCATCTTTCCATTGTCTTATAATGCAAACTCATTTAACAGGTTCCAAATGAATGTTCCAGAATCCGGTCCAAATAATACAAGATTAATGGCGGATTTTATGTATTTTATGGTGTAGGTCAGAGAAGGACGTCCCTCTGTTATTTCCCATAATTCCTTCTTTAAAGACGAATGGGATTGTGGCGGTAATAAATATGGAAAACCTATTTTATTTTACGGATATATGGCATTATGTGTTGTAGCATCTGGAAGTAGTAGGAGCGCTGGTAGCGTATTTATGTGGACAGTGATGTGGATGGTGATTTGGATCAATCCCTATGATAACTAAGAATAATAGATGTATAATAAACATTCTGCGAGGTCATAGAAACAATAGCAGAGACAGAGTCTCTTTCTATGAGATAGAGACATCTCAATTGCCCTTTAAAGGGAACCTGTCACCGGTATTTTAGCTAAAAAATTGTTCCCCTCAGA
The DNA here is from genome assembly GCF_040894005.1 of Engystomops pustulosus. NCBI lineage: Eukaryota > Metazoa > Chordata > Amphibia > Anura > Leptodactylidae > Engystomops > Engystomops pustulosus. The sequence goes on from NC_092412.1 coordinate 34,098,466, forward strand.
TTCCCATATATTCAACGTTAGAATTTTACTTGGTATCCAAGTAAGAGGTGGGTGTGGCCTCCTTGGGCTGAATCCAGCAGCTCCTCCCCATGCTTTCTCTTCATGCAGCAGTAATGTCATGTGACCCGAGTGACATCACCGCAGGTCCTTTAGCCTTCTAACATTATCAAACTGCACACCGAGGATATATCTCATAAAATTACACAAATCATATCACATGAAATCACAGCAGTCTGCATGGGGAGGACCAAAAGTCCATGTAGACATACTGTGATTTTTCCATGTAGTCAGATATGTGCATGGAGCACAGTTTGCTGAAAAAAAAACATAGTCGCCCGGCATTTGACCAATATTATCCTTAAACCACCAGGGCACAAGTATTATAAAAATTAACTTTTATTAGAATTCTAGTTAAGAACAACTGAACTAAGGTGTGTTAAAATACACAATGTGCAGTAGCTGGAAAATGGAAATACAGCAGGATTGGGATGCCCCTCGAACAAGCATTCATGGAGGACTTGTGCTAGAGGGATTGATCAGTTCCCTCTCTTATAGCAACAGATACTGAAGTGAGCATCTATAGGTGAATAGGAAATGTTCATAGACTCATCCCAGCTCTTCCTGTTATGTGGAGGACCTCTCCATTTTTCTATCTACGAGGCTATCAGATATGAGGTAGCCTATATGTAACATCAAATTTTAACATTTTCCTACGCACTGTCCACTGCCAATTAAAACATGCTGATCAAGCAGACCCGGCTAAAGGACCTGTGATGATGTCACCCAGGTCGCATTACATTAGACCACGCCCTGACTCTCTCTGTAGATCCCTAGATACCAGTAAAGTTTATAGCTATGATTTTGTGGGGATCTGAGGGAAACAATTTTTAGCTAAAAGAAGGGGGTCAGATAGTTACTAGGGCTCTATAGGAAAGCCACTAGTTGTATTTGTGAAAAATGTTGTGAAAAATGTTGTGAAAAAAGGTTTGCTTTAAAGGGAATGTAACAAGTATTATTGTTATACCTTCATAGTATAATAGTTTATACAGTTGAAAAAAGACATCAAGTTCAACCAAGGAAGAGAAGGGATTGGATGAGGAAGGGATTTAGGGGAAACAATTCTATATAATATAACCATCAATGTTATTTAGGTGCAAAAAGGCATCTAGACTCTTCTAGATGGGATGGATCTGAGAAGTAGGGATCTGTTTGAGTTATCAGTGGGGGGCCCAGCAGTCAGACCCCCCCCCCCCCCATGAGAACAGGGTCCTGTTGAATAAGGTAGTAGGTCAATCAAGCATCCTGCAGCTTCATTCGTAATCATGGGAACGGCTGGAAATTGCCAGGGAAAGGCAGTGTCGGTGATAGCCGAGGGCTGTGCTCAGCTATTTACAACACTCCAATAGTATGTAATTCGATTGGCCGGATGCTTGACCCACTGCTTCATTCAATTAGCGAGAATGTGAACCTCGTTCTGTGAATGGTGGGAATTCATTCTCGTGATTGGTGAACAACCCAGCAGTCGGGATCAGATTGTGGATAGGGATTAGCAACCCTTTAAGGCTCCTTTATCAAAGGAGGATCCAAGTACCAAGTACTGTTAGTTTTAGCAAATGTATTGTTATTTTGGATGTCAACTGATGGAGAGGGTAATGGTAGAGTATCTACAGGCCAGGAACAACCCCCTTACTGTGCAATGCCTGAGTATTGGGTGTCAAAACGTAAGTTATTGATTGCTCTGTAGAAGTGAAGGCTACAGGAAAAAGTCCCTACTGCAGCATAAGGTAAGTATTGAAGGATGCAAAGAGTTGGATTCAGTGGAGGTGATGAGAGGTCCTATTAATTGAAAGCTACCAACAAAATCAAGCATGATAAATTGGGGGCACTTACTCATAGATGAGCCAGAACTGGGTGTTACCCTGTCGCCTGCATGCCCTGTCTTCAAAGGCTGTTACACTGTGCAGAAGCACGTCCCCCCTCCCACTTGCTGCATTGTCACTTCCCTCTCCCTCTGTTTGCTGTAATCTCACACAGTGGGAGATGCTGTAATCCTGCACGGTGTAACAGTATGTGAAGGTACAGTATGGAAGAGTTCCCCATAGCCCCTCTGGCTCAGATTACCACAGTCACAGTGCCTGGATCCATGAGTAAGTGTCCCATGGTGGATTTTGGTGGTAGATTTTCTGTAAAGAATGCAAAGAGTTGGAGTTGGTGGTGGTGATTAAAAGTCCTCTTTAAAGGGAACCCATGATGCCTGTGTGGATATGAGATGGAGCCACACTTTATTTTAAAAACAGCTTACACAAGAAAAAAACATGGGAGCAGATTTATCAAGAGTCTGAAAGTCAGAATATTTCCAGTTTCCCATGGCAACCAATCACAGTTCAGCTTTCACTTTACCAGTGCTCATGAATATTTTAAAGGGGAGCTGTGATTGGTTGCCATGGGAAACTGGAAATATTCTGACTTTCAGACACTTGATAAATCTGCCCCATGGTGTCTGTAAAAAATACAAAATGGCCACAGCTTTATTTAAATCACTGGAATAAAACAAACAGAGGAGGAGTCAGGCGACATGCTAGGGGTGGGATTCACCAACACCCCAATCCACAGCTGCCTGACATACAGCACCCGGCCAGACAGCAATAAAGGGGGCGGCACGCTCTGGCTGCCATTCTAGCAGAGCCAGTCCACTTTAAGGGCGCCAATGACCCTAGTGAAGATTATCCATTGTGTGCTTCACCAACGTGCCCGCCCCTGGCTGCTTTAACCATTACCAGAGCCTTGAGGCTGGCCACTTCCAAAGCTCAGGCTGTTCACCACCATGAGCTTTTACATCCTCTATAAGTTAAATTAGTCCACCAATAACTTGCCTGCACCTTCCACCTGACTCCTCCACCGCAAAATAAAAGCTGCGACAGATAACAAAATGCCAAACTTTATGGCCTAATATTGACTCCCATTCTATTTCCTTCATACATATATATATATATTTCTTTTTATATATTTTTTAATGTACATATTTTTTTGTTTAATTAATCGATTTAAATATGGGCAACCTCTGACTCACAAAGAGTCATCCCACAGCGCTCAGGAGAGGAAAAACCCCCTGTGGAGGAAACCTCTAGGGAACCATGGCTGAAGAATTGCCCTTCCCCTGGGCTTAGGAGGATAACACCAACTTCATCAACGGTCAATTAAGAAATTTACATGGTACAAGATAAACAGTAATGGTAAACAGAGTCAAAGTCTAACAAATAACAGTTACAATCAGTTTCATAGCATTATACATGTAATTGTTATAATAACCAGTTGTAGAATAGTGATAAAACAGGGCGGGTGGGAGGGACATGATCCTTTCTGTTCTTCTAGAGAGAGAAAGAGAGATACAGGACAGGAAGTGACATCTCCTCCTGAGCTCCTCCCTTCTTACATTACTACACTATCCCACCTACTCTGTTCTTACATTACTACACTATACACCACCTACCAACTTATATGTTATAACTTACCTTGCACCCTGACAGAATCCTCTGTGTAGTCTTCGGTTTGGATGCATTTCAAAAAGCTTGTTGTGACTTGTTTGCAGACTGCTCAGCTCTTGGCCCCCACCTTTGTGCTCACCAGGCTGTGAGCTCTGTGCAGGAGCAGGAGGGAGGAGCTATACACAAAGGTGGGGGCTGAGAGCTGAGCAGTCTGCAGCACAGACAAGTCACGTGTGGATTTTTGAAACACATCTAAACCTATGCAGCTGTAATGGGCTTCTGTAATCTGTCTTTAGTAAAAATGAGGTCCCTGGTGACAGGTTCCCTTTAAAAGAGTTCCCTCACTCTTTAAATATAAAAATTTTCTCCACAAAAACACACTGTAAAATCGAATTACACAGAGTTTACTTGATCTACTCCGCATGACATCAACCTTTACATTTCCCAGAGTGTTCAGATATTGAACAAAATAAGGGTCGGATACTGCCAGCCAGACCACATGGCTCCTATTAGGACACAAATCGCAGGGCCTGTAGGCCTGGCACGAATTAAAAGTTCACATTTGATTTGAACACAACTAAAAATGATGTTCTGCATTAAATATTTTATCTATCCCAGTATCGGTTACTTTGTTTAGTTACTGGGGTGACCTTGGTGGACAGCGAAAATGGAGTTGCCAAAAATAGACCTGTGAGCTGTGAGCTGGGAGTATGTCATTGAACATCTACATGCATGCCAGCAGATCTATTGAACTGGATTTTGTGCTTTGCATGATGATCAGCCTGTAAATTCCATTTACATTAATCACCCTTAAACAACAACGACATGCAAAGTGAAATTTCAGCCTTTTCATTGCGGAAGACGGGCTCGAGCTCTGGACTCTAATGCCAGCCATTAAATCATTACTGGATGGGCTCCAAAGACGACCGCAATGAATCATGTATGTTGTCTGGTGAGACTAGGAGGGTCTTAGATGGCAGAGATCTTGCCGCTTACCCACAATAGTCAGAGCTATTATATATCCATTACTTGTTATTTATCCATTCAGTGGTGATGTACAGTATAGAATACAGAACTTCCGATCCCATGTATAGGCATATAGTGACTTACATGATAGATTTATCCCCACACTTTTGTATAACTCAGATTAAGTTGCCATCTATGTGCACACAATATTGTAGTATTTCTGGTCATTATATGACTTGTATTCTGCATTTTTTAATCAGTTTTCTCCTCTGCAGTTTCCATTAGTAATTCTCAGTTGTCGCAGAGCTGATGGGAGGAGACCAACTGCTATAATGGGACAGAATTACTTACCCGGTCATGTTGCGATCCCGCGGTGCGTTTTCCGACGAGGATTCGGATCTGCCGCAATTTACTAAGGTTGTGCATCCAATTTCCGGCATCTGTTGCTTCTGAGTTGAGATCTTCTTCTTCCTGGTGCATGTGAGTGCTTGATCATGTGACACAATTCCGTTTTTAAATTCCGCGGTTTGTCCGAATCCGTCGGGTTGTCCGACGTCACGCCCCCTGATTTCTGTCGCATGCAAGCCAGCACCGATGTGCCACAATCCGATAACAATATTTAAACTCCAATTGCATTTCTGCAAATAGAGGTCTTTTGACCAAGAGATAAAGTGGAAAGATATGTATAAAATTTAACTTTTATTTATATTCATTTAATAAATAAACCAGAGCTCAGTCTGTATTTGTCTCTTATTTGAAATAGGTATACTGAGCCGAAAATTATTTAAAAGATTTTTGTGATGGTAGTGGGTAGATATTTATAAATGTTGTACTACCATAAAGGGAGTTACCTATTGATTTACAATAGGTCTAGACCACAATCCAAATCTCTGGATCTTTTCGACTTATATCTTGTTTCTACAATCCGATAACATGCGCCAAAAACCCAGGGCAATTCATCGCAAAACGGAAATATCCGGGAAACCCAACGGAATCACGGTCCGCGGACCCGTAGTAAATGAGCCCCAGTGTTTCTCATAAACTGCAAAAAAGAATTAGTGGAGAATCTGTTGTATAATTTTCTTCCTGTATGGACTCACCCAGGTCTGGACCAGGGTAAAGGAAAAGGATGAGCGCTACTGACCCCTCTCCATAGGAACATGAGAGGGGCGCACTACAAATCTGGGTAGGAATAGGACCTGCTGTATCTCTTGTGGCATGATCGACTAGCTTGGTAACAGTGCTGTGAGACACCGTGAGATCACCGCATCGTAAATTGGTGTATTAGACCTCTATGGATTCTGTGATCTGCCCACAATTTGTGCAGCTAGATGATGGCCCCCAATATGGTTGTGTGCATGGGGCCTTATACAGAAGAATCAGCAGAATTAATTAATAGCATAGCAAAGTATTAACCTTTCTCTATGACCGTACCTTCAGTGTCTCCTTCCCTGGATCTTTCTCTTCTCATCTTCCACTCAGTGTCAGGGTTCCTCAGGGCTCAGTCCTAGGTCCTCTTCTTTTTTCCCTCTATACTGCCCCCATAGGACAGACCATCAGCAGAATTGGTTTCCAGTATCATCTCAATGCTAATGACACCCAGCTATATAGGTGTATGTAATATCAACCCTGCCTTACTGCAGAACACCAATGACTGTCTCTCTGCCATCTCTAACATCATGTCCTCTCTCTCCTTAACATCTCTCCATTTCTGTCTGTGATGTTATTATAACCCCAAGGCAGCAGGGTCCTCATTCCTATTGTTTCATTTGGCTGTTATTACTCTGTAATGTTTCATTTTATTTGTATGTTCCCCGGAATCTGTAGAGCGCTACAGAATTTGATGGCGATTTATAAATAAAGATTATTGTTATTACTACCTGTGAATGAGTACTGATAAATAAAGCTATAGAGAGAGATAGAAAACTCACTCCCATGTGCAGCAGCATTGGTGTCCCTCTCTCCCACCTTGTAGAACTGAGTTTACAGTAAAAGTTGTTAGTAGTGGTTTATAATTAATTAGTTATACATCAATATTCTCTAAAATTCTTGTCTAATTTAATGGCAATTCTTTACTATGATAGCCACAGACCCGGTTTAGATGAAACCACCAGTTGCATTGCAGGATATTGTTTGAGAGATTAGACCCCCTAGGGTTCAAGCTGCCTAGGGGACCTAAAAAAAGAATGGAGACAGAAATAAACAAAAGCAGAAACATTTTAGGTATTGCTGTGTCCCAATATGTCCCATAACATGAAAAAAAGTTGTCCAAATTGCCATTTTGCAACATATAAAAATTAGAAGAAAAAAGTGAAAAGGTCATACAGTCCCTAACAATGTAGCAAGGAGAATGTTACCTTGTTCTGCAAAAAATTACAACTTACACATCCATAAAGCATAGTATTAAAATGTTATTGGTTATTTTATAATACAAAACATAATAAAACCCATATAAATTTGGTTTCACAGTGACCGTACCGACCCAAAGAATAAAGGGAAGGTGTCATTTGGAGTGCACTGTGAATGCCGAAGCCCACGAGAAAATGGTGCAAATTTTTTTTTCACCAATTTTTTTTTTTTACCAGCCTCCCAGTACATGGCATGGAATATAAAATACTAAAACTAGGAAGTACAATTTGTTATGCAGAAAAAAACAAAAAAAATTAAAAAGTTCTGGACTTTGAAAGAAGGGAAGCAAAAAAACCTAAATGCAAAAAGAAAAAAGGGGGAAAAGGTTAAATATCCTAAAGAAAGAATAAAGGAAATCCTTCCAATCGCTGGGGATATTTTATTTCCAGCTTTTCAGTACATTACTCAGAATATTGAAGGGTTCCACGTGCTCCCCGTCTTCACAGAAAAAAACAGAAATGTAGATATTTTTTAAACAAGAAAAACTACTAAAAGTATTTGAGATGGTTCTACTCCTTCATTGGAGTTCAATTGTGTTTATTTAAAACAGTTTACACTTGATTAGGAAACGCACAAACCTGTCTATGACTATATATTTTGAGATGTGCAGGTTTTGCTTTTTCAATATTCAAATCTGTCTATGTAAGACTTCACAACTCAAAGCATGTTACATGAGAATCATGAGGTCTAAGGAACTGCCCAAGGAGTTCAGGGACAGAATTGTGGCAAAGCACAGATCTGGGCAAGGTTACAAACAATTTGTGCAGCACTTGATGTTCCTAAGAGCACAGTGGCCTCTTTGGGGAATCGTTCTGGCAGAGCGCTAGGTAGTAGTGCCAGAAGCAGAGACACACACGTGTTTCAGTCCAAATGAAGTGTTTTATTCATACACTTCAGTCTAACAACTTAAATTCAGTCTTAGCAATGTCATAAACAAAAACAAAACCTACTCATCTGAGTACTGACTAACCCAATAACAGATCCCTGTCCCAGGCACCCGCTCTTGGCCAGCAGGATATATAGAGGCATTCATTTATCTTTGCTGTTTGAACACAGTGCAGCAGTCATCTCTCCAGGTAGTGCCTACGTAATGTCATGGTCACGGGTGCCCCTGCGACCCATATCCTGGGCTGCAGACGCACTTGTGTCCCTTACTCTGCCCCTGGAGCCTGCCTGCCAGCTAACTCACCTGTCCCGGCTCCAGCGGCGGTCCCTGCGATGTCCGCGCCCCGCCGTGTGTGTTCCCGTCTCCTAGGGAGCTGCCTTCCCTGATAAATTCCAACCTCTTCCTGTGTCTCCTGCTGGATCTTTGAGCTTATGCCATTGTGAAAGTCTCCCTACAATATTCCTGTATGTTCCAGCGTTCCTGTTCCCGTGTTTCTGTGTTCCTGTTCCAGTGCTCCTTTGTGTTCCTGCGTTCCTGCTCCCATGCTCCTGTGTGTTCCTGCGTTCCTGCTCCCATGCTCCTGTGTGTTCCTGCGTTCCTGCTCCCATGCTCCTGTGTGTTCCTGCGTTCCTGCTCCCATGCTCCTGTGTGTTCCTGCGTTCCTGCTCCCATGCGCCTGTGTGTTCCTGTCCGTTCCTGTGTTCCCGTTCCCATCTGCCTGGACCTCCCGTTGCTGACCCCGGATTGGACTTGACCTTGCATCTCTGCCGCCTGTCCTCACCCTGTGCCTGAACTTTACCACTGGACTGTCTCCTGCAAAGGTACCTCGACCTTGGCTGCCACCGCTGGCTAGTCTCACCTGTGGAATGACCATCCTGCTTTGCGGCGGGCTCTGGTGAAGACCAGGTGCCACTTAGATTCTGGTCCCAGGTGTCGGCTATTACCACCTCCAGCGGTGGTCCAGAGCCAGATTCCGAACCCTAACACTGATTCTGGCCTGGAGTCTATTTCAGGCACTAACGAGTCCTGTGAGATGCACCTGTGAGCTATACAAAAAAGCAGTACGGAAGCCCGGATAAAGAAGGCATCCCGCTTCCAGCCTACCCCTACTCCATAATAAGCAGGGCCAGTACTGACATTACAAAGGTGATTATGCTAGTCCAACATAGACCAAACAGACTACTTCTGCTTACCACATCTTCATTAACCCTTAGGTTATTGCAGACAAGTCCAGGGCTTTTTACCAAACACTCTTCATCTGCCTAAATGACTGATACGGGTCCTCCCAAACTGCACCTCTCATTTTGGATGACCACAACTCTTCCTTGACCTGTCCGTTTTTCCAAACTAAGCAATTGTTAGAGAAGAGCCTTGGTGAGCATAAAGAAGAGCCCTTAAGATCACTGTGGCTGAGCTCCAGAGATGCAGAAGGGAGATGGGAGAAAGTTCCACAAAGTCACCTATCACTGCAGCCTCCAGCAGTCGGGGGACAGAAGCCTCTCCTTAGTTTTAGATATATGAAAGCCACATACAGTGTGCAACAATACACATGAAGGACTAATAGACTATGAGAAAATAAGATTCTCTGTTGAGATAAAGATTGAAGAAAGCCAGGCACTGTTCTTTGCCTGCCAAATATAATCCCAACAGTGACACCTGGTGAGGGCAGCGTCACACTATGGGGGCAGGGACAGGACAACTGGTTGTGCAACATCCCCCACCGGGGCCTAGCCTTTTCTTGGTGGCCTGGAGGCAGCCAGGGCCCGGGATACCGGAGTGGCTGGCTATTGCGGCCTAAGGCGTGCTGTAGTCACGGTGCTTGGTATGGGGACCGGAGGACTGTCCTACAGCCTGGCAGCTCTCCAGCAGGTGGTGTGGGCAAGAAATAAGAAAGGAAGAGGCTGATGCAGTTGTTTTTCCCCGGGGCAACCCCTTAGTGTCTGTAGGATGAGTCCCTGGGTAATGGAAGCCTGTGGTGGTAAGCAGCCTGGATCCAGGGATTAGTCGGATGCAAAGTTGTGCAAGTCAATTTACACTTCTTTATTGAACAGCAGGCAATGGCCAGAATGGGTTAAATCAAATTCTCAAGCTGAAAAGGTCATGGAGAGTTGGTCCGCAGTAAAGGTGCACACAGTCTGATAGTAGATGCAGGCTGGGCTGGTTCAGATGGAACTGGGTCCAAGTGGTGGAAGCTGCAGTTCTGGGCTTAAATCTCCAGACTTCCCCTTTGTGCCAGGTAGTAGGCCTGAGGCACTATAAATTCCTGGGATTAGTGGCGGTGGCAGCACTGAAGGTGTTCCCCTCACTGTGGCTCCTGACTGACTGAAATAAACCATGAGGTCAGACCATGTGCTCTCACCCAGCAGGGGTTTTTTACTCCCCTGGCCAGGTGGTAGCACCTCTCCAATCACCTTCCAGTTTGCATAACAGATACATCATTGGATAATCACACACCAGTATCTGCAGCTGCAATTACACTATATTCCACGTTCTAGAAACATCCTAGAGGGTTCATGACAGTTCCTGACCTGGAGAGGGCGCTATTCGCAACTACCATCCTGCCTATGCATTGGCAGGGGCGTTGTAGTTGTAATTGAAGGAAAGATGAATGCGGCCAAGTACAGAGATATCCTGGATGAAAACCTCTTTCGGAGCTCTGGATCTCAGACTGGGCTGAAGGTTCACCTTCCAACAAGACAATGACCCTAAGCACACAGCTAAAATAATAAAGTGGTGGCTTTAGAACATCTGGGGGAACCTGAGGGAGCTGGAGAGGATCTGCAAGGAAGAGGCAGAAGATCCCCAAATCCAGGGGTGAGAAACTTGTTGTTGTATCTTCCCAAGAAGACTCCTGGCTGCACCAGCTCCAAAGCTGCTTCTACTCAATACTGAGCAAAGGGGCTGAATACTTATGACCTTGTGATATTTCAGCTTTTCTTGTTTAATAAATTTGCAATAATATCTACATTTCTGTTTTGTTTTGTCAAGATGGGGTGCAGAGTGTATGATAATGAGCAATAAATAGAACTTTTTTGATCTTACCAATGAGCTGCAATAACACAGAGTGAAAAATGTAAAGATGTCTGAATACTTTCTGTACCCACTATATGTAATTTTTTGTTATACATTTTTGCCATATTTATAATATTTTGTCTCTGCATAGTTTGGTCCTTACATTGTCATCTTTTACTAAATGATAGAATATTTCACCCCATTCTCACACTTCTTCACCTGCGATCACTAATAATCCATGTGAACAAGCTTCAGCTGCAGCGCCACCTGCTGTCTCAGAGCTGCCATCACTCACTCTATAGTGTATGGTTCTCTCTGCTAATGTCTCAGAGCATATGCTGGGGCTATAGGACAGGCTTTGTGTTGCTTATACTATAGTTTTCCATACATTGTATAGACAGATTTTCACATTTTTTTACTCTTGGCTGATGCAGGACATGTAAAATATGGAGTTCAGCCCCTCCGCCATTCTCCTTAGTGCATTAATTAAAAAATGCAGTGCAAATGTATTAACATATATTTGCATATTCCTTATGTGATACCATGATGTGTCCTTTGACTATTTAATATAGGATTACCAAACTTTTACTTGATATTTAACCATATAAATGCCACAATGTTGCCGAATTGTTACTACGATTTCAAAAAACCTTTTCTCATATGATGAACATTCTAAAAGTTGCAAAATATAGGCAGTCCTCGGGTTACATACAAGATTTGCTCAAGTTTGCTCAATTTGAACTGTCCTGTCTGCTATACAACCATGCTCCATATTCAGCAATAGGTGGTTTTTAACTACCTGTAGAAATAGATCTAAGCTTTTACAAGAGATCCTCCAAAATCCTTTGTGTAACAATAAGATCAGGAGAGGTGATAGGAGGATATTAAATTGGTTGTCAAGTCAAAACCAGGCCACAGCATAGGGGATTACGTGCTGATTGGATAGGGATCTTAGTGGTGCTACGAAGGTTCTGTTGTACCCCCAAATGAACAGAACCTTTTGCTCCATTGAGGTATGCTATGTGATAGGTTCACAAGGATTGTGCCTACTCCTCCCACCGTGAGCTGAAAGGTGATCCCAACTGATTTTCCTTAAAGGGAACCTGTCACTAGGAACCTCATTTTCACGAAAGACAGGTTGCAGAAGCCCATCACACCTGCAGTGTAAATATGTCTTTCCGCTTTCTGTAAGAATTTGCATTACAATATAATTGTGTGTTATAACTTACCTTGCACCCTGACAGAATCCACTGTGTAATAATAATAATAATAATAATAATTCTTTATTTATATAGCGCACACAGATTACGCAGCGCTGCACAAGCATGTCAAATTGGTCCCTGTCCCCATGGGGCTCACAATCTAAACAACCTAACAGTATGTTTTTGAAGTGTGGGAGGAAACCGGAGTACCCGGAGGAAACCCACGCAAACACGGAGAGAACATACAAACTCTTTGCAGATGTTGACCTGGGTGGGATTCAAACCCAGGACCCCAGTGCTGCAAGGCAGAAGTGCTACTCACTCAGCCACCGTGCCGCCCTATATCCCATGTGACTTGTCTGTGCTGCAGACTCCTCAGCTCTCAGCCCCTGTCACTGTTCGTAGGGTCGAACTGTCAGAGTCTCTTTGGGGAGAGTCTGTAGACCCTCGGGACCTCCGCGGGAGATGAAGATGGTACTAGCCGAACACACAGGACAGGAGTCTAAGTGGCACCTGGTCTTCACTACAGCCTGCCGCAAAACAGGATGGTCTTGCTGCAGCATGGTGCCATCAGGTCGTTCCATGGTGCAACTAGGCCCCCTGGTGGCAGCCAGGGAAGGCAGGGATGCAGGAGGAGATGCAGGCCACAGTCCGAGCCTGGGGTGACAGCAGGAGTACAGCTTGGAAGCAGGAGCTGGCACACGACACAGGCAGACAGGAACGAACAGGCCCACGGAGCAATGCTGGTGACTTGGAAGCGTCTTGGAACGCTGGGAACAGAGGAGCCACCAGGAATGTATGGGAACACTGGAGTCACAGGAGAGCGTCTGGAAGGGCTGAAAGGGCTAATCCGGCTACCCCTTATAATCCGGCACCTCCCTTCCTTCCTCGCTGGATCTTCATCATTTTCCACGGAGCTTCCAAGGTTTCCAGATCTTGCTTCCCACAACTGGAAACCTTGGAAGCTCCTTGGAAAATGATGAAGATTCAGCGAGGAAGGAAGGGAGGTGCCGGATTATAAGGGGTAGCCGGATAAGCCAGCGCCAATCAGGAGGACGCTGGCCCTTTAAGGCTAGAAGAGCTGGCGCGCTCACCCTAGGAGCGGAAGAGCGGTCTAATTGGACGGGAAGCAGGCTTGTGGAGAGGTAAGTCTGGGCCAAAGGGGGGCACCGCGCCACACGAGGAGGCACAGATTATCCGCGACTAGGATCCCTGACAGCCCCCACCTTTGTGCTCCTGTGCAGCTTCTCCCTCTCCCACTGATGTCAGCTCACCAGGATGTGACCTCTGTGAAGGAGCAGGAGGAAGGAGCTGTACAGGAGCACAAAGGTGGGGGCCAATAGCTAAGCAGTCTGCAGCACAGACAAGTCATGTGTTGTTTTTTTAAATGCATCCAAACCAAAGCCCAACCCCTGTGACTACACAGAGGATGCAATTATATTGTAATGCAAATGCTTACAGAAAGCAGAAAGGCATAAATGCACTGCAAGTGTGATAGGCTTCTGCAACCTGCAATCTTTAGTGAAAATGAGGTCCCTGGTGACAGGTTCCCTTTGAACTATACATGTCCATTCTGTAAGCCTTTGCAGTTATATAATAAGGGTACATGACTACAGATCTTCTCCTGAGAAGAGGTGTAGGAATTTCCAAAATGAATAATCCACTTAAGAAAAAAATACATAAAATCCAATAAATTCTAGTAAAGGGAACGATCGGCCTCGTAAGTTGTTTTAGAATGGACTCCAGCGGCTTAAACAGTGTAATGAGTAAGAAGTAAATGTCAGTGCAGTATTGTAGGGGAAATACAGAATATGGTGATAATTACATAAGCATAGTTTACGCTGGAATACTAAATTACATGTTTTATCAGTTCAATTGCTCTCGGGGCTGTCTGAGTGCTTTAAAAATAGCTGGTGAATTTGCATTATATTAAATTCATGATTATGAGTTATGTTGGCTCTCACAGATAAACACCTAAAGTAGAGTAGAAGAGCAATTCTGGTCAAATCTCAAGATTCTGTAACTCCTTCATGGTCACAGTCCTGGAGATGCTGAGAAATATGTAGCAGGGCTCAGTTATGTATTGTATATAGTACCAGTCTGCTTGTATGGGCCCTTCTAAGGCTCCTGGACCCGGGGTACCCCCTCTACCCTTCATGTTACACCCCTGAGCAGTACTTTTCTACATGAGTATTTCTTAATTTACACCCTAACCAAAGAAATTGCCCCACCCCCATGCTATACCCATAAATTATTACAATTCACTGCATCTTAAATAAAATCTCCCAGCAAAGTCAAGCATGATAGACCATCTACATCAGGGGTAGGGAACCTATGGCTCGGGAGCCAGATGTGGCTCTTTGGCTGGCTGCATCTGGCTCTCAGACAGATTTTTAATAAATAGTGATGGCAGCTGTGTCTCTTAGACTGATCACTGGACACAGACAGAGATGTTACCGCTGCCTATGTCCTTTGTGAGACCCAGGCACCATCGTCGCCATCGTCTAAGCCTGGGTCAAAGAAAAGAGAGTGGGAGCGATGAAGAGCTGGCTGCAGGGAGCGCAGGTAGGTGAATAGTCTTTTTTTTTTTGGCTGTCACTAGTTTTCTACTGGGGGGCATGTGCTGTTGCTACGTATATACTGGGGGGCATGTTTTGTGGCTAGCTATCTACTGGGGGGCATGTGCTGTGACTAGCTATCTACTGGGGGGCATGTGCTGTGACTAGCTATCTACTGGGGGGCATGTGCTGTGACTAGCTATCTACTGGGGGGCATGTGCTGTGACTAGCTATCTACTTCGGGGCATGTGCTGTGACTACCTATATACTGGGGGACATGTGCTATGACTACCTATATACTGGGGAGCATGTGCTGTGGCTAGCTATCTACTTGGGGGCATGTGCTGTGACTAGCTATCTACTGGGGGGCATGTGCTGTCACTAGCTATCTACTTGGGGGCATGTGCTGTGACTACCTATCTATTTGGGGGCATGTGCTGTGGCTACCTATCTATTTGGGGGCATGTGCTGTGGCTACCTATCTACTTGGGGCATGTGCTGTGGCTACCCATCTACTTGGGGGCATGTGCTGTGGCTACTAGAGATGAGCGAGTATGCTCGTCCGAGCTTGATGCTCGTTCGAGTATTAGAAAAGACAGTGAAGAACAGTGAAGAATAGAATAAAAACAGTGAACACAGTGAACACAGGATCATTTAAGGAAAAAACACAGTGAAGAACACAGTGAAGAATAGATTACAGATGTTCTGAACATCTGCTCACTTAGCCGAAGACACGAGCGCCGACGCTGGATCAGGCATGCAGGAGCGGAGGCTGAAGTGGAGTGGAGCGGGCATCACCGAGCAGGTATGCGTGCATCACGGAGCGGGGCTGGAGCAGGCATCGGAGTGGGTATCGGAGTGGGGCTGCAGCGGGCATCGGAGCGGGAATCGGAGTGGGGCTGGAGCGGGCATCGGAGCGTGGCTGGAGCGGGGCTGGAGCGGGCATCGGAGCAGGGCTGGAGCGGGCATCGGAGTGGGGCTGGAGCGGGCATCGGAGTGGCGCTGGAGCAGGCAACGGAGCGGCGCTGGAGCGAGCAACGGAGCGGGCATCGGAGCGGGCATCACCTAGCAGGTATGCGGGCATCGGAGCGGGGCTGGAGCGGGCATCGGAGCGGGGCTGGAGCGGGCATGAAGGAGCGGAGCGGGAATCACCTAGCAGGAATGCGGGCATCACGGAGCTGGGCTGGAGCAGGCATTGGAGCGGGGCTGGAGCAGGCATTGGAGCGGGGCTGGAGCGGGCATCGGAGCGGTGCTGGACGGGCATCGGAGCGGGGCTGGAACGGGCATCGGAGCTGGGCTGGAATGGGCATCGGATCGGGGCAGGAACGGGCATCGGAGCGGGGCAGGAACGGGCATCGGAGCGGGGCTGGAGCGGGCATCGGAGCGGGGCTGGAGTGGGCATTGGAGCGGGGCTGGAACGGGCATCGGAGCGGGGCTGGAGCGGGGCTGGAGCGGGCATTGGAGCGGGGCTGGAACGGGCATTGGAGCGGGGCTGGAGCGGGCAACGGAGCGGGCATCGGAGCGGGCATCACCTAGCAGGTATGCGGGCATCACGGAGCGGGGCTGGAGCAGGCATCGGAGCGGGGCTGGAGCAGGCATCGCTCCGATGCCTGCTCCAGCCCCGCTCCGATGCCTGCTCCAGCCCCGCTGCGTGATGCCCGCATACCTGCTAGGTGATGCCCGCTCCGATGCCCGCTCCGTTGCCCGCTCCAGCCCCGCTCCAATGCCCGTTCCAGCCCCGCTCCAATGCCTGGGCCTGGAGCGGGCATCAGAGCGGGGCTGGAGCAGGCATGAAGGAGCGGAGCGGGAATCACCTAGCAGGAATGCGGGCATCACGGAGCGGGGCTGGAGCAGGCATTGGAGCGGGGCTGGAGCGGGCATTGGAGCGGGCATCGGAGCGGGGCTGGAGCGGGCATCGGAGCGGGCATCGGAGCGGGGCTGGAACGGGCATCGGATCGGGGCAGGAACGGGCATCGGAGCGGGGCTGGAACAGGCATCGGAGCGGGGCTGGAGTGGTCATTGGAGCGGGGCTGGAACGGGCATCGGAGCGGGGCTGGAGCGGGCATCGGAGCAGGGCTGGAGCGGGCATTGGAGCGGGGCTGGAACGGGCATTGGAGCGCGGCTGGAGCGGGCAACGGAGCGGGGCTGGAGCGGGCATGGAGGATCGGAGGGGGCATGGAGGAGCGGGCATCACGGAGTGGAGCAGGTGGAGCGGGGCTGGAGGATTGGAGCAGGGGCTGAAGCAGGACCAACAGCACAGAAAGAACACAGTGAAGAACAGATTGCAGATGTTCCGAACATCTGTTAACTTATCGGAAGAGACGCGCGCCAAGGGTGTTCTTCACAATAGTATTTGAAGAACAATGTGTGAAGAACACATTGCAGATGTATGGAAACATCTGCAATGTGTTCTTCACTGTGTTCTTTCAATGTGTTCTTTCAGTGAAAATGCTCGAGTCTCCCATTGACTTCAATGGGGCTCGTTATTAGAGACGAGCACTCGAGCATCGGGAAAAGTTCGTCTCGAATAACGAGCACTCGAGCATTTTAGTGCTCGCTCATCTCTAGTGGCTACCCATCTACTTGGGGGCATGTGCTGTGGCTATCTATACACGGGGGGACATGTGTTAGGGCTAACTATCTACTGGGGGTCATGTGCTGTGGCTACCTATTTAAATGGGGGCAAGTCCTGTAGCTACTAATCTACTTTGGGTCATATGCTGTAACTACCTGTCTACTTGGGGGCAAGTGCTGTAGCTACCTATCTACTTTGGGGCATATGCTGTAACTACCTGTCTACTTGGGGGCACATGCTGTAGCTACCTATCTACTTTGGGGCATATGCTGTAAATACCTGTCTACTTGGGGGCACGTGCTGTAGCTACCTATCTACTTTGGGGCATTTGCTGTAACTACCTGTCTACTTGGGGCGTGTGCTATAGCTACTTATCTACTGGGGTAATACATCTATATACAGCCGCCTTACCCCCAGTAATACATCTACATACAGCCACCTCACTCCCAGTAATACATCTACATACAGCCACCTCACCCCAAGTAATACATCTATATACAGCCGCCTCACCCACAGTAATACATCTATATACAGCCACCTCACTCCCAGTAATACATCTACATACAGCCACCTCACCCCAAGTAATACATCTATATACAGCTGCCTCACCCTCCAATAATAAATCTATATACAGCCGTCTCACCCCCAGTAATACATCTACATACAGCCGCCTGACCCCCAGTAATGCATCTATAAACAGCCGCCTCACCCCCAATAATACATCTATATGTATTTGTATGCAAGAATTTGCAGCGGTTTTGTCTGTATACTACTGTTGCAATGTAAAATCATGCAGAAACTGATAAAATGTACGGACAAAAATGCCTCATTTCTGCCCCTTAAAATTCAGCTTTGTAAAGAGTGGTGGTGTATTGGGTAAAATAGATTACAAGGAGAACCACTATCTACAATTTAGATCAATTTTCTTATTTAAAGGGATCATCGACACTACGAAAACGTAATAGACGATAATTGTAAAATAACTATTTGCGCCAGGCTATATATTTAGCTGAGGTCAGGAATGAGACACTTGTGAGGGATGATATCATGCTGGAGATGGCGGGACACGTAGGAAGGACAGCGCAGAATTTAAACTGGGAGTTCACTGAGAATCAATTGAGGGTTGTCGAACTCAAAGCTATTTGTCATGTCTGAGGTTTTGAAGTCTTTTCAGCTTTACATTGTAAAAGAATGAATTTGTCTCAGTTCTGACCTTGTCGGTGGCATTGCTAAGGGCCGGGCCGGTTATTGTGTTTATGTGGCGCAATAAACAGGAGCGAGTACGATAAAATATAGGTGAGATTTCTGAAATACAACTCAAATGGATAGGAAATATATTAAGGAGCACCAAATGTTCACTGACATGGCACATAGGTTACAGAAAATAGTGTATTATTCCTCCTGGGTAGTTATTTATGGGTGGCACTACCCTTGGCCCATGGGCCCGGGGCTATAGCCCCTACTAGTCTGGAATCACCCCCTACATATGATACTAGAATCAGCTTTTTGGGGAATGGAGGATGTGTCCCTTTTGCCTTGTTTCAATCTGTAGTTTCAGGATCTTTGAAAGGAATCTTGAGCAGGAACAGATGGTTGAGGATTTCATGGGTGAAGATTCTTTTGAGTATAAAATTTGGTGGGTATTTTGGGTGGCCATTGGCCTCCTAGAAGGCTTGGGTCCCGGGCTACTGCCCAAACCGAGTATAATATAATTCACTACTGGATGAGGCTATAACTGTGCAGTGGTGGGATTTCATGGACCGTTCACAGTACCAAGGACAGGACTAAATACCATAGTCATATATGATTCAAGGAGTCGGTACTTCCCCAGAAAAACAGTTCTGCATTGTAATCGTTGTTCTCAGTTTGGCACCATTGTTCTGCAGGAAAGCAGGGACTCCTGTTATGACATATCTCTATGATGCTCGGAGTCCCGTCCTCTGCACTATGGTCTGTGAAATCCAAGCCTGATAAATCCCCCATCCCTTTATTTTCTAGGGATTCATTTGTATAAGAATCAACATCAAATTTATGTTTGATTTCAGCAATTAATTTTGCAGTCGTTTCTCAGGCCTCAACATCTTAATAATCGGCCTAGATAACTGGATGAGTCTTATTCCAACAACATCTTTAAACAGATTTATCAATTGTATAATAAAAATGTAGTAATAACATTTCTTTTGTGCAAAATTCAGTTTATTTCACATAATGGGGCTATTTTACTAAGGGTCCCACGGCAGCATTTTCGTCGGGTTTCCGGATTTTTCAGGGATCGCGCCGGGGATTGTGTTGCATGCGATCAGATTTTGGTGCATCGGTGCATGCTTTCACATGACTAAAATACACTGGGAAGAAGAAGGTGAACTCCGGTGGACCTGATCGGGGAAGCGACACAACTTCTTGAAAATCCGGTGGACATTCCGGATCGGGGATTGCGCAGGACCGGGTAAGTAAATGTGTCCCAATGTATTTCACTTCTTTGTACCATAATCAGTGGGGGGGGGGGGGATGAATGAAAGACTTTGTGGTATATACAAAGGTGCCAACAACTGTGTTTTGTCTTTGAATCCTCATATTGCTGAAAATGTAGTGCCCAAAGTAAGGTTTTTGCCATCTCTAAATAGGGGGCATCACGAGAAAAAGTAGGGAAAAGGAAGGGCCATCAACCTCTGTGACAAACTCCCACTCTCAGGTGTCTTCACAGAGAGCACTTAGACTACAGAGTAGAGATGAGCGAACACTAAAATGCTCGGGTACTCGTTATTCGAGACGAACTTTTCCCGATGCTCGAGTGCTCGTCTCGAATAACGAACCCCATTGAAGTCAATGGGAGACTCGAGCATTTTTCAAGGGGACCAAGGCTCTGCACAGGGAAGCTTGGCCAAACACCTGGGAACCTCAGAAAAGGATGGAAACACCACGGAAATGGACAGGAAACAGCAGGGGCAGCATGCATGGATGCCTCTGAGGCTGCTTAAACGCACCATTATGCCAAAATTATGGGCAACAGCATGGCCATGACAGAGTGACAGAATGAAGCTAGATAGTATCTAAAACATGCAATAATTGACCCTGACACTATAGGGGACGGCATGCAGAGGCAGCGGCAGCAGGCTAGAGAGTGGCATGGCGACATACCCTAAATGGACTCAGGCTTCAAACCAATGGGTGGCAGAGAGGAACCAAAGGAGGTGAGCAAGAAGTGCTCAAATAATATCGGTACATGATAAAAGTTTGCCAGTATATTTTGTGGATTACACAGCAGGGTGGCGACAAAGTTAACATGGAAGCCATGAAAACAACCCAAAATTCTGCCTGACACAGCTCGTTTGATAAGGGGACCATGTATGGAGGCAGTGAACTAGTAGTAGATTAAAGGTGCTGCAGTTAAAACTATGTTAGTTGGATCTTGGCATGGAGCTGGCGCTCCGCTGCCAGACGAGCTTTCGCCAATCCAATCCCCTGTCTCTAGGCTACTCCCCAAACAGCACTTTTGTATAAGATCAAGTGTAGTAGCGTTATTATAAGTTTAGGATATGCCGGGTGAGGGGAATGTAAACAGATGCGCAAGAAGCGCATGATGCGCATGGAGCTGGCGCTCCGCTGCCAGGCGAGCTTTCGCAAATCCAAGCCCCTGTCTCTAGGCTACTCCCCAAACAGCACTTTTGTATAAGATCAAGTGTAGTAGCGTTCTTATAAGTTTAGGATATGGCGGGTGAGGGGAATGTAAACAGATGCGCAAGAAGCGCTGAAATAATATCCCTAAATGGTAAAAGTTTGCAAGTATATTTTGTGGATTACACAGCAGGGTGGCGACAAAGTTAACAACTTTGATGTGGAATGCCCTGTAATAGCTCTTGGGCGGTGTGCCTTTTATCGCCTAGGCTCAGCAGTTTCAGCACCGCCTGCTGTCGCTTAGCGACGGCACTGCTGCTGTGCCTAGAGCTACCGACTGATGGCGCCATGCCCACGGATGGTAATTCGGAGGAGGAGGAGGTGGAGGAGGGGTGGGAGGAGGTATAGTAGGCCTTTGAGACCTGGACCGAGGTAGGCCCCGCAATTCTCTGCGTCGGCAGTATATGACCAGCCCCAGGGTCAGACTCGGTCCCAGCCTGCACCAAGTTAAGTGTAGTAGCGTTCTTATAAGTTTGGGATATGGCGGGTTAGGGGAATGTAAACAGATGCGCAAGAAGCGCATGATGCGCATGGAGCTGGCGTTCCGCTGCCAGGCGAGCTTTCGCCAATCCAAGCCCCTGTCTCTAGGCTACTCCCCAAACAGCACTTCTAAGAACCTTTTGTATAAGATCAAGTGTAGTAGCGTTCTTATAAGTTTAGGATATGCCGGGTGAGGGGAATGTAAACAGATGCGCAAGAAGCGCTGAAATAATATCCCTAAATGGTAAAAGTTTGCCAGTATATTTTGTGGATAACACAGCAGGGTGGCGACAAAGTTAACAACTTTGATGTGGAATCCATGAAAACAACCCAAATTTCTGCCTGACACACCTCGTTTGATAAAGGGACGATGTATGGAGGCAGCTATATGGACGACTTTTGGAGGTAGCAATGGAGACAACGTGTGGAGGCTGCTATGGAGACAATTTAATTTGGATAGTGCCTGTATGTGGCAGTCCCAAACATTTTTCAAACCAGAGGAGCAGGTAGGTGGCCCTCCAGTAAAATGGAATAGATTGAGTGCCTGTATGTGGCAGTCCCAAAAATTCTTCAAACCAGAGGAGCAGGTAGGTGGCCCTCCAGTAAAATGGAATAGATTGAGTGCCTGTATGTGGCAGTCCCAAAAATTGTTCAAACCAGAGGAGCAGGTAGGTGGCCCTCCAGTAAAATGGAATAGATTGAGTGCCTGTATGTGGCAGTCCCAAAAATTCTTCAAACCAGAGGAGCAGGTAGGTGGCCCTCCAGTAAAATGGAATAGATTGAGTGCCTGTATGTGGCAGTCCCAAAAATTCTTCAAACCAGAGGAGCAGGTAGGTGGCCCTCCAGTAAAATGGAATAGATTGAGTGCCTGTATGTGGCAGTCCCAAAAATTGTTCAAACCAGAGGACCGGGTAGGTGGCCCTCCAGAAAAATGGAATAGATTGAGTGCCTGTATGTGGCACTCACAAAAATTGTTTCAAACAGAGGACCGGGTAGGTGGCCCTCCAGAAAAATTAAATGCATGAAGTATAGCAAGAGCCAGTGGGCCCTGTCAAAAAATAGCCATTTTCCTCTGCTTTACTGTACAAAGAGGAGGAGAAGGAGGAAAATGAGGAGGAGGAGGAGGAGTGGATCAATTATTCAGGTTGAGCTTCCTTCACCTGGTGGAGATTGGAAATTCTGAGAAATCCAGCCTTTATTCATTTTAATAAGCGTCAGCCTGTCAGCGCTGTCAGTCGACAGGCGTGTACGCTTATCGGTGATGATGCCACCAGCTGCACTGAAAACCCGCTCGGACAAGACGCTAGCGGCAGGGCAGGCAAGAACCTCCAAGGCGTACAGCGCCAGTTCGTGCCACATGTCCAGCTTTGAAACCCAGTAGTTGTAGGGAGCTGTGTGATCATTTAGGACGATGGTATGGTCAGCTACGTACTTCCTCACCATCTTTCTGTAAAGATCAGCCCTACTCTGCCGAGACTGGGGACAGGTGACAGTGTCTTGCTGGGGTGACATAAAGCTGGCAAAAGCCTTGTAAAGCGTACCCTTGCCAGTGCTGGACAAGCTGCCTGCTCGCCTACTCTCCCTCGCTACTTGTCCCGCAGAACTACGCACTCTGCCGCTAGCACTGTCAGAAGGGAAATACTGTTTCAGCTTGTGCACCAGGGCCTGCTGGTATTCATGCATTCTCACACTCCTTTCCTCTGCAGGGATGAGAGTGGCAAGATTTTGCTTGTACCGTGGGTCCAGGAGAGTGAACACCCAGTAATCGGTGCTGGAATAAATTCTTTGAACGCGAGGGTCACGGGATAGGCAGCCTAGCATGAAATCTGCCATATGCGCCAGAGTACCAACGCGTAAGAATTCACTCCCCTCACTGGCCTGACTGTCCATTTCCTCCTCCTCCAACTCCTCCAACTCCTCTTCTTCTGCCCATACACGCTGAACAGTGAAGGACTCAACAATGGTCCCCTCTTGTGTCTCGCCAACATTCTCCTCCTCTTCCTCCTCATCCTCCTCCACCTCCACCTCCTCCGATATGCGCTGAGAAACAGACCTCAGGGTGCTTTGGCTATCAACAAGGGAATATTCTTCCCCCGTCTCTTGTGACGAGCGCAAAGCTTCCGACTTCATGCTGACCAGAGAGTTTTTCAACAGGCCAAGCAGCGGGATGGTGAGGCTGATGATGGCGGCATCGCCACTGACCATCTGTGTTGACTCCTCAAAGTTACTCAGCACCTGACAGATATCAGACATCCACGTCCACTCCTCATTGTAGACTTGAGGAAGCTGACTGACCTGACTACCAGTTCTGGTGGAAGTTGACATCTGGCAGTCTACAATCGCTCTGCGCTGCTGGTAAACTCTGGATAACATGGTCAGTGTTGAATTCCACCTCGTGGGCACGTCGCACAACAGTCGGTGAGCGGGCAGTTGGAGGCGGCGCTGCGCTGCCCTGAGAGTGGCAGCATCTGGGCTGGACTTCCTGAAATGCGCACAGATGCGGCGCACCTTCGTGAGCAAATCAGACAGATTGGGGTATGTCTTGAGGAAACGCTGCACTATCAGATTTAACACATGGGCCAGGCATGGCACATGTGTCAGTCTGCCGAGTTGCAGAGCCGCCACCAGGTTACGGCCGTTGTCACACACAACCATTCCCGGCTTGAGGTTCAGCGGTGCCAGCCACAGATCAGTCTGCGCCGTGATGCCCTGTAATAGCTCTTGGGCGGTGTGCCTTTTGTCGCCTAGGCTCAGCAGTTTGAGCACCGCCTGCTGTCGCTTAGCGACGGCACTGCTGCTGTGCCTAGAGCTACCGACTGATGGCGCCGTGCCCACGGATGGTAGTTCGGAGGAGGAGGTGGAGGAGGGGTGGGAGGAGGAGGAGGCATAGTAGGCCTGAAACACCTGGACCGAGGTAGGCCCCGCAATCCTCGGCGTCGGCAGTATATGAGCAGCCCCAGGGTCAGTCTCGGTCCCAGCCTCCACCAAGTTAACCCAATGTGCCGTCAGCGATATATAGTGGCCCTGCCCGGCAGCACTCGTCCACGTGTCCGTGGTCAGGTGGACCTTGTCAGAAACGGCGTTGGTCAGGGCACGGATGATGTTGTCTGACACGTGCTGGTGCAGGGCTGGGACGGCACATCGGGAAAAGTAGTGGCGGCTGGGGACCGAATACCGAGGGGCGGCCGCCGCCATGAGGTTGCGAAAGGCCTCGGTCTCTACTAGCCTATAGGGCAGCATCTCCAGGCTAAGCAATCTGGAGATGTGCACATTAAGGGCTTGGGCGTGCGGGTGGGTTGCACTATATT
The DNA here is from genome assembly GCF_040894005.1 of Engystomops pustulosus. NCBI lineage: Eukaryota > Metazoa > Chordata > Amphibia > Anura > Leptodactylidae > Engystomops > Engystomops pustulosus. The sequence continues at coordinate 34,123,022 of NC_092412.1, forward strand.
TGCGTTTCCGCTCCAGCGTCTGGGGTATGGAGAGCTGAACGCTGGTGGATGCTGTGGAGGATCGTGGAGGCGACGATGGGGTTTTTGGGCCAGGGTCCTGGGCAGGGGGCTGACTAGCAGCTGACACAGGGGAAGGAGCAGTGGTGTGCACGGCCGGAGGTGAACGGGCTTGTTGCCACTGAGTGGGGTGCTTAGCATTCATATGCCTGCGCATACTGGTGGTAGTTAAGCTAGTAGTGGTGGAACCCCTGCTGAGCCTGGTTTGGCAAATGTTGCACACCACAGTCCGTCGGTCATCCGGTGTTTCCTTAAAGAACCTCCACACTTCTGAAGATCTAGCCCTCGCCGCAAGAGCCCTCACCACGGGAGCTTCACTAGTTGACAGTGGCGCTGATGCACCAGCTCTGGCCCTGCCTCTCCGTCTGGCCCCACCACTGCCTCTTCCAACCTGTTCAGGTCGAGGACTCTCCTCCGTCTCAGAAGCACTGTGTTCACCCGGCCTCTCAACCCAGCTTGGGTCTGTCACCTCATCATCCTCCGATCCCTCAGTCTGCTCCCCCCTCGGACTTCCTGCCCTGACAACAACTTCCCCACTGTCTGACAACCGTGTCTCCTCATCGTCGGACACCTCTTTACACACTTCCACTACGTCAAGAAGGTCATCATCACCCACAGACTGTGACTGGTGGAAAACCTGGGCATCGGAAAATTGCTCAGCAGCAACCGGACAAGTGGTTTGTGACTGTGGGAAGGGTCCAGAAAACAGTTCCTCAGAGTATGCCGGTTCAAATGGCAAATTTTCCTGGGAGGGGGCAGACTGGGGGGGAGGAGGCTGAGGTGCAGGAGCTGGAGGAGTGGGGATTTCGGTGACATGGGTGGACTGCGTGGAAGACTGACTGGTGGTGGACAAATTGCTCGAAGCATTGTCAGCAATCCACGACATCACCTGTTCGCACTGTTCTGGCCTCAACAGTGCTCTACCACGAGTCCCAGTAACTTCAGACATGAACCTAGGGAGTGTAGCTCTGCGGCGTTCCCCTGCTCCCTCATCAGCAGGTGGTGTCTCACCCCGCCCAGGACCACGGCCTCTGACCCCTGCAGTAGTTGGACGCCCACGTCCCCGCCCTCGTCCTCTACCCCTAGCCCTGGGGTTAAACATTTTTAAAATGAGAGTTATAACTTTTTTTTTTTTTTTTACTTTTTTTTGTTTTTTTTTGTGTTTTTTTGTGTTTTTTGTTTTTTTTTGTGTTTTTTGTTTTTTTTGAGTTTTTAGAACCAAACAATCCTATCCTATTGCTATGGCTATTTTCTAGCCAAGTATCAAAGGAAGCACACTACTATGCCAGATGAGATGACACTGAGTTAGTGCCTAATAGAAATCCAACCCCTACTGAATTTTCCCACTTCAGCCTTTGCTATGGATATGTGCGCCACTAAGCGCAGAACACAGCGGTCGCAAGTCTCACTACAAATTGCTCAGAATTGGCAAGTACATGCACTGCAGAAACTAAAGCCACCAGCAGATCAACCAGAAATCAAATATATAGAACGCTACTGTAGGCTTCAAGAAGCTGTTTGTATTCTCCTATGGCTATTTTCTAGCCAAGTATCAAAGGAAGCACACTACTATGCCAGATGAGATGACACTGAGTTATTGCCTAATAGAAATCCAACCCCTACTGAATTTTGCCACTTCAGCCTTTGCTATGGATATGTGCGCCACTAAGCGCAGAACACAGCGGTCGCAAGTCTCACTACAAATTGCTCAGAATTGGCAAGTACATGCACTGCAGAAACTAAAGCCACCAGCAGATCAACCAGAAATCAAATATATAGAACGCTACTGTAGGCTTCAAGAAGCTGTTTGTATTCTCCTATGGCTATTTTCTAGCCAAGTATCAAAGGAAGCACACTACTATGCCAGATGAGATGACACTGAGTTAGTGCCTAATAGAAATCCAACCCATACTGAATTTTCCCACTTCAGCCTTTGCTATGGATATGTGCGCCACTAAGCGCAGAACACAGCGGTCGCAAGTCTCACTACAAATTGCTCAGAATTGGCAAGTACATGCACTGCAGAAACTAAAGCCACCAGCAGATCAACCAGAAATCAAATATATAGAACGCTACTGTAGGCTTCAAGAAGCTGTTTGTATTCTCCTATGGCTATTTTCTAGCCAAGTATCAAAGGAAGCACACTACTATGCCAGATGAGATGACACTGAGTTATTGCCTAATAGAAATCCAACCCCTACTGAATTTTCCCACTTAGGTCTTTGCTATGGATATGTGTGCCACTAAGAGCTAAACACAACGGTAGCAAGTCCCCCTGCTAATTCCTCACAAAATGGTAAAAGATGCAAATTAAAATAAAAAAAGTAGAACGTTATTGTAGCCCTAAGAAGGGCTGTTGGGTTCTTTGAGAATCACTCCTGCCTAACAGTAAGCTAATAGAACACCCTAACGCTTTCCCTGACCAGCAGCAGCTCTCTCCCTAGCGGCATCCAGAGACAGAATGATCCGAGCAGCGCGGCCAGCGGCTAGTCTATCCCAGGGTCACCTGATCTGGCCAGCCAACCACTGCTATCGACGTGTAAGGGTACCACGTCATGCTGGGTGGAGTGCAGAGTCTCCTGGCTTGTGATTGGCTCTGTTTCTGGCCGCCAAAAAGCAAAACGGCGGGAGCTGCCATTTTCTCGAGCGGGCGAAGTATTCGTCCGAGTAACGAGCAGTTTCGAGTACCCTAATGCTCGACCGAGCATCAAGCTCGGACGAGCATGTTCGCTCATCTCTACTACAGAGCCCTGCAATTTAGTACATAAACACACGCCCACCTATGGCACCTTTATGCTAAATTCTACGCCCTGGCACTCGCTTAGCTAAAACTTTAGCTGCTACAACCTATACTTTTCCCATTAAATTCTAAAATACCAAGTCACTTTCACCTTGGATCTTGTATATAAGATGGCGGCTGATGGCTGGTTCAAGCAGCAGAATTTTTATTTATTAAAATATTTCATACAGTTCCCTTATAAAGAATGGCTGGACCATTATACAAGCTTTTACACCTCTTGTGTCACCTCCTCATCCTCATAGACTGTAAGCTCTTGTGTCACCCCCTTGATCCCCATAGACTGTAATCTCTTGTGTCACCACCTCATCCTCATAGACTGTAAGCTCTTGTGTCACCCCCTCATCCTCATAGACTGTAAGCTCTTGTGTCTCCCCTTCATTCTCATATACTGTAAGCTCTTGTGTCACCCACTCATCCTCATAGACTGTAAGCTCCTGTGTCACCTCCTCGTCCTCATAGACTGTAAGCTCTTGTGCCCCCCCCTTGATCCCCATAGACTGTAATCTCTTGTGTCACCACCTCATCCTCATAGACTGTAAGCTCTTGTGTCACCTCCTCATCCTCATAGACTGTAAGCTCTTGTGTCACCCCCTCATCCTCATAGACTGTAAGCTCTTGTGTCTCCCCTTCATTCTCATATACTGTAAGCTCTTGTGTCACCCACTCATCCTCATAGACTGTAATCTCTTGTATCACCCCCTCTTCCTCATAGACTGTACTTTCTTGTGTCACCCCCTCATCCTCACAGACTGTAAGCTCTTGTGTCACCCCCTCATCCTCATAGACTGTAAGCTCTTGTGTTACCACTCTCATCCTCATAGACTGTAAGCTCTAGTTTCACCCCCTAATCCTCAGAGTATAAACGCTTGTGTCACCCCCTCATCCTCATAGACTGCTAGCTCTTGTGTCACCCCCTCATCCTCATAGACTGTAAGCTCTTGTGTCACCCCTTCATCCTCATAGACTGTAAGCTCTTGTGTCACCCCCTCATCCTCATAGACTGTAGGCTCTTGTGTCACCCCTTCATCCTCATAGACTGTAAGCTCTTGTGTCACCCCTTCATCCTCATAGACTGTAAGCTCTTGTGTCACCCCCTCATCCTCATAGACTGTAGGCTCTTGTGTCACCCCTTCATCCTCATAGACTGTAAGCTCTTGTGTCACCCCCTCATCCTCATAGACTGTAGGCTCTTGTGTCACCCCCTCATCCTCATAGACTGTAAGCTCTTGTGTCACCCCTTCATCCTCATAGACTGTAAGCTCTTGTGTCACCCCCTCATCCTCATAGACTGTAGGCTCTTGTGTCACCCCTTCATCCTCATAGACTGTAAGCTCTTGTGTCACCCCCTCATCCTCATAGACTGTAAGCTCTTGTGTCACCCCTCATCCTCATAGACTGTAAGCTGTTGTGTCACCCCCTCATCCTCATATAATGTAAGCTCCTGTGTCACCCCCTCATCCTCATAGACTGTATGCTCTTGCGTTAGTCACTCATCCTCATATACTGTAAGCTCTTGTGTCACCCCCTCATCCTCATATACTGTAAGCTCTTGTGTCACCCCCTCATCCTCATAGACTGTAAGCTCTTGTGTCACCCCCTCATCCTCATAGACTGTAAGCTCTTGTGTCACCCCCTCATCCGCATAGTCTGTAAGCTCCTGTGTCATCCCTCATCCTCATAGAGTGTAAGCTCTTGTGTCACCCCCTCATCCTCATAAACTGTAAGCTCTTGTGTCACCCCCTCATCCTCATCCGCATTTAAACACTTTATTAATCTTTATATCCGAAGTAGCTTCACTGCACTGTGGTCCGCACCATGCGCGTGACCGTGCGTGCACCTGAATAGGAAGTGGCTGCGGGGAAGCTACTTCGGATATAAAGATTAATAAAGAGTTTAAATGCCTTAAAACCATTTAAAAACATAATGAAGATAAGCGCCGGCAGCAGCTCACCCTGAGCTGGTGCACGGCATTTGCTGCTTAGAAGCCCTATCCGAAGTGGTAGGTTTCCTCTAAGTTCTTTAAGGCTAAAAATAGAAACGTATTAAGTTTTAAAGTTTTAATACACAGATTTGCAGTGCAGACAAAATACAAATTGATTACAAAGAATATACAAGGAATACATACAGAAACAGTTATAAAAGTAAAAGAGATAATAACGAATAGCCTTACTAGTGAATAGTTGAAAGACACTCGTCAGTGTGAGTCCCCGCTTAATGAATTCTCTGGCAGCCTTTCAGGTGGGGATGGAGTCTCAAAATTACTGACAATGAGCATTAGTATAGCTCAATAATTTATAATTCATGGATTTTTCTCCCACCCCCCAGTTTTGACATCACTGAAAGGGATGTTCATATGCTAATGTAAACTATACCGCACACCTCAGTGAGGCCCAACTGTGAGTGAGTTGGTACAAAAATTGTGTAAAATGCTGATAAAATTGTGTTGAGTTTAAACCCAAGTAAAAAGTTCTTTCTATGTCCAAAAAGTAGTCAGTAGTCAGTTGCTATCCTCGGGTGACAACTTCTTTAAATGTACTTTTCAATGTCTTTACAACAGTTAGAACTTTACAAATGCAGCTCTGGAGTATGAGATAAGCCGTACAATGAATGTATTAACAAAGCTACAGATTTTTTTACATTTTTTATTCGAAATTATATAAATATATAAATTGTACAATTGTGTTGCAAGAGGGATCTATCATTTCAATATAATATGAATATGAATAATAATTAGAATCATACAATGAGAGCGATGCTTAGCATGAATACATTTCATTGTGCGCTGAAGACTCTAGAGTCGACTCTACTTCATTTTTGTAATATAGTATTTTAGAAGTACAGCAAGGACGATGATATTTTCCTGAGCAGTGAATAAATAACGATAATAAACCAGTGACAAAAGGACGGGAGTCAGCTGATATTCCGGCAGTGCCCGGGTTACGTACAAGATAGGTTCTGTAGGTTTGTTCTTAAGTTGAATTTGTATGTAAGTCGGAACTGTATATTTTATAATTGTAGCTCCAGACAGAATTTTTTGGACAATTGGATAATAAAAACTTTTGGCTTCTCATAAGAACCAGGATTAATAATAAATATTAATTACAGACACCTGTGATAACTTATGTCCGTTGTACATAAGTTAACAGATTCATACTTCATGTTTCTCCCACCTCACTGGCCCAGTTCTGGTCTATTGAAAAATTGTATAACTTTTCATTAGACAAATCATATCTATTATTTGCTGAAAGTGGACGGCCCCTTTAACGTTGAGGGATTCAAACATTATTTTTTATTTTCATACAGGAGAATGTGCACTTAAACGGATGCCCACTCTTTTATATAAATTGCACATGTGCCTTAACTGTATTGTAGAAAATCCCTCAATGTTTATCAAGTGATTTAGCAGTCCTGCTACTTACTTTTCTGTGTGTAAACCCTCTGTGATTCTTTACATATCTGAGCTGAAAAGGAGGAGCTGCTGCAGCACAGCATGACCCATCATCATACTTCATACCTCCTGCTCCCTGTAACGCCCATGCCAGAATGTCCCTCTATTCCTGAGTTTGGAATAATTGAGTCACACCCTGCACTCTACAGTTCAGCCCTGTCCAGCAAGGATTACTAGCCTGTTGGACATCAGGCAAGCATATAGTGCAGATCACACAGACAGAGTAAAGGATTTTTTAAAATAAATATACTCACAAAGAGATTTAAAACATTCCCAGGATAAAAACGCCAAGCACCACGACCGACCCAGGTTTCCCTTCTGGAGGCTTCAAGAACATGGGGGCATCTGAAGTATCACTGCCCCTGTAACCACTAAACTTGACTAACTCATCTTACGTGAAAATGTGGTGAAAAAAGTCAAAATTGTCTGACTTTGGTGGAGATTTTTTTTATAGGTAGACCAGTGAGATTTCATGAGGGAGGGAATTCTAGAAAAAACATTTCATACCCTACCTAAGGGGGCTAGTAGCTTAGTGGGGTAAAACCAGTTTACAGGTGAAAAGTAATACCGTATATACTCAAGTATAAGCCGACCCAAGTGTAAGCCGAGGTCCCTAATTTTACCACAAAAACCTGGGAAAACCTATTGACTCAAGTATAAGTCGAGGGTGAGAAATGCATTGGTCACAGCCTCCCATTATTTAGCCTGCCGGACCCTGCCCCATACTATATAGCCAGCACCTGCCCCCCAGTATATAGCCTGCCAGCCCATATTCCCCAGTATATAGCCAGCCCCCTGCCCCAGTATATAGCCAGCCCCCTGCCCCAGTATATAGCCAGCAGCGGGGGAAGCCGGAAAGGTGAGTTTTGATATATTGTTTTTACTCGAGTATAAGCATAAAACATTTTTTTGTGCTGAAAAACTAGGCTTATACTCGAGTATATATGGTAATTTTTATATTGGAGTATTAGATCTCCTGCAGGTATCAGATTTATTTCAAGCAATAACATAAAATTTCCTTAAAATGACCCGAAATAAGAATCAATAAAATAATAAAGATGCGTCTTCCATATCAAGAACTAGGCCATGGCCTTCAAGCTCAGATGCCCGATAACAGCCTAATCATTTTTCTTAATGTCCGAGTCTATCTCCTCGGTAGCTCATGTAAGAGAAAGGTCAGTGTATCTATCTCTCGCTCTTTAACACCTCTTACTAATAAAAACTATTACAATATCCAAATTAAAATCTAAAATGTCAAGATGACTAGTAATTTGATGGGTTCACCCCTAACAAGTTCCTTGGTGGGTTGTAAAAAGCTTTTCAAAACTCAGCCTTTTGTTCGACATATAATTAACTATATTTACCGTGGGTTTTTTTATTTTTTTTTTGTGTTGGCTTTTGAGAGATGAACAGATTTTGTATTAATTATTTAGAAATCATTTATGAGATGGGATTTGCAATCCTCGGAGCAGTGAGTCGGAAAATAGTATCCGGCAGATTTTCCTTGCAAAGTTTTTTCGAAAGTGGAGAATGTAAATGGAATTTCTTATTTTTATAAATTCTCAAAAAAAACAACAACAACAACATCTTTGAGAATATATATTTTTTTTAATTCTCCTTTAGGAGTCCATGCATCTACTCACGGGGCATCACACTAAGAGAAGCAGGTCACCAAAGAGATGGATCTAATGTTCAGCGCCGGTCATAGTGAAATATCGGGAGCGCTGCTTTCATGTAACTGTCTGCTGACATAACAAGACCTGAACTTTCCAATGTGGTGAAAATTGGCTTTGGGATTTCCAAATGTTCTCAGCTAATTCCGAAAACAGAAACTTTTAACTTTGATAAAAGCACTCAGGTTCCAGTGAGACCTGGTTTTCCCAGGACTATCCCCTTTTCTAGGGCTAGGTAGCGTGTTGTAGTAATGGTTTTATCACTTATGTTCACATGAATGAGTAAAAAAAGGTTTTTTGACCAAAATGAGTCACATTGAAGTACAGCTATAGGATGGATTTGTAGGGGTAGTCCCAGAATCTTCCTAATGTAACTGCTCTTGTTCTGGAACACAGTTGGAGGAATTTATTATTGCTCTTGTGCTTGAAAATGACGGATTGGCGCCGTCAGCAAAACACAAAGGGGGTCATTTACTAAGGGCCTGAATCGCGTTTTCCCGGCGGGTTACCCAAATTTTTCAGTTTTGCGCCAATTTTCCCTGAATTGTCCCGGGTTTTTGGCGCACGTGATCGGACTGTGGCGCATCGGCGCCGGTGGGCACGCGACGGAAATTGGGGGGCGTGGCCATACGAAAACCCGACGGATTCGGAAAAACCACCGCATTTTTTAAAAAAACATTTTTTGTTTGACACGCGCTTAACTGCACCCAGCCTGGCTTGGTGAACTTCAGTGTACTCCGATGGAATTCAGCGCAGCAGCAGCACCTAGTGGACATCGGGGGAACTACCTTAGTGAATCGCAGGAAGACCCGAATCCTCCACACAGAACGCGCCGCTGGATCGCGAATGGACTGGGTAAGTAAATCTGCCCCAAAATGCCATTTTGAAGGCACATTTATGAAGACTTTTAGACCATTTTTTGGTTGTCTTCCGACTAATCGGACAAAGAGGCGTGACCTCGTGAAAGGGGTTGTGTTTTTGAAGAAGGGGAGCATGGTCTAATGGAAATTAGTTTGTGCGCCAAAAAATTAAGGAGGGTACACCAAAATGTGGAACGCATTTTAGAGAAGCTCAAAGCAGGTCTAAAAGTAAAACTTAACAGTCTTATACTGCAACAGATTCATTATCGCAATGATGAATCTGGTGCAGCACAAGACCAATGGTGACCCGCTCTGCACTGTCAGAGCCTGAGACACATTCAGGGGCGTAACTACAGTGGTAGCAGCCATAGCAGCTGCTATGGCGTCTGCATTATCAGGGGGCCCCATCATCTGGCCTGACACACTAAAGAGTTAAGGATGTGCACCATTCTATACATATTGGGGGTCAGTTACTAAGGGCCCGAATCGCTTTTTTTCAGTCGGGTTACCCGAATTTTACAGTTTTGCGCCGATTTTCCTGAATTGCCCCGGGTTTTTGGCGCACGTGATCGGATTGTGGCGCATCGGCGCCGGCATGCACGCAACGGAAATCAGGGGCCGTGGCCGTAAGAAAACCCGACGGATTCGGAAAAACCGCCGTATTTTTTAAAAAAAGTGCACCCTGCACCCAGGATAGCTTGGTGAACTCCAGCGAACTCCGACGGACTTCAGCGCAGCAGCGACACCTGGTGGACATCGGGCGCAGTACCTTAGTGAATCGCCGGAAGACCCGAATCCTCCACAGAGAACGCGACGCTGGATTGCGAATGGACCGGGTAAGTAAATCTGCCCCATTATGCTGCATATTGTACAACATAATGGGGGGGATTTACTAATTGTGGCGCAAGCACGACTGTCAGCATCTGAGATCAGTCTCCGGAAAGCACAGCCCAATGTTTTAAAGTGGTGCACGGCTCTAAGTAAATAATGGGTAGACGATAATAATCTTACATGGACTGCGCCTTAATTTTGCTCTCTAACCATTTTTTTCCTGGTCTATTGTGCGCCAAAAATAGCGCCTAAAAATGCAGAAAAAATACACATTATTGAGACGGATAACATGGAAAAGTTAGGCCACACCCACTTGCTCCAAAAAAAGAAGGAGGAGTCGGGATAGTCAGAAATATCAGTTGTTTCTGGCGCAAACTCATTATAGATGATCCGGAACAATTCTGCGCCCACAAAAACTAAAGATCCCGGCATTTTTTAGGCGCATATATAACAATACATGTCCCCCAATATGTATATAAAATATATATGATGTATATATATATGCGTTAACTGTTATGTGTATACAGGCGGTCCCCTACTTAAGGACACCCGACTTACAGACGACCCATAGTTAAAGACGGACCCCTCTGCCCACTATGACCTCTGGTGAAGCTCTCTGGGTGCTTTACTATACAGGCAGTCCCCGGGTTACGTACAAGATAGGGTCCGGAGGTTTGTTCTTAAGTTGAATTTGTATGTAAGTCGAAACTGTATATATTATGATTGAAGATCCAGACAAAATAATTTTTTTGCCCCAGTGACAATTGGAGTTTAAACATTTTTTGCTGTAATGGGACCAAGGATTATCCATAAAGCTTCATTACAGACATCTTACAGCTGATTATTGCAATCTGAGACTATTGTAAAGCATTCAGAGAGCTTCACCAGAGGTCAGAGGGGTCTGTCTGTAACTATGGGTTGTCTGTAAGTCGGGTGTCCTTAAGTAGGGGACCGCCTGTAGTCCCAGGCTGCATCAGCTGTAAGGAGTCTGTAATGAAGATTTATTGATAATCCTTGGTCCAATTACAGCAAAAAAATTTGAAATTCCAATTGTCATTGGGGCAAAAACTTTTTTTGTCTGGATCTACCATTATAAAATATACAGTTTCGACTTACATACAAATTCAACTTAAGAACAAACCTACGGACCCTATCTTGTATGTAACCTGGGGACTGCCTGTACACTGTAAGTGTGCTGTACGTTTGTAGATGACACTGTATGTGTGTGTATATGCTCTACATGTGTGTGCATGAGTGTATAAATGTGTGATTGTAACTCGCATGTGTCAGTATACAAATACATATATTTTTTTAGTGGGAAGTGGGGCCCCATTCAGAAGCCTGCTGTGGTACCCTGCCTCTCCTAGTTTCGCCCATGGACACATTAATTATGTTTCCAGTCCAACATCCTTATTTGACTGCTCAACCCTCAAACACTGGTCTCAGTCCATGAACTTCCCCTTTATCTGTTTTAGGTATCACTTACCCCCTATAAGGAATAAATGACGATTAAATGTGATGTATTCTTCCTGTGATCACCTAATACCCCAAATATAGTCTTCTAGAGGAGTTGTCATCTCTCAGGTGTCTGCTGTACCACCATAGGTTATAGCCTCCCGTTACATCTCTGTACTTCTCTGTACTATCTCTGCACCAGCATCATGTCTATTTGTCGGAATTTAGAACATGTGCCATAGTACTGACTTTCCAGATCAATTTCTCTAATATTAAACCCACCAATAATATAACCCCCCCCCCCCCCCCAAACATTACCTAATTGATAGGCAACTTTCATGTCTGCCTATAACATAGTACCAAGTAGCATTAGTCGGCAGTCTATCCCCATGACCCTCACCGTTCCTATGACGTGTAACTAGTAAGTAGATTTATTCTGCATATCCATAGGGAATAACTGCTACTTCTATCTGTAATCTGCAGTCATTTTGTTGTTGGATACCTAAAAGACAAGACTCACTGCCCCCCTCCCCTTTCCTCTGCATAGATGTTATATGTACTCTCTGATTTTCTGTCCTGTTCATAGCAAGATGGAATTCAACTGAGATTCCAAAGTGAAAATCAGATTAAGAGAGAAGGAGGAAGGGTTATAAATGCTCGGTAAGGGCAGAAAGACTTTTTCCTCTGAGAAGATATAACATTTCTTGTACGCACATTTACTATTGATTTATACAAGTAGGATGAAAAGTGACAATTTAACAGAAGACAAAATCTGTCTATTTTTGTGTCCCTGTAAGTCATGTGTCAGGATAAAACTGGCTACAGAACTTCAGTATAACTATGACCTCCATATACACTGTACATACCTACACACACCCCTATACAGTATATACACACCACAAGTACAATACAGTTTTATGGAAATGGTGCACTAATTACAACATCTAATTACCCAAAATGTACAGTTATATATGCACCAAATATATGTAACCCTTATGGAAGGGGTTGACATTTAGTACCTATGTTTAATATTTGAAATGCTATATTGTCTTCTACATAGCCTAAGAATCCTTAATGTTATATGTTTCCATTATTGATTTACCTAATATCGACTTTTTTATGCCTTGCACATGGTCTTCTGTTATACAGTATATCCCTTGAATAAATAGTTGTGTGTTTATAGTGACAGTATGCTGTATGTATAAGGAATAGAGATGAGCGAACATACTCGTCCAAGCTTGATGCTCGTTCGAGCATTAGCGTACACGAAACTGCTCGTTGCTCGGACGAATACTTTGCCCGCTCGAGAAAATGGCATCTCCCGCCGTTTTGCTTTTTGGCGGCCAGAAACAGAGCCAATCACAAGCCAGGAGACTCTGCACTCCACCCAGCATGACGTGGTACCCTTACACGTCGATAGCAGTGGTTGGCTGGCCAGATCAGGTGACCCTGGAATAGACTAGCCCCTGCCCGCGCTGCTCGGATCATTCTGTGTCTGGATGCCGCTAGGGAGAGAGCTGCTGCTGGTCAGGGAAAGCGTTAGGCTGTTCTATTAGCTTACTGTTAGGCAGGAGTGATTCTACAAGAACCCAACAGCCCTTCTTAGGCCTACAATAGCGTTATATTTTCCTTTTTTTTGTTTGCTTGTGGCTGGACTTGCTGCCATTAGTAGTGCAGCTAGTACCATATTGTGAGGAATTTGCAGGGAGACTTGTGTTTAGCTCTAAGTGACACACATATCCACCTCAAACACCGAAGTGGGACAATTTATTAGGGGTTTGATTTGAATTAGGCACAGTCTGCTGATTTATTTTTTTTTACGTTTATTTCTTTTTAGAACTCACAGTAATCTGGCAAAGCAGTGTGCTTTCAATGTAGGCTAGAAAATAGCCATAGGAGAACCCCAACGGCTTATTTAGGCCTACAATAGCGTTATATTTTCCTTTTTTTTTTGGTTTGCTTGTGGCTGGGCTTGCTGGCATTAGTAGTGCAGCTAGTACCATATTGTGAGGAATTTGCTGGGAGACTTGCTACCGTTGTGTTAAGCTCTTAGTGACACACATATCCACCTCAAACACCGAAGTGGGACAATTTATTAGGGGTTTGATTTGAATTAGGCACAGTCTGCTGATTTATTTATTGTGCTGTGCTGGCACAGCACAAAATCCAGTTGTGTGCTGTCAGTGTAGGTTGGAAACAAGCCATAGCAATAGGATAGCATCGTTTTGTTTAAAAAAAAACACAAAAAAAAAAAAATTTGAAGTTTACACTTTAATTTTGAAAATGTTTAACCCGAGGGCTAGGGGTAGATGACGAGGGCGTGGACGTGGGCGTCCAACTACTGCAGGGGTCAGAGGCCGTGGTCCTGGGCGGGGTGAGACACCACCTGCTGATGAGGGAGCAGGGGAACGCCGCAGAGCTACACTCCCTAGGTTCATCATGTCTCAAGTTACTGGGACTCGTGGTAGAGCACTGTTGAGGCCAGAACAGTGTGAAGAGGTGATGTCGTGGATTGCGGACAATGCTTCTAGCCATTTGTCCACCAGTCAGTCTTCCACGCAGTCCACCCATGTCACCGAAATCAGCACTCCTCCAGCTCCTCCACCTCAGCCTCCTTCCCCCCAGTCTGCCCCCTCCCAGCAAAATTTGGCATTTGAACAGGCATACTCTGAGGAACTGTTTTCTGGACCCTTCCCACAGTCACAAACCACTTGTCCGGTTGCTGCCGAGCAATTTGCCCAGGTTTTCCACCGGTCGCAGTCTGTGGGTGATGATGACATTATTGACGTAGTGGAAGAAATGTGTAAAGAGGTGTCGGACGATGAGGAGACACGGTTGTCAGACAGTGGTGAAGTTGTTGTCAGGGCAGGAAGTCCGAGGGGGGAGCAGACTGAGGGATCGGAGGATGATGAGGTGACAGACCCAAGCTGGGTTGATAGGCCGGGTGAACACAGTGCTTCTGAGACGGAGGCGAGTCCTATAGCAGAACAGTTTGGAAGAGGCAGTGGTGGGGCCAGACGGAGAGGCAGGGCCAGAGCTGGTGCATCAGCGCCAAATGTTGCCCGTAGTCAAGCTCCCGTGGCGAGGGCTAGATTTTTAGAAGTCTGGAGGTTCTTTAAAGAAACACCGGATGACCGACGGACTGTGGTGTGCAACCTTTGCCAAACCAGGATCAGCAGGGGTTCCACCACTACTAGCTTAACTACCACCAGTATGCGCAGGCATATGAATGCTAAACACCCCACTCAATGGCACCAAGCCCGTTCACCTCCGGCCGGGCACACCACTGCTCCTTCCCCTGTGTCATATGCTAGTCAGCCCCCTGCCCAGGCCACGGCCCAAACACCTCCCGTGCGAAAACCCCATCTTCGCCTCCATGATCCTCCACAGCATCCACCAGCGTTCAGCTCTCCATACCCCAGACGCTGGAGCGCAAAAGGAAGTATAGCGCAACCCACACGCCCAAGCCCTCAACGTCCACATCTCCAAGTTGCTTAGCCTGGAGATGCTGCCCTATAGGCTGGTAGAGACCGAGGCCTTTCGAAACCTCATGGCGGCGGCCGCCCCTCGGTATTCAGTCCCCAGCCGCCACTACTTTTCCCGATGTGCCGTCCCAGCCCTGCACAAGCACGTTTCAGAGAACATCATCCGTGCCCTGACCAACGCCGTTTCTGACAAGGTCCACCTGACCACGGACACGTGGACGAGTGCTGCCGGGCAGGGCCACTATATATCGCTGACGGCACATTGGGTTAACTTGGTGGAGGCTGGGACCGAGTCTGACCCTGGGGCTGGTCATATACTGCCTACCTCGGTCCAGGTCTCAAAGGCCTACTATGCCTCCTCCTCCTCCCACCCCTCCTCCACCTCCTCCTCCGAATTACCATCCGTGGGCATGGCGCCATCAGTCGGTAGCTCTAGGCACAGCAGCAGTGCCGTCGCTAAGCGACAGCAGGCGGTGCTCAAACTGCTGAGCCTAGGCGATAAAAGGCACACCGCCCAAGAGCTATTACAGGGCATCACGGCGCAGACCGATCTGTGGCTGGCACCGCTGAACCTGAAGCCAGGCATGGTTGTGTGTGACAACGGCCGTAACCTGGTGGCGGCTCTGCAATTCGGCAGACTGACACATGTGCCATGCCTGGCCCATGTGTTAAATCTCATAGTCCAGCGTTTCCTCAAGACATACCCCAATCTGTCTGATTTGCTCACGAAGGTGCGCCGCATCTGTGCGCATTTCAGGAAGTCCAGCAGAGATGCTGCTACTCTCAGGGCAGCGCAGCGCCGCCTCCAACTGCCCGCTCACCGACTGTTGTGCGACGTGCCCACGAGGTGGAATTCAACATTAACCATGTTATCCAGAGTTTACCAGCAGCTCAGAGCGATTGTAGACTGCCAGATGTCAACTTCCACCAGAACTGGTAGTCAGGTCAGTCAGCTTCCTCAAGTCTACAATGAGGAGTGGACGTGGATGTCTGATATCTGTCAGGTGCTGAGTAACTTTGAGGAGTCAACACAGATGGTCAGTGGCAATGCCGCCATCATCAGCCTCACCATCCCGCTGCTTGGCCTGTTGAAAAACTCTCTGGTCAGCATGAAGTCGGAAGCTTTGCGCTCGTCACAAGAGACGGGGGAAGAAGATTCCCTTGTTGATAGCCAAAGCACCCTTAGGTCTGTTTATCAGCGCATATCGGAGGAGGTGGAGGAGGATGAGGAGGAAGAGGAGGAGAATGTTGGTGAGACAGAAGAGGGGACCATTGTTCAGTCCTTCACTGTGGGCAGAAGAAGAGGAGTTGGAGGAGGAGGAAATGGGCAGTCAGGCCAGTGAGGGGAGTGAATTCTTGCGCGTTGGGACTCTGGCGCATATGGCAGATTTCATGCTAGGCTGCTTATCCCGTGACCCTCGCGTTCAAAGAATTTATTCCAGCACCTATTACTGGGTATTCACTCTCCTGGACCCACGGTACAAGCTAAATCTTTCCATTCTCATCCCTGGAGAGGAAAGGAGTGTGAGAATGCATGAATACCAGCAGGCCCTGGTGCACAAGCTGAAACAGTATTTCCCTTCTGACAGCGCTAGCGGCAGAGGGCATACTACTGCGGGACAAGTAGCGAGGGAGAGTAGGCGAGCAGGCAGCTTTTCCAGCACTGACAGGGGTACGCTTTACAAGGCCTTTGCCAGTTTTATGTCACCCCAGCAAGATACTGTCACTTGTCCCCAGTCTCGGCAGAGTAGGGCTGATCTTTACAGAAAGATGGTGAGGGAGTACGTAGCTGACCATACCATCGTCCTAAATGATCACACAGCTCCCTACAACTACTGGGTTTCAAAGCTGGACATGTGGCACGAACTGGCGCTGTACGCCTTGGAGGTTCTTGCCTGCCCTGCCGCTAGCGTGTTGTCCGAGCGGGTTTTCAGTGCAGCTGGTGGCATCATCACCGATAAGCGTACACGCCTGTCGACTGACAGCGCTGACAGGCTGACGCTTATCAAGATGAATAAAGCCTGGATTTCTCCGGATTTTCATTCTCCACCAGGTGAAAGAAGCTCAACCTGAATAATGTATGCACTCCTCCTCCTCATTGTCCTCCTTCTCCTCCTCTTTGTACACTAAAGCAGAGGAAACTGGCTATTTATTGCTAGGGCTAACTGGCTCTAGCTATAGTACTCTATGTATTTAATTTTTCTGGAGGGCCACCTACCCGGTCCTCTGTTTTAAGCAATTTTTGGGAGTGCCACATACAGGCACTCAATCTATTTAATTTTTCTGGAGGACCACCTACCTGCTCCTCTGGTTTGAAAAGTTTTTTGGACTGCCACATACAGGCACTATCCAAATTAAATTGTCTCCATAGCAGCCTCCACATGTCGTCTTTTTAGCTGGCTCCACACGTTGTCTCCATTGCTACCTCCACACGTCATCGCCATAGCTGCCTCCAAAAGTCGTCCATATAGCTGCCTCCATACATGGTCACCTTATCAAACGAACTGTGTCAGGCAGAATTTTGGGTTGTTTTCATGGATTCCACATCAAAATTGTTAACTTTGTCGCCACCCTTCTGTGTAATCCACAAAATATACTGGAAAACTTTTATCATTTACTGATATTATTTCAGCGCTTCTTGCGCATCTGTTTACATTCCCCTCACCCGCCATATCCCAAACTTATAAGAACGCTACTACACTTGATCTTATACAAAAGGTTCTTAGAAGTGCTGTTTGGGGAGTAGCCTAGAGACAGGGGCTTGGATTGGCGAAAGCTCGCCTTGCAGCGGAGCGCCAGCTCCATCCCAAGATCCAACTAACATAGTTTTAACTGCAGTACCTTTAATCTACTACTAGTTCACTGCCTCCATACATCGTCCCCTTATCAAACGAGCTGTGTCAGAAGAATTTTGGGTTGTTTTCATGGATTCCACATCAAACTTGTTAACTTTGTCGCCACCCTGCTGTGTAATCCACAAAATATACTGGCAAACTTTTATCATTTACCGATATTATTTCAGCGCTTCTTGCGCATCTGTTTACATTCCCCTCACCCGCCATAACCCAAACTTATAAGAACGCTACTACACTTGATCTTATACAAAAGGTTCTTAGAAGTGCAGCGGAGCGCCAGCTCCATCCCAAGATCCAACTAACATAGTTTTAACTGCAGCACCTTTAATCTACTACTAGTTCACTGCCTCCATACATCGTCCCCTTATCAAACGAGCTGTGTCAGGCAGAATTATCAGGTGTTTCACCAGATACATATTGGAACGCGGCCCATCTGTCGCCGCCATGCTGGAGACATGAAGTTGCAATCATAGCAGCGCAATATGGATGCCCCATACTGTCGCTCTTAATCATGGAACCATTTCCGTAAAAACAATTAAAAATAGAACCACTATGCTATTCCATTATTCCTAGGTGAAATATTCAAACGACCCGGCCTGCTTTGAAAATTATAATTTTTTCAAAGTAAACGCTTCTGGCCCCCAGGCCCATTTTGGGTGGGGAAGAGCCGAGAGACAGGGGCTTGGACAGGCAAAAGCTCGCCTGGCAGTGGACCGCCAGCTCCATCCCAAGATTAGGCAGCCTCAGAGGCATCCATGCATGCTGCCCCTGCTGTTTCCTGTCCATTTTGCCTCCACGATCCTCCACAGCGTCCACCAATGTCTCATTTCAACTCTCTATACCCCAGATGCTGGAGCACGAGAGGATATGCAGCACATCATCCCCTTATCAAACGAGCTGTGTCAGGCAGAATTTTCAGGTGTTTCACCAGATACATAGTGGAACTCGGCCCATCTGTCGCCGCCATGCTGGAGACCTGAAGTTGCAATCATAGCAGCGCAGTATGAATGCCCCATACTGTCGCTCTTAATCATGGAAGTTGTCTCCATGGCTGCCTCCACATGTCGTCCCCTTATCAAAAGAGCTGTGTCAGGCTCATTTTTCGGGTGTTTCACCAGATACGTTATGGAACTTGGTCACTATGTTATCGCTGTGTTATCGACTAAATATACCGTCAACCTTTTGTTCACATAGGAAATCATTTCACCTCCTTTGGTGAAACCTGATTCCATTTAGGGTATGTCGCCATGACACTCTCTAGCCTGCCACTGCTGCCGCTGCCTCTGCATGCCGTCCCCTATAGTGTCAGGGTCAATTATTGCATGTTTTAGATGCTATCTAGCCTCATTCGGTCACTCTGTCATGGCCATGCTGTTGCCCATAGTTTTGGCATAATGGTGCGATTATGCAGCCTCAGAGGCATCCATGCATGCTGCCCCTGCTGTTTCCTGTCCATTTCCGTGGTGTTTCCATCCTTTTCTGAGGTTCCCAGGTGTTTGGCCAAGCTTCCCTGTGCAGAGCCTTGGTCCCCTTGAAAAATGCTCGAGTCTCCCATTGACTTCAATGGGGCTCGTTATTCGAGACGAGCACTCGAGCATCGGGAAAAGTTCGTCTCGAATAACGAGTACCCGAGCATTTTAGTGCTCGCTCATCTCTAATAAGGAACAGTTTTTTATTGGTAAGTGTTTGGTTGGTTGATGTTTATACATTATACTTATACTATACTCTCATATATCCACATATGTATACATTTCATACATTGCATACAAACTTACCCAATACACACATTTATAAACACACATTACACTCACACTATAGACACACATACACATATATATTATATTTATGTGTATACATTACACTCACAATACAGAATAAACAGACACAAATCACACTCACACTACTGTATACACAGAAATACATTACACTCACACTATAGACACATACGTGCACACATACACATATATATGTGCACGCACTTACATTGCACGCAGATTTATATATTTGTGTATATATATATATATATATATATATATATATATATGTATGTATAAATTACACTCACACTATAGACACATATGTACACACACATATACATATATATTATATTTATGTGTATATATTACTCACGCTACTTTATACACAGACACACATTACACTCACACTATAGACACATTTGTGCACACATACATATATATATATACATTGCAATCACACTTTACACACATGCATATGTTTTAATAAATTAAGCACAAACAATACAATAGCTATAGGAGGTTCAGATTTGATAGTCACACTGGGGTCCGGAGCGTGACAGGGCCTTCCATATTTAAAGGCAGCAGTATTAGGATTGGTATAAGGTAGATCAGCAGTCTCTTACCTGGGGTCCACACAAGGGACCCTATGGCTCTTTACACATGTTCTGCTAGTGTTGCTTTCATAATGCAACGCCAGTGCATGGGGGGCAGGCCTTGGTCCGATCACATCCAGGGAATTGCATGTGATTGTTAACCAAGCATTTTAACAATACAGGCCCCCGGGATCTAGTTACCGATCACATGCATTTTCCTTGGAACGCATATGTTATTGGTCCTAAGCCACCCCCCTATGCGTTAGAGTTATCAACACAACGCTAGCAGAATGTGTGACCTATATGTTGAGAGATCTTAAAATATAGGCTGTAAAACCAAAAATGTCATTCCTACTGGGCGTCTGTTTACTTGGCCTGAGTCCGTAATTGACTTTTGTTCCACAGGAAACGATCCCCATAGGTGATTCACTTATTTTTACTCTAAATGCCCTTCCCTTAAGTGAGTTTCTAGGATTTTGATGACCTATCCTATCAGATTGTTAGGGTTCTGAACTCCTGGCACCCCCATATCGGCCAGACTTGGCCTCCAGCACAGGTACTACTGTATAAAGGGTGTGGAGCAGAACTAGTGGCCGTGCCAGGGTATTGCAGCTCATCTTTCATTCACTTAAATCCTGTATTAATTGTAGATCCTCATAACCAAATTTTAATAAAATCCTTTAAAAATGTTCCATATAAAGTTTTTAACCTTTATAGTAGCTAAATATTAGCTTTTTGGACATAATTATTATCTTTTTTGCACAGAATGTACAGAATATTCATGACTTTGAAGTAATTTTGGAAATACTTGATGTTATATACAAGTTTTCTTAGTTAGCGACCCCCCACAGAGCAGACCCTGGCTATATGTATTATGTATTACCAAAGTCTAAAGATAAAGCCACATTCCTATTACAGTATTTCTGTGTAATTCAACAAAAGCCGTTGTCTTAGAAGTTAACTGAGGCTTAAAATGTTAATTAGAAGATCCGTATAGCATCAAAGCCTCCGTATTATCACATTCATTCTTACCCTGCATGTTCCATATACATCTATTACACTGCTGTCCACCGCGGATCTCACCCATGAAATCGAGGTAAGATTCAGGTGCCACCATGGTGCCCCTTCATGCTGATAGTGTAATAGGATTTTTTAACATAAATTTTATAAGCAGTAACTGTCTGTATTTAAAGGATATCTGCCAGATTTACT